>NC_133896.1:53317897-53622731 GCF_964199755.1 Larus michahellis | reverse complement strand
AACTCGAAGTGAAACTAGTAACAGATGATATTCCTGAAGTGCACAATACACTCACTCCCATGTCGTCAAGCAGCAGGACAAGGAAGATCGGATGTCCCGTCCAAAGTGGTCGGGCGTCCCGAGCCTCGTAACCCGTAACACAGAGCGCTTGTTACAGTGACTTTAGAGACCGCTTCTCTCAACAGCCCACTCCTGTGTTCAGGTACATGGCTTTGTTCTGGGAACAGCCCTTCACTTCCTTAACGTTCCGTAACCTGTTTACCATAAAATGTTATGCAAACACACACAGAGTGTGTCCCCGACACACACATCGCACTGTGCTCCCGAAAAAAGACGGCACACCCCGAAACACACATTGGATTTTCACTCCCCGACGCAAAAACCACCGTGCACCGACTGACATACGCATCGCTCCGCGCCGATGGCGCACACATTGCCCTGCGTACAGCACAGCCATCGGTCAGCGCCCGACAGCGCACACATCGCAGTTCTCCCGGTGACACACACAACGCTCCGCCCCTCCCCTACACAAGCATCGCTCCCTCCCCGAAGACGCTCACATCGGTCTGCACCGGCTGACAAACCCATCGCCCAGGGTACCATAGTCCCATCGCTCTGAGCCTCCCGAAACACACATCGCTCTGCGCCGAAGGACACACACACTGCTCAGCGATTCGCCGCGCACACATTCCCCTATGTACGACACAACCGTCGTTCTGAGTTCTCCCGAAACACAGCGCTCTGCACCCCGCAAACATCCGCTACGTCCTGAGCCCAAAAAAACCCACACCGTTCTGCGCCCCATGACAGACACACCGTTCCGCTCCCCCCCCTACACAGGCATCGCTTCGCTCCCCGACGGACACACACATCGCTCCGCTCCTCCGCTACACAGGCATCTCTCCGCTCCCCCCGCCCCGTACTCCTGTCACTCCGCTCCCCGAAGACACTCCCATCGCTCTGCACCGCCTGACAAACATATCGCCCATCGTACCATAGCCTCCCGAAACACACCTCGTTCTGCGGCGTCGGCGCCCCTCCTCCCCGACCCCCTTCCCCGAAACACATCGCTCTCCGCCGACGGATACACACATCGCTCAGCGCTCCGCCACGCACACATTCCCTTGCGGACGACACAGCCATCGCTCTGCGTCCGCCCCCCCGCCCCACTCCCAACTACCCTTGTTCTGCGTCCTCCCGAAACACAGCGCTCTGCTCCCCACAAACATCCGCTGTGCCCTGAGCCCCACACCGCACACACCGCTCTGCGCCCGATGACACACATCGTTCCGCTCCTCCCCTACACAGGCATCGCTTCGCTCCCCGACGGACACACACGTCGCTGCGCTCCCCGAGGACACTCCCATCGCTCTGAACCGGCTGACAGACACTTCACCCAGCGTCCCAGCGCTCCGCGCCTCCCGAAACACCCATCGCCCTGCGGCGGCGTCGCCATCCCCATCTTCCCCCTTTCCCCGAAACACATCGCTCTGCGCCTCAGCGACACACACGTCGCTCTGCTCCACCAACGCTCGCTACACCCTGAGTGCAACGACACACACATCGCTCCGCTCCGCTTCTGCCCCGCACACACATCACTCCGCTCCCCGAAGACACTCCCTTCGCTCAGCGCCCCACAACGCGTACATCGCTCATCGTCCCATCTCTTTGAGCCTCAAGAAACACACATCGCACTGCGGCGTCGGCGTTCCTCCCTCCCCGACTCCTTTCGCGGAACACATCGCTGAGCGCCCCGCCACGCATACATCGTCCTGCGGACGACACAGTCACTGTTCTAGCGCGGCACCCCCGCCCCCCGCAAACAACCGTCGTTCTACGGCCTCCCGGAACACATCGCTCTGCCTTCCCCGTCCCCAAACACCCGTCGTTCTGCATCCTCCCCGAAACACATCGCGCTGCTCCCCACGAACCACACTGCCCTTATGTCCTGACACACACAGAGCTCTGCTCCCCACAAACGTCCGCTACACCCCGAGCCCAACCACACACACATCGATCTGAACTGACGGACACATCGCTCCGCTGTGCTCCGATGGACAAACACATCGCTCAGCGCCTGACGGCACACACATCGCTCTTACGATGACACACACTTCGCTCCGCTCCTCCCCTACGCAGGCATCGCTCCGCTCCCCGCCCCGTACTAATGTCACTCCGCTCCCCGAAGACACTCCCTTCGCTCTGCACCGCCTGACAAAGACATCGCCCATCGTCCTATCGTTCCGAGCCTCCCGAAAAACACATCGCTCTGCGGCGTCGGCGTCTCCCCCACCCCCCCTTCCCCGAAACACATCGCTCTGCACCGACGGACGCACACATCGTTCAGTGCCCCGCCACGCACACATTCCCCTGCGGACGACACAGCCATCGCTCTGCCTCCCTCCCCAAACGCCCGTCGTTCTGCATCCTCCCCGAAATACATCGCTCTGCTCCCCACGAACCACACTGCCCTTATGTCCCGACACACACACAGCTCTGCTCCCCACAAGCATCCGCTACGCCCGGAGCCCAACAACACACATATCGTTCTGCACCGACGGACACACGCCGCCGTGCCCCGATGGACAAACACATCGCTCAGCGCCCGACAGCGCACACATCGCTCTGCTCCTCCCCTACACAGGCATGGCTCCCTCCCCGAAGACAATCCCATCGCTCTGCACCGGCTGACAAACACATCGCCTATCGTACCACTGTTCTGAGCCTTCCGAAAAACAAATCGCTCTGCTTCGGTGTCGTCGTCCCCCTCTTCCCCGAAACACAGCGCTCTGCACCGACGGGCACTCCGATCGCTCCGCTCCCCGAAGACACTCCCATCTCTTTGCACCGTGACGGACACTTCGCCCAACGTATCATAGTCCCATCGCTCTGCGCCTTCCGAAACACACATCGCTCTGCGGCGTCCGCGTTCCTCCCCGCTCCCCTTTCGCGTATCACATCGCTCTGCTCCCCGACGGACACACACATCGCTGAACGCCCAGCCACGCACACATCCCCCTGCAGACGACACAGTCATTGTTCTAGCGCGGCCCCCCCCCCGCCCCCAAACAACCGTCGTTCTGTGTCCACCACGAAACATACCGCTCTGCGCCCCCCAAACCGCATTACACTTATGTCCCGACACACACATCGCTCCCTCGCTCCCTCGCCAAAGACACTCCCATCGCTCTGCACCGCCTGACAAAGACATCGCCCATCGTACCATAGTCCCATCGCACTGCGCTTCCCGGAAAACACATCGCTCTGCGGCGTCGGCGTCCCTCACTCCCACCCCCCATTTACCCAGACACATCGCTCTGCACCGACGGACGCACACATCGTTCAGTGCCCCGCCACGCACACATTCCAATGTGAACGACACAGCCATCGCTCTGCCTCCCCGTCCAAACGCCCGTCGTTCTGCATCCTCCCCGAAACACCTCGCTCTGCGCCCCCCGAACCACACTGCCCTTATGCCCCGACACACACAGCGCTCTGCTCCCCACAAACATCCGCTGTGCCCTCAGCCCGACAACACACACATCATTCTGCACCGACGGACACTCCCATCGCTCTGCTCCGATGAGAGACACATCGCCGCGCGCCCGATGACACACACCTCGCACCGCTCCTAGCCCCACACAGCTATCGCTCCGCTCCCCGAAGACACTCCCACGGCTCTGCACGGAGGGACAGACACTTCCCCCTTCGTACCATCGTCCCGTCGCTCTGCAGCTCGCGAAACACACATCGTTCGTCGGCGTTCCCCTCACTTCCCCGAAACACATCACTCCGCTCCCGCAACGCTGCCATCGCTCTGCACCGGCGGCGAAACATATCGTTCCGTACCCCGCGACGAACCAGTAGCCCTGCGCCCCACGAAAAGCACTACACACGCAGCGCGCATACGGCGATGTAACGATGACAAACACATCGCTCCGAGCCCCACAACACCACACAGGTCCCTCTGAGCCCCCCCACAACACGCATCGTCCTGCGCCCCTAAGACACACGAATGGGTCCGCGCCCCACCACCATCGTCCTGCGTACGACAGCTGTTGTTCTGCACCTCCAGAAACACACGTTCCCCACAAAATACATAGATTTGGGACCCCCAAAACTCATTACCACTATGCCCCGACACAGTTATTGTCCTTTGCCTCCCCGAAACTTGTCACCCTGAGGCCAGCGACACACACATCGCCGTGCTCGACGTCGGCGAAGCACATCGCTCCGCTCCTCTCCTACACACACACACGCCGACGGACACACCGTTGCACCATCGCCTCGTTCCCCGAAAACACTCCCATCGCTCTGCAGCGATGCAGCGATGCCTCTACGCGCGCCCCGCGGTATTGCAGCCTCTCGGCGCTACCACCGCGCCACCGCTTCCTCCACAGGACACAGAAGTCACCGCACCGGTGTCTCTGAGACGATGGCAAACATAATCGTGTTCACCGTAGGACTATACACATCGTGCAGTACACCGAACAAAAGCGCACACTTCGCTGCGAATCTTTTCAATGAGTCATGCGGTTCATGGAGGCGGGGCTTTCTCTACTGGTATTTACCTGCTATAAAAGGAGCTCCCGCGAGCGCTCTGTTATCCGGCGCTTTGTGAGCCCTGCCCGTGGGTGAGAGAGATGCTCGTTTGCTGCGATGCCTGAGCCGGCCAAGTCCGCTCCCGCGCCCAAGAAGGGCTCCAAGAAAGCGGTGACCAAGACGCAGAAGAAGGGCGACAAGAAGCGCAAGAAGAGCCGCAAGGAGAGCTACTCCATCTACGTGTACAAGGTGCTGAAGCAGGTGCACCCCGACACGGGCATCTCGTCCAAGGCCATGGGCATCATGAACTCCTTCGTCAACGACATCTTCGAGCGCATCGCCGGCGAGGCCTCGCGCCTGGCGCACTACAACAAGCGCTCCACCATCACCTCGCGGGAGATCCAGACGGCCGTGCGGCTCCTGCTGCCCGGCGAGCTGGCCAAGCACGCCGTCTCCGAGGGCACCAAGGCTGTCACCAAGTACACCAGCTCCAAGTAAGCTGCTGTTGCGCCCTGTGCCAGACCTGCTCGAACCAAAGGCTCTTTTAAGAACCGCCAGTTCTTTCACTTGAAGAGCTTTGTCACTGGTGTTTTCCGACCGTTATTTAACTTCACTGTCTTCTGAGCCTTGCTTGCATAGGGACCAGTTTTTCATCGGTTATTGCAGTTTTTCCTGTGTCTCTGAGCCTGAGGTCTTAACCCGATGCTATAAAACACATCTACGTAATGAAACTTCAGAAACGCCCATCGGGGGGCATCAGCGGCTAAAGAATCGCGATCGTGAATTTGCGATTAGACCTCACCTATTTGGATGTTAGTCCTTTCTGAAATCATTAAGGATTTTGTATTAGGAACCTTAGAATAAAGAAAAACTAGGAAATAGCTCAATTAATCATTTAAGATGTACACTTTGAACGGAGGATTTTTTCCTACAGGGAAGACGAATGGAACGTCTCTACTACTTATTAAAGTCTTTAAGGAACTTTAAAGCTATATTGGTATATGTCTATGACTGATAACAGAAGTTCATGGTATAAGAAGAGTGAGAAGGAATAGAACAGTGCTGAAATCGGCCCGACTCGGGGAAAGTAAGCACCGTAACCACTTCCCCTTTCTCTCATTTCAGACGACAGTGACTTTTGAGTGATGGCACACAGGAAGCAGACAGCACAGGGAAGGTGCCCTGCAAAGAGCTGGTAATCGAAGCAGTCTGCAAGAGAGCACACACAACAGGCAGTGTGAAGGCTCAACGGTAACCGCTGCGTTCAGCAGGGCAGAGAAAGCTGTTAAAGAGGTAAGTGCACTGACCACAAGTAGGGACCAGAAATAGGCGTTTGTGTTCCGAATGGTAAATTATACTAGGGCTTTTCAACCATTTGGATTGAACGCTTGTCACAATTATCAAGAACATGCTATCAATAAAACAGAAATCAAAGCTCTTTTACTGAGAAAGTGGGTGGCTCTTAAAAGAGCCTTTGGGTTAAGTCTTTAAAACGGATATTTACTTGGAACTGGTGTATTTTGTGACAGCTTTGGTGCCCTCAGAGACGGCGTGCTTGGCCAGCTCGCCAGGCAGCAGGAGCCGCACGGCCGTCTGGATCTCCCGCGAGGTGATGGTGGAGCGCTTGTTGTAGTGCGCCAGGCGCGAGGCCTCGCCGGCGATGCGCTCGAAGATGTCGTTGACGAAGGAGTTCATGATGCCCATGGCCTTGGACGAGATGCCCGTGTCGGGGTGCACCTGCTTCAGCACCTTGTACACGTAGATGGAGTAGCTCTCCTTGCGGCTCTTCTTGCGCTTCTTGTCGCCCTTCTTCTGCGTCTTGGTCACCGCTTTCTTGGAGCCCTTCTTGGGCGCGGGAGCGGACTTGGCCGGCTCAGGCATCGCAGCAAACGCAAGTGCCTCAGCCACCCACACGGAGCGTTCACCAACCACCGGTAACGCCGCTGCCCGCGGGAGCTTCTTTTATAGCGTCGCTGTGCAAAGCAGCCTCTCCACAGTGTCGCATCGCCATTGGCTGGAAGTTCTATCTTAGATAGTCGCGCCGCGCTGAGCTTTGCTATTGGACACCTCTCGATTCGCGCTCCCATTGGCTGCCGAAACAACGCTTTCTTCACAGCCTATCAGCGCACGCGCCGCCGCTCCACCCGAGCAGTATATAAATGGCCGGAGGGAGCGGCCGGGAGCGCATCTACTGCCTGCAGAGCTGTTGCGTGTCTTGTTTGGCTGAGTCGCTGCGACATGTCCGGCCGCGGGAAGCAGGGCGGGAAGGCGCGGGCCAAGGCCAAGTCGCGCTCGTCGCGGGCCGGGCTGCAGTTCCCCGTGGGCCGCGTGCACCGTCTGCTGCGCAAGGGCAACTACGCGGAGCGGGTGGGCGCCGGCGCGCCGGTGTACCTGGCGGCCGTGCTGGAGTACCTGACGGCCGAGATCCTGGAGCTGGCGGGCAACGCGGCCCGCGACAACAAGAAGACGCGCATCATCCCCCGCCACCTGCAGCTGGCCATCCGCAACGACGAGGAGCTCAACAAGCTGCTGGGCAAGGTGACGATCGCGCAGGGCGGGGTGCTGCCCAACATCCAGGCCGTGCTGCTGCCCAAGAAGACCGACAGCCACAAGGCTAAAGCCAAGTGAACGCCCCGAAGACTAATCAGGATACTAAACAAACAAAAGGCTCTTTTCAGAGCCGCCCACAATAGTCATAAAGAGTTGAGTCGCTCTCTGCGGTTTCGGTTCTTCTCATGAACGCAAGCAGAAATTTGTAAGCCTCTCTTTCTTGAACGTGTTTGCCTTAACTATGCTCTTCTCCGTTCCTGCCTGCCTACTTTTTTTCGTAGGGACGTTGTATAATTAATACTAATGTTACTTTCTTAAAAAAAAAAAAATAATAGGCTGTTCTAGTGAGAGGTTCCGTTTAGTTGCTCTGCTGCTTTTTTTGCAATTGCTTCCTATTTTTTTAATAAAATATTTCAATAAAAAGTTTTTGTTCTTGAAAAAGTCTATGCACTTGTAACTGCATTTTTTATGGTACTGGAGTAAACGTTGGAGTAAACATTGTGCCCGCTAATAGGTGAACTCTGCCTTTGCTGTAAGTGCTCTATGCAGTGTATGTCAAAGGACGATACAACCCGAAGTCTTCATATACATTCAGAGTCTTCATAGATTATTTCTTTTTCCCTTAGAGAGTATCAGAAGGTCGCCGATCGATGTTGCAGCTCCGGGCAACGCAGAGTTTTACAACTCGGAGAGATCTGTGGGGGCAGGGGCAAGGAAAGCACAGACAGGAAAAAAAAAAAAATCCCTGAAGAAGTCATGCGTCCCGGCAGCGACTCTGACCCGATTCTTTCGCAACCGGAGGGGCGTTCCCTGCCTCGGGCCCCTTGTTGATTTCCATTTTTAACGGGCTCGTGTGGGAGGGTCCCGCTGGCTTTCCTTGGTAGAGTTAACTCTTGAGAGCACTCGGGAAGGCTATCGGGCAGGGTTACCAGTGTTCTCAGTGAGCTGCCTGATGCGACGCGCCACCACGGTGACAGCCGCCGTGTAACACTGGGAAGAGCACTATTACTTTTAATTTCATTTTTCTGGTAGTACGGGCTAGATTCTACTCCCCGCCCCCGTTCTCCATGAGGTAGGTGGAGTTCCGAGTTCCCCCCCCGCCTTGTCTTGTGTGAAGGCGAATAGTTCTTAGAAGAGCTGCTGCTGTTCCAGCAGGGCACAGTGTTGTCCTAAAGTCGTTCCTCTGTTTTGCTGCCGCCCTGCTTTCTTTCGATTTCCTTCTTACTTTAGAGGGGGTTCTCGCTGTTTTTTTGTTTTTTTTTTTTTTTTTTTTTAGCCTCACAGCCTTGTGCAGGCCCTTGGCCGCAGAAGCCGCCATCTTCATGATTTTACCGGGGCTCTTTTTTTTTTTTTTTTTTTTTTCTTTTTTTCCCCCCTCGCTGTGCGGAGGCAAAAATCACGGCCCTGGTGATCAGCTCGGTGGCACTGGAGCAACAGGAGAGGTTTTCAACATGACCACAGTTTTCCCCGTCTCTATCCCCCAGTATAGGGGAAAGACATGTAGGCTGACATATCTCCGGATTTGGTTGGTGTTCACTGAGTTTAGCTTTCCTAAAATTGAGTCGGTAATAAGTTCGCCCATTTACAGAGGAGGGAAGTCTCCTCCCCTCTGTGTCTGTGTTTCTTTCACATAATTAAATTGTCATCTGCACCTCGGAACCACTGGGAATTGTAACAAAAATAGGGAAGGGTCCCGTGAACCCCCCTGGGTACACATACATCACCTCGGTGTTGTATGAGAGGATTTACATTCCAGTTTCTAGGCAATAGGAACTTTCAAGAGGACATTTTTTATTATTATTATTTCTTTCCCTTATAAATGAATGCTCTGGTATCAACAGTACAAATACCATAGTACAGAAGATATAGTATTCGTTATTATTCTTATAGCTATTCCTCTTACTTCCCTGCTGCAGAATGTGTTTAGGCATTATGTAGCTCTAGTTTCAAATCGTCATCTGGGAAACAAAGCCTTAAAAAAACGATAGGGTTACGTGAGGTCTAAAGTGTGAAGGGCCACAAGGCCTCAAAAGTATATTGTACGGTCACACACTTTCATGAAGATGTTTCACAGATGTGGTTTACCAAAACTGGGGTAACTGGGGTAAGATTGGTTTTGAAAACATGTATATATTTCTTAACAAGGGGAGTGTGAAAGCTTACGATCTCCTAGAAGCGGCACAGACGGATTCCTCGTTATTTCTTTATATATTAACTCGGTTTTGCAACAGCAGAATGGGAGAGGGAGGCGAAAAAGCGGTGATGAAGAGACAAAGAGCAACCTGCCTCCTCCAGCCCTTGTGAATGGGGACCGCTTGGCGACCCTGTCGAGCCGGCGCTCGGGGCGGCAAAGGGCAGCGCGTCCCCCGCGGCGGGTCCCGCTCCCGGACCCCTCCCGAGCAGGTCGGCGGATGATGGGGCAGCCACCCCAACCCATCCTATCCCTTCTTCACGCGCCAAGCTTGAGGAAAAGGGGGGAAGCTTACGCTGTTTTGGCACCCAGATTGAAGAGCTGGCCGTACACTGAAACGAATTGATTTTGTATGAATTTGGTTCTTTCTTCGCTGTGCGCGTTATTCCTTGAGGGAGGGAAGCAGAAAAAGAACCAAAGCGCTCAAAGTTGGTTTATATCTAATAAGCACTATTGGCTTTACTGTGTGATTTAATCCCACGAGTTTAATTTGGCTAGGTTAACGGAGGAAAGCTCAGGCTGAAGGCCAGTTACCTCGTCGCTGGGTAAATGCGGCGGGCGGGCAGACAACGGAGTGACAGCTCATCCTCGCTGGAGGGCGAGTCCCGCCAGGATCCCTCATTTCTCCAGCGACAACAAAACCCTACGGGTTTGTCGGTCCGGCCGTAGCAAGTGGAGATTTTCCTCTTCCCCGCGCCGGTGCCAGAGACGGGGGTTTAAGGACTGACTCGGCTCCAGGGGAGGGGGGAGCCGGGATCCATTGCGGACGAGGGGAAGGAGTGGGGAGTGCGGTGTATCACGGGCTGATTCAAGAAAAGAAGCGGGGAAGGAAGACAAAGAGGAGACAGGGGCGTTGCGGGGGTTTGAAAGGGCTCCTCTGCCAGAGGTGGCTGGAAACAGCGGGGAGAAGAGCCAAAAAAAAAAAAAAAGGTCAGGTATCTCTGGGAAGGGCAGAGGGTCCCGCATTTTTAAACCCAGACTCACGACACTTTAATTTCCGTTTCTAAACAATTAAAGTTTAAATTCTCTTCTGTTGTCAAGAAGTAAACCTTGTAGTGTAAGCAGAAGAGTCCACGCTATTCAGTTCAGATAAATGCTGTTAATGAACCCCCGTTCTTATGAAACTTCCTGATGCCCCCTGTTGTTTGTGATCTGTGCCATTTCCTGCTGAGAAATATGGTCTGTCGTGCAAATGCTCTTAGGTGGAAAACAATGTAAAAATGAAAAAATGGGTTAAAGACTTATCTGCCTTCATGGTCTTACAAAAAGTGTTAATCGTTCTGATTGTCTCTATCAATGTTTTAGAAACCCTCAATGTTTGATTTTTGTCCCGTCAATAAACGCGCCATTAGAAGCTGCTATTTTAAGTCTGAAGTGCAACTCGCACGCATCCCGTGAACTTTTCCGTGACATTTAAGTATCGGTTAAGGCTAAAACTCCAGGATTTTTAAACCCGTGTGAGCCTTTCCCTTCTTCCATGGGATTTGTACCAGCGATTTCAAAAGGCAGCGTTTAAAAGCCCCTGCATGTAAGGAGTTGAACCGATTCAGCTACATTGTCTGGGCTTCCTGCGGCAGCTGGCTGAGCCCAGGCACCCGGCTTTGCCGGCCGTGCTGTCAGCCCTGTCTACTGGTGCTTGGAGCACAGGAGGCGGCAGCCCTATTAAAAGACGTATTTCGATGTGTAGAAAGATTGGGGCTTCTATGCTTCCTGTGGTAATTCTTGCCCCGTTTTCTATGCAGGATGATCAAAGACCTTGCTGTGTCCCAAGTGCACAAGGCACGCATTTCTTCATAGCTCTGACGCTGCACAAATGTAGTGCAAGATCCTTTGCACTCTCTGAAGTAAAAAATTCAGCTGTAAGTCTTCATCTGTGCCCTCTTCTTATTTTGGGAATTGTTCTTCCATTTTGCTGTGACCCTTTCAAGTACAAAATCTACAGGCAATGCAAATAGGACTACAAGTACAAAAAGGTGGTGGATTTGACCAGCGATGAAAATTCCAAGCTGTCCTGATGCTCCTTTCACACACAAACTGCTTATTTTCTAGTTTTAAAATGCAAGTATGTCCAGAATTACTCCCTGAGGTTTTCTGTGTTAAAAAATGAATGGAAGAACCTTTGTGATTAATACAAAATTAATCATTCTTGACAAGGAATGCTTTTAGAAGAACTTTTGCATTAGGATGGGTCATCAAACAATATAGTTCTTTGCAGCCACCAAGGAAACCCAAAACAAAACCTAAAAAATCCTTTCCACCAACCTAGGCTTATGGTATGTGACCCCAGTCCCTGAGGAAAGAGCTGCCCTTGCTCATTGTAATGCTTCTTCCTTCCTTGTAGGGTATGTGAGCTGGGAAGAGAGAAAAGGTGTTGCCAGCTGCATTACCCTCTACTTTCAGCCCCCTCCTCCAGTGAGTTTTGTGTCACTGTGCTCTGATATAGCACAACCCCGAGCCCAAGCACTCCATTTTTTTCCTTTGCAGTCTGAACCAGACACATTTTCATTACTGGCCAAAAGCATTACATCAAGGCATATATAAGGCCAAATCTTTTTCCCCAGCTGCAGTTAATACTTTCTCCTTCAATCCTAATTATTTTGAAATATATTATTTTCCATTAGAACTGGAAAAGAAAGTCTCTGGAAAACTAACATAGTAGCAATTTGCCCTGTGTGTTGAATAATTATAATCTCCGGTCGTTAGAAAAAACAATTTGATTTCATAAGTGGGTGAGCAGATATTGATTTACTCCATTAAAAAAAAGAACAGGAAGTAGTGTAAAATTGTTATAGTCAGTGTCCAATTTTTCCAGGTTTTGGATCAGGCGTATGGCATCTATTTCTTGTTTCTGATTCACTGTCTGGTCAGGGGACTAGAGAATAAAGTTATTTGTTTACCCAGCTGTGGTTTCACCCCTGGGGCAGTCGATTCCAAGTCTACTGGACGCCCCTCCACATGAAAGCAAACTGTGGCCTGCACTCTGCTGCTAAAGGGATTGAGAAAAATGCATTAGAGACATCAATTGTGGCACAACACTTGGCTGCCTTGGACCCCAGTTCTTATAGAAGTTCTAGCATGTCCGGCACAGCAGCACTCAGTGGTGGTATGACTTCATTCAGGCCACAACAGTCTATCGTTAGTCTCCACTCTCCATTAGACTTTTTGGGGAGCCCAGACCTTGATGCAGTACTCCAGGTGGGGTCTCACCAGAATGGAGTAGAGGGGCAGAATCACCTCCCTTGACCTGCTGGCCACACTTCTTTTGATTCAGCCCAGGATATGGTTGGCTTTCTGGGCTGTGAGCGCACATTGCTGGCAAGACCTGAAACATATTCAGAATGAAGCACCTAGCAATAGAAGCATGCTGGTTTGAGCATCACAAGCGTACTCAAAAGTCTTGAAAACCATTGCAACTAGCTTGGAGGAGAAGAGGGAGATGAAGGAAGTTGTCTCCTCCACAGATTAATTCTCAGAGGAGAGAAGTTAAAGGTGTAGTAACTAAAAGTTACTGGATACTAAAAGTTTCCACTAAATATCTCCTGAAATACAGAGATGAATGTGCCGCTTCTGTTTTGCCTTGTTCATCACACTTAATCATTAATGAGTACAGCCACAGCACACACAATTTCATCATATCATAAGCCCACACTACAAAGCACAGCAAAATGATAATCTTGACCCATGACCCAAGGATGATAAACAGCACAACAGGGAGCAGATACAGCAAATAAGGTATTGCAAGATGCAGCCCCAAGAGCAACATTGTGACTATTGATCCCATACGATGAACACTCATGTCAAATTTGTTCTAATGCACTCTTATCAGGTTTGTCATTATCTTAACCCACCAAGCTCCCCCCGTTTGGCACCAAAAAGGCCACAAAAGCTGACCCCGAGTAAACTTTTTGATAAAACTAATGCTGCAAACAGAACTACCTGAAACCAGCAAATGCAAGCAAAACAAAAAAGATAAGGACCAAGGAAACAATTCCAAGAGAATGAGGTAACGTCAGAAGAAGGCCAGCCCAGCTACCAAGAAAACCAGTAAGAAATCAAGAGACCACTGACCAGAATTAAGTGATTGGACCTAGGGATCAGGTGCTGAGTGGTACGGGTATAACTGGGGGACATGATCTGGGATAGTGATCCCTCTTTGGAGGCACCTAGCTGGAACTGCTCTGTATGTCAGATAAATAAACCACTTATTTACTCAGCAGATTGGAGACTCATCATCTTTGAGCAGAACCTAGGGCCTTGAACGCTGTTCAGGTTGCATCCGCGTGATTCCTACCATAGTCTAGGTGGCAGCGGCATAAATCCTGCTACACCGGGATGATGTGTTTGAACACTGTGCCACCTTAGTGTTGCTGGGTGATGTCACCTGGGTAAGATGGATTTAAGAATACAAAGAAAACTGCTTTGAACTGAATAGGAAAGAACATAAAAGATGAAAGAATATGCTGACATATTATTTTATATTCACACTATTTGCTTTATTAATTTTGAATGTTCATCCTCCTGTGGAATGAAATTGTTATGTTTGCTATTCTTGCTGACACTAAATCCTACTATTTTTACCTTTGGTGGAAAGAATAAGTACACAAAATTTTCCAAAGTAGTTGCTTTTTACCATTTCAGAAACTTTGGTCTCAGCACTGATGGAAAAATAAAGGATGTGCTAGAATCAGAGAATCAGCTCTAATCACATGTGTGTGCAGGTAGAAATGCTACTTTCACATTGTACCCCCTAATATTGCCTCATCATAGATACTGAGATTGGAAGAAGCAATCATAAACAACATTTTATTTTCTGTTGAGTGAAGTGTCTCATGAGCCTAGAAATAATCTCATATACTGAAACATCCTTTCAAAATAAAATCCACTGAAATTTCTGTGGAAGCTATGTTAATGAAGCATGCAGCATGGAGCATACAAAGTCAGGAAAGGCAAAGAGAATGCTTATGGATTCCTGAACTGAGAGGCCAAAAGACACCACCAAGCTCCTACTCTAGGGCTGCCCTATGATAGCTGCAGTTTGAACCAAGGTCTTTTTTTTTTTTTTTTTTTCCCAAACAACATAACTGACTTTGACATTTACGTCACTGATTTTTCAGAATAATAGCCACTGACAAATTGTTCAAGTGATCACCACCACGGCCAAAATCTGAACACTTTTAGTGTATGATATTTTCTAGAGTCCCTTTCTAGCAAGTCATACATGCCCTTACACAAACACCTAGAGACTTGAATATACTGTGTTTTCTTCATCTTCTTAGGTACTGGACAAATCTCTTAACTCCATTTGAAGCTGCTGGAGAACTGAGTATGAAGGATGCCTCTTACAATTGGATTTCTGAAATCCAATGAGAGCCATCCATCAGCCTTCAAACTGAAATTAACTTTGATAAATTAGTGGCTCATTTAAGAGAGACCTGGTGCCTGCCTTTGTACCTGTACTATCAAACAAATATGCAGTCAGTACTAGAGAGATTGACTTTTGTGATTCTGTGGTACCTGTATGGACTAATTGTGCTCACAAATCCACAGAATATGCTTGGAATTCAGAATTATTCCGATTTAGTTTGAGAGAAGGTAATAATGGCTTGGATCTGCAATTACAGAAGTGTCTAATTGCCTCAGAATGTGATGGGACATATCAGCCCTTGGTCTGATGATGAAAGACTTAGGGCTGGTTATTACCTAAATGATAAACTCTGGTAGTTTAAGAAGTCATCCCACGGGGGCTAGTTTCTTAGTTTTTAATAGTTTTAATACAAATAATGATATATAAACACGGGAAAAGGTCGAGTAGGTATGAAATAATATCAGTTTTCTTTGTGTGTTTTTAGTTACAATGGGAATATTCTCTCCCTAAAGCAGTCCTAGGGAGAAGCTGCCCAACTTACTGTAAAAATCACATGCACAGCAGAATTATTGGGAAAGTTAATGAAGATAGTTTCAGAAAGGACTTGTGTGTTTATTAATCACTGGGCTATTGGTAACAGCTTATTAAGATAAATATCACTTGCTACTCTACAAATTCTTTTACAGTACAGTGCACTGTAGACCTCTCACTTTACTAGGAAAAAAGACCGAGCACCATCTAGTGGTAGATGTTACTACAGCAGTTACTGCGATGTACGTAGATAAGTTCCCATTAGCAACAATATTGATTCTTTCCTGACTAGAAAACCACAGAAGCCGTTTTTTCCTTCAATTTACAACACATATAACATAAACGTACTTAGAGCTTAAAAAGAAATGCAACAGAACTATAAATTAAAGAAACCAGCATCACCTAGAAAGAAAATACAACAAAAAACTTTGGCTACAAAAACTTTAGTTAGCAAATCCTTTGTTGCCTGCATAAACTGTTTGTTCCCCGATAGAGAACTGAGTAACACTATTTTATGAAAATTAATTTTTAGTAGAACTTAAAAAACGAAGTTATGAACCCATTTTTACCCCGTATTTGTCTGCACAGCTCTTTTACTGAGAAGGTGGGTGGCTCTTAAAAGAGCCTTTGGGTCGAGTAGGTCTGGCACAGGGCACAGCAGCAGCTTACTTGGAGCTGGTGTACTTGGTGACGGCCTTGGTGCCCTCGGAGACGGCGTGCTTGGCCAGCTCGCCGGGCAGCAGGAGCCGCACGGCCGTCTGGATCTCCCGCGAGGTGATGGTGGAGCGCTTGTTGTAGTGCGCCAGGCGCGAGGCCTCGCCGGCGATGCGCTCGAAGATGTCGTTGACGAAGGAGTTCATGATGCCCATGGCCTTGGACGAGATGCCCGTGTCGGGGTGCACCTGCTTCAGCACCTTGTACACGTAGATGGAATAGCTCTCCTTGCGGCTCTTCTTGCGCTTCTTGTCGCCCTTCTTCTGCGTCTTGGTCACCGCTTTCTTGGAGCCCTTCTTGGGCGCGGGAGCGGACTTGGCCGGCTCAGGCATCGCAACAAATGCAAGGCTCTCACGAACGCCGCAAAGGCAACAAACAGCTACCGACGTCGAAGTGAGAAGCGCTACCCCCATGCCACGTATTTATAGCTCCCTTATGCAAATGAGAAGTATTACTTCTGCGTACTTTCATTGGTCAGAACACATAAACGCGTCATAGCTCCCCTTTAGCCGTTTTTTATTGGTCGGAATTCGATTCGCCACCTCATTGGCTGCCCAGCGGAGACCTACTTCTCAGCCTATCAGTGAAGGGGCGAGGTAGCAAAGCGAGGCTATAGCTGAGCAGCACCGGGTCTTTTCTCCGTTCTGCTGCTGGTTGCTCTTAGAAGCGAGCGAAGATGTCCGGCCGCGGGAAGCAGGGCGGGAAGGCGCGGGCCAAGGCCAAGTCGCGCTCGTCGCGGGCCGGGCTGCAGTTCCCCGTGGGCCGCGTGCACCGTCTGCTGCGCAAGGGCAACTACGCGGAGCGGGTGGGCGCCGGCGCGCCGGTGTACCTGGCGGCCGTGCTGGAGTACCTGACGGCCGAGATCCTGGAGCTGGCGGGCAACGCGGCCCGCGACAACAAGAAGACGCGCATCATCCCCCGCCACCTGCAGCTGGCCATCCGCAACGACGAGGAGCTCAACAAGCTGCTGGGCAAGGTGACGATCGCGCAGGGCGGGGTGCTGCCCAACATCCAGGCCGTGCTGCTGCCCAAGAAGACCGACAGCCACAAGGCTAAAGCCAAGTGAATGCAACGGAAAGCCAGCACGTTGTCTTTTCTGGAGAACATAATCTTAAGGCTCTTTTCAGAGCCACCCACAAAATCATAAGAGAGCTCAGTTATCCCTACTTATGCCCTTTTACATGAATTACTCCACCCGTGTTTTGTCTTTTTTTTTCTCCATGTTTATTAACAGTATTTTTGGCTTGGTAATATTAGCAACGCTTTCCACGTTTCTGTTAACACAATGTCGTGCCAAATGTCCTTCCAAAGCAAGTTCTTCCGGAGAGGGGGTGTTTTCCGGTTAGTTCTTAAGCCAGAGATCACGGGAACGGTGTGTTTCGGTGAGAGCTCCCGTCCCTCCGGCTCTCCCTCCCCCCTCTTCCGCGTTTTTCTTCTCCGAGAGTGGCTGCAACAGCACTAGAGATACGAGGCGAAGGGGGGGAAGGGGCAGCGGGCCGGGCTCTCCGCTGGCCAATCCTTGGTCAGGGCGGGCTTTTTCAATACTTAAAGCTCCTTTTCTTTCTCATCGAGAACAAAAGGAAGGGAAGAGCTCAGGGCCATTTTCGGGTCAGTAAGCAAATCCTCCCCTCCTCCCCCAAAACAGACAAAACCATTTAAGACGACACCTTAAGAGAAATACAACAGATTAGATATGGCTCAGTAGTAGCGTGCCCGACAATTGCATTGCTTTTCTTACAAAATATATTCTTAAAAAAAACGTACGTCCGATTTTTATCAAATCATTACTACAAAACATTGCTTCCTGGTAGTCAAACCAATTACTCGTCAAAAAGATGTAAAAGTCTACACTTCCCTAAAGCCGCCTCGTTATACCGTGCTCGTTAGCGTTTCTTTCGGTAATCGTAGGGGGGGGGGGAGGAAAAGACACAATTGACCTCTGTCGACTTACGAATTACTGGATCCTTGCTGCAGATTACTGACGACCTCGGTGCCTCAGCTCCTTTAGGGAAAGTGTGGGTGGCTCTTAAAAGAGCCGTTGGATAACAAAATATGTAGAGCAAGACTCTTCTGGTATAATTTACTTCTTTTTGGGTGCTGCTTTCTTCGCCTTGGCTGCTTTGGGCTTGGCCGCCTTCGGCTTGGCTGCTTTTGGCTTCACCGCCTTCGCCTTGGCCGGGCTCTTTGCTGCCTTTTTGGGGCGACCTGCTTTGGCTGCTTTCTTGGGGCTCTTGGCCGCCTTCTTAGCCGCGGTAGCCGCCGGTTTCTTGGCCTTTTTGGGGCTTTTCTTCACGGCTGCAGCTTTCTTGGGCTTCTTGGCAGCGCTGGCGGGCTTCTTAGCCGCCGGCTTCTTGGACTTGGCCGCAGCTGTCCGCTTCTTGGGGGCTTTTTCCTTCACTTCTCCGGGCTTCTTGTTGAGGCGGAAGGAGCCGGAGGCGCCGGTGCCCTTGGTCTGCACCAGCGTGCCCTTACTGACGAGGCTCTTGAGCCCCAGCTTGATACGGCTGTTGTTCTTCTCCACATCGTAGCCGCCGGCGGCCAGCGCCTTCTTGAGCGCGGCGAGAGAGAGCCCCTTGCGCTCCTTGGAGGCGGAGACGGCCTTGGTGATCAGCTCGGTGACGCTGGGGCCGGCGGGTTTGCGGGCTTTGGAGCCGCCCGCCGCTTTCTTCGGCTTCTTGGCGGCGGCCTTGGCGCCGGGCGCGGGCGCATCGGGGGCGGCGGCGGGAGCGGTCTCGGACATCGCGGCGGCGTCCTCTGCGGAGCAGGCGAACACAATTGGGCTGGCGCGGGTCAGATGCTCGTATTTTTAGAGAGGAGCCGCGCGGTGATTGGTGCGTTGCAGAGCCCGCCCCGCTGCACGGCCGGGGAGCCCTTCGGTGTGCTCGATTTGTGTTTCTTTGGACTAACAAAAGTGTGTTTTCCTCGGAATTTCTGCCACCAAATCGCCCCATTTCCCCGGTGAGGGAGGAGAAGAGCAGGTACTTGCGTTCGGGAGAGTTTCCAGCCGCAAAGGCGCGGGCTGAGTTAAAGGAGAGGCGATAAATCCCGTGTGCTGCTGCTGGAGAGACCTCTGAAGAGAGAAACTTTTGTTTTTCCTTGCAAATTAAAAATTTCCTTTTGACATAAATGTTACAGCAACGACTCAGTCTGATTCTTTAGAGGGTTTTCTTGGGGTCAAAGTCGAAATCTGCCGATTTAAAGCTATTTTGACAGTTTAAATTGATTTTGAAGAGGAGGAAGTAACACAAACTCCTCTTTCAGCTCTGAATATGGATTAAGAACCGGTTCCTTTGACCATGTGTTTTACCTCCGAAAACGCTAAAGTCCAGTGAAATAGTGTCTCGTACAACCTCCTATTGCACTTATTATAGATCCATAAGCATATTGTTAATATCTGGTGATTTATGAACACACAGTTGTTTTATTTCGTCTTCCTGGAATTTCTGTAGATGGGAGGCAAACTTGCCCTGCTGCCTTGCGTTGGGTGTTTTCTTTCTTTTGTTTGTTTTCCACACGATTTTCTGTACCAATTATTAAGTAAATCAAGCTACTTGCTTTTCACGTTGCATGTTACTTTCAAGGAAACAGTAATTTAATAGATGATGTTACAAAAACTGCAGCTTTGTAACAGAAAGCAAGCTCCTAAACTTCTGGGATATTTACTGGAATTATCTTTGTCTCTCTAGTAATTTAAGATGTGCAAGGGCTAGTGTAGCAGTTTAGTAATTATGTTTTTCCTTCCCAGGGAGTATTACCATGTTATCTATATCTCAAATAGCAGCAGAATTTAAAATCATATTACTGTTTGGGATTTTTTTAATACATCTCACCCAGTATGTCTACACAAAGGTTTATCTAAAGATTATTGTGAATCCTCTTCCCATTTTAAATAAAATCCACCTAATTCTTTCTTATGCATTTTACAGCCATTACTGAAATGAGGAAATGCTTTCAGGACAAAAACCAGAGCACTTTGTGATAACCTGACTTTTAACAAGGGGAGGGGTAGGCCATAGGTCATTCCTAAAGAACCAGGAAGAATTCAATCAATATTGATATCTGCTTAAAGATGATGTAATATGCTGAACAGAACAGAGCCCTGGAATAATATTTCATTAATCTCTACCTGATTATAAAGAAACGTATTATCCATTGCCTTTTGTAGCTATTTAAGAATCACAAAGACTACACTTCAGTCCTGCCCTCTGATTTCCCTTGATATAACCAAATATAACTTATACGGTGAACAGAGTATTTAAGTAGGTATTAAAAACTAAAATTTCAGATTATATGAATAAGTAGTTTTAGATAAGTGTAATCTTATTTCCACCTCATTAGTTCATTTACATCAGCTATTTTGTAAATACTAAATGTGCATATAACATGAAAACATTTTAATTTGCTGTAAAATTGTGTTTCAGTGAATATGAAACTGCATCAATGCAATGAACAGAAAAATTGCAACCCACACCCTAGAAGAAAAAAATGTCAGAAAAAAAGGTTGCAGGTAAAGTGCATATGGGTTCTGTAATGGTTCAACGGGAAGATAATTGAGATAAGTGCTAATCAAATTGGGATTTCAGGGTCTTGTTTTTAAAAGTTAGGTAGCATAAAATAAGGATATAGGAATGAAATAAATTGGGGTGGATGTGGGTATTGAATACACACCTTCACAAATTAAAAAAACCCCAACAAACTGGAGTAAAATAAATATATATGTATTTTAAGCCTATATCCTACATGCGTTTGTAAATAAATGAATGAGACTTGCTATTAACTTTACTGCAAAGTCAAATAAAGTAGCAATGCTGTGACGAGATGTCATTTAGCAGCTACCAAGACATTTCATAGCACATAGAGGAAAAATGTAGGCTATGAGTGACATGTCAGCAAAATGAATACTCACTTTGCCTACTCTTGTTATTTTGAACTCATATGCATTTACTTCGGTAACCTTCACTGGAGGAGATCTAAATACTCCAGCCCTCAGTTGTGGCTTCACAGAGTGTTGATTCACATTTATTGGTGGCTGAAACTGAGGTGGCTAAAATGGTCGCCATCCCAGTTGTCTGCCTGGCTTTTCTCCCAGCAGTTGCTACCCTTTCCCTGTTCCCGACATGCATAGCTAATAATATGTGTAGTAGCTTCTGATCTCCGACAGTTACAGTCTACTATCTTAAAATAAACTGAAGTAACTTCAGAAATTTCATGACACAGAGAGAAGCTCTGATCTTCCTTTTTTTAATGGCTTTGCAGCAAAGACATAAAATAACTTTAGTGATGTACAACTGCTGCTTGGAACACGTGTTCTTCTGTACATGAAACACACACATGCAGGAACCAAATTTTTGAAAATCAACTTCCATTTGGCAATTTTTTAAAGAGTTTCCTCTGCAGTCAGAGCAGATAGTTTAGAAGGAATGGACAGATGCACTCTGGCAAAGAAAAAATGTGGTGAAGGATTATATAAAAGGCAGGAATTGTAGTTTCACCTCCAGCTGAGCAAATGAGAAAAGGAAATACTCCTGGTTTAGGCATAGGATGTTGTAGAAAGACTTCATGAAGAAGGTGCCACGTAGACTCTGACATGCAGTTTGGCTTTCCCAATGAGACTGGAGGGAGGTAGACCTCAGCATTCATTAAAAGAGGAGGGGAGTGATATCAGGATCTCCAGAGATACTTTTTGGGAAAGCATTATTGTAATGTCTGTGACATCTGACTGACTTCAATCCTTCTCACCTCATGGGCACCCCAGCAGGCCACACTACATCACAAACCTGCAAGAGATTGCAATCTGAACCCTGCAAGTCACTTCCCTTCAGATACCCAGATCTGTCCAACTTTTGCAGTTCTCTATTAAGACCTCTTGGCGTAAGCAAGGAGACACATGAACCGCAGCCAAGGGCTGGCACTACACCTGAGAGCTATCAAACATTCCCATCTCCAGTTTAGGACCTGCCAGTACTTGTTCCTAAAAAAATGAGCTCTGAGTTATATTTAGATGTTTTTGCAATAATGAGAGGTGGCACGGTAGTTGTTCTTCTCAAGCAATTTTGTTAGGAGGCATTAGCATGAGAGCTAGCCACACTAACGTGGTTAATGGGCTGCTCTACCTGCTGTAGGCGAGTGCCGTGGCCAGTTGCTCTTAGAGAGCTGGAGGAAATACAGCTGATATGCCTGGACACCACAGCCCCTCTCCTTCCTTCCAGTGCCAATTTCCAGAGAGATTTAGGTGAGGGCCTTTATGTTAAGTGCTGCGCTCCCGCATACGTGTTCCACAGGAAAGAGGTGTAAATACTCCCTGCAACCGTGATTACACTCTTATTACAGTGTTACACCCATGTCTGTCTTGCCCTCAGTGACTTCATCCTTCGTCTGAGTTACAAATGTAACAACTTGTGTGATCAAACCAGCCAGCACAGTTTAACAGCTTTTACCCCTTAGCCAAGCAATTTTAAAGTGGTACCTACCAAACTACAAACTCGTTGCAGCTCAGCAAACAAGTCTCATCCTACATAATACTAATATTGCTGCTGCTGCTGTTGTTAAGACTTAGTGTAAATGAGGCCACACAAGGCCTTTTAAATCCAGTGTATGGCTGAGCATCTATAGTGGGCAGGACAAATAGGGTAGGGCAACGGATGGCTGTCCCCATAGACTCAGCTTCCTGGAATGTTGCATGCTCCTCCCTGTACTCTTGGTTAAAGGTTGGGGCACCTATTGTGGCCTCCCTTCATCATTGCCATGGCACGTCATTTGGCAATTGAAAACCTCTAGTACAAAACTTGGATATGTCCATAGTTAGGAGGTGCTTAGAAAGGTGCCCTTCCTGGGAAAGGGGGTGGGGGAGTGGGTGTGTGGGGCAGAACCAGCAAAAATGCAGGGGGCCAAAATCCTTCCCAGAACAGCTAATGAGCAAAAAAAAGGTGCACTTTGTTCTCTACTGTACAGGAGTTTACCAGTCTAACACATTTTCACTTTTCTCACACACAGGCAAAGAAAAGATCCTCACTGTCAGTCAGATACCAAAGAACAGAATTATTTATGTCTTAAAGTACTTTGGTCTTCTAAAACTAAACTAAGGCACTTGACAAACTGTCTTCTGGAGCATGCTGGCACGCTTTGAATGTAGTCATCAACCCACGATTGTGGACATCAGGCCCTGAGACAAATTCTTCATGAAAGGTAAGCAACGTTAACAGAAGCTCCACCAACCATGGCTCCCCAAAGAAATCATCTTCTCCTGAATCAACAGTGCCTCTCTTTCACCTGCATTTAATAGTGAATTCCACTAAGGAAGGGTGGCACCACACTGTCCTTTCAGAGCAGCCTCTCCATCAGCACTGAAGCCTGGCTGCGCAGAGAAATGTGCAGCCCACACAGAGCAATGCTGAGCAACCCACCCTTCCTCCCCACAACACCCCGACTCTCCTGCATGATTTCTGCCCTCCACTCTTTCCTATTTGTGTGCCAGTGCTCCCTGTGAATGCTGGTAAGAGGGAGGGAGCAATGTGACCAATCCACGCGGTCCCTCCAACCACAGCCGTGTTTGGTACCTATGGGGGACAAATTGTCCTTGGGACATAGTGCGTGCACAGCTGGTCTGCAATCCGCCATCTCCCAGGCTGGTGACACCCCAGGCGCTGATGTGACAGGCTTCCAGGTACCTCTGGTTTGGCAGGCAATGCATTTTTTTTTTGCCATGCAGGCAGTGGTGCTGGCACCCAGAGACTGTGTAAGCTGGACTTCTGCCATCAATGGCAGCCAAAGCACTGTGTCACACACCACGTAAAGTTACTCTCATTAAGTGATGCTGCCTTGCCGGTTTTCCTCAGAGGTGTGGGGGTGAAGCAGGTACTGGCTCCAGATAAGGCTGTTTGTGCCATCTTTCTAGAGCAGGAGTATTGCAAGCATTTGGGTGTCTGTCTTCTCATAGAAGGGAGCAAAAAGGTATTGAGTTGTTCAGCACTTGAGGGTGCTGTGCTGTAGCTTACGTTTTTTACAGTACATGCTTTGTAGCTGCACAGTCCATGGGCTGGTGCCAGCGTGGCACTGTCGCCAATGAGGAGGTTATCCAGACTGCTAGGGGCAGTGGAAGGGCTGGTGGTGCCCAGATTTCCCCACAATATACACGAGGCCAGTCAGCCAGCACTCCTGCTCTCAGACAGTTAGGAAGTCAGGAATTTGGCTTCACAGGCTCAGGAGAGTATGTGTATACAGTGTAGGTACATTCAAGAAGAATATATTTCACCTATTTTTTCTGCAAACTGCCTTGTATGAACTGGTTTCAGAAGGAAGGATTGGATTCTATGTTAAGTGTATTAAATCTAAATCTTGGTCTTCCTGACATCCTTTTTTTTTCTGTTTTGCACACTGAAAATGCAAATTTTGGTTGCTTCGTGCATGAGATGAGGAGTAGAATAACAAGTTTAACTTTTGTGTGCTGTTTGAGGTTAGTAGTTTGTAACATCTTACATTTATTTGCATGGTGAACAAGACTAGCACACAAGCCAGCACTGAGCAGTTAGGAGCAGGGAGCAGCCTGTGTCCAGCTATTTAGAGGTGGTAAGTGCAGAGAAATCAGCTGGGATTTTGGTTTTACCCAAACTGAAATAGGAGGCACGTACAAGAAAGGAAACTTAATAGTCCCAATTACCCAAAGCTGTTGAGAAAAGGGCCTGCTGAATAATAAGGTAAACATTTGAGTCATTCTGATATTAACTGTCCAGATCTAATGCATGCCCATTTATATAAACATCTTCCTGGGGAAGGAGGGGGAAGAAAAAAGGAAAAAAAGAGAAAAGGCAAAAAAAGGGTTTAGGCTCAACAGTTGAACCAAAACTGAAGTGGAGGCAAAGGTATGATCTCTGCTTTTTTTATTAATTCTTTAGAATAACACAGGCCTTGGCATGTTGAGTACATGGAAAGGTTTTCAAGGGTTACCACTGTCAGCAACATCACTGAAAGACGATGGAAATGTTTGTCTGCATTTAATACTAATGAAAAGAAAAAGTTCTTATACTTGAAAACTGTTAGGCTTTAGTTTGTTTTTTTTTTTTCATTTTACAACATGTGATTACTTCAGTAACATGGTGAATAGTCTTAGCTCTTGTTTGTGTTGTTTTGAGATTTTTTATCACCTGGTTATCATCTCTTCAGTGTCGAGGGAGACCATGCTCTGTTGGGCTAGTATCAGAGGGACAAAAGCCCTAACTTTGGGAGAGGACAGAGCCAGAGTACAGAGTGTAGTAGCAGAACTTTTTTCTCAGCAGGGATCCAGAATGGGGAGAAATTAATGGGTAATATGAGTGGGACAGCCTTGAGATAGTGCTGTGCTTTGAATTTCTTTCTGGACAGACATTTATCAACATAACACTGGAAGAACTGAGGGACTCACAGGAAACTTCCATCTGGGCCAATATCCCATCTCTGACAGAGGTCAGTAAAAAAAGTGGGTAAGAACAATAACTAGTGTTTCATCAAAATGATGTCTTGGGTCCTAGTGATTTGTAGGCCAGGGACTCACGAAGTCATGGGGGTTGTCTTTGAATTGGAGATGCTTGAATGGATTTTTCTCCTGTGTTTTTATTGATTGCTTTCTCTGGATATAGCAGCTCTCATTTTTCATGTTTCAGGATGTGGCTTTAGCATGACAAAATATGAAAGGCTGAGGAACACATACAGTGGGAGTGGGAGATGGACAAATAGGTGATGGACGTGTATACTACATGGTGTGTATCCCTTTCATAGAGGAGAATCTCATTTATGTACAGTTAAGTGTTCTCTGTGTGTGTGACAAAATGGTGCTGGAAAACATGCTTTCTATGGTGTAGATGAAGTGGGACAAAGTGTCAACCAGCAGAGAGTGAACTGAACCCCCTTTCCTGTAGATGAAGAAAGGTGAAAAGAATTTGAAGCAAAGGGAATGACAAGTCATTTGAAAGAACAAAGAAAAAGAAATCAGGGAGGGCCAGGCAAAGGCATTCCTATATAAAATATCAGAACTGAAAGATACTGGGGATGAATTATATTTTTATATATATATAAACACCATTATATTTTTAGATCCCATCACTCATGCAGATCTTCCCTCTTGGGGTCACTGTGACTAAGGAAAAAACAAATGCCAATGTCAGTGAGACAAAGGGGTTGTCAAGAGTTCACAAAGATCTCCCTGAGCCCTTCATCTTGAAAGGATTTCCTGTGTGTCTATGTGGATAACGATGCATGTATTTGGCTACAATGAGCACAGGCAAACCCTTCATATTGGAATTATGCTAATCTCATAGCCCCAGTAGGTCCTAAGCTACAAAAAGGAGGACTGCAAGGATAGCCAGGAGAAATGAGGTATAGCTTTAACAGTTATGATGACTGATTTTCAGTCATGAAGTCATACCAAAATAACAAAGAGAAATTGTGTCACTGGCAATGTACACTGGTGAGAGGAAAACGTATTACATGAAAGAAAAAATATCTATACACTCAGAGTGATGTAAGGCCTTTGAAAACATGGAGGTACACATGCACGTAGCTGACAGCCATTTCTGTTGTACATTTGACATGCATGACTAATATTCATCCAGGTAGTATCAGTGATCTAAATGGAAAAATAATGCTTTTTGAATGTGACCAGGATGTCTGGGACTTAATGTGAAGCAACATTCCACACACAACCTAGCAAATAAAGGGCCTTCTCCAGTTCTACGCTGAAAATGCCCTTTACAGACTGACCAGTGCTACAATAGTTTGAAATAAAGGCATAGCCAGCTTCTAGAAAAACATGCACACTTCTTTCTGGGCTGAGATGAAGGCATAGATGTAGTTTTCCTGATTCTTCACAGCATAAGGCAAAACCTAGCAAAAAGCCACGGAGGAGATCTGTTAGTTTGTACATTTAGCAAACGGTTCTCAATACTATAACTGAGTCATTGCGATGTGACCTCAGAACTGTTGAGACTTGGTTAGTATGACCTTAAAAACGGTCCGCGGGGGCCGCAAGGCCAGCGGTTCCCTGCTGAAGGGCACACTCGGCTTGTCGTAAAAGGAAGGCCCGTGCGCCGGCGCCAGGCCGGGAGGGAAATATGCCGGGTAAGAGTCGCGTCAGGGCCACCGGGACTTACGGAAGGCGAGCGAGGCCTAGGCCCAGACGGAGGCGGGGACTGGCCGGGGCCCCGGGGAGTCTCTCGAGAGCAGCGAAGGGCGAAAGCCGCGCCGCGCGCGCGCGCGCGAAAGAGAGGGAGACCCAGGCCCCGCCCCTGCCGGCCGTGCCCGCCCCTGCTCCCAATCAGGTCGGCTCCCAGGATATAAAAAGCCGCGCGCGGCCACAGAGCATTCACAGCTCGGTAGAGACAACAAAACCAGGATGTCTGGCAGAGGTAAAGGCGGGAAGGGGCTCGGCAAGGGGGGCGCCAAGCGCCACCGCAAGGTGCTGCGCGACAACATCCAGGGCATCACCAAGCCGGCCATCCGCCGCCTGGCTCGGCGCGGCGGCGTCAAGCGCATCTCGGGGCTCATCTACGAGGAGACGCGCGGCGTTCTCAAGGTCTTTCTGGAGAACGTGATCCGCGACGCCGTCACCTACACCGAGCACGCTAAGAGGAAGACGGTCACGGCCATGGACGTGGTGTACGCTCTCAAGCGACAGGGGCGCACCCTCTACGGCTTCGGCGGCTAAAGCTTCTTGCCTCCCCCCAGACCATCTCGAGAACCCAAAGGCTCTTTTAAGAGCCACCCACTTTTTCTTTTGAAGGAGCTGTTTCGCGTTATTTGTACGTGTTCGGTGATCGCCGCATTTCTGTTCTTCTGATGTTCACACTCGCGTATTTCCCCTCTCCCCCTTTCCCTTGCCGACTTGCAGCCCCGCTGGCAAGCCTTGCCCTTCGGCTCTGGGCGCCTCTCTAGGTCTAGGCACCTGCTGCTGCTGTATCGTTATGCTTCACAGTTCTGCCGCCTGCTTCTCTCCCGGCAGCCGCTTTGGGAAGAGCTTGCTGAGGCGCTCTGCGAGTTTGTGACTGGCGTGTACTGATACCACAAAGTCCTAGAAGCTGCCTGGGGTCTGGAGAGCGAACCTGCTGCCTCCCCTTCAGGGGCTTTGCTTGGAAAAAAAAAAACGCGGCCCAACGGGAACAGTCTGTCTGCACCAACCAAATAAAAAGAAGGAAAAAGGTAAAACCCGACTGTGTCTCGCCAAAGGGCGGTGGGTCTTTCGTTTCCTCACGCCCACAGGGGGAAGGCGTAGCAGCTACACCGGGTTCGCTTCAGCCGGCGGGGCGCGGGGGCCAGCGGTCGCCCCGGGGAGGGCCCATCCCTCCCCGGCCGCGAGCGGGCTGAGCACCCGCGCTCTTTCGAAAAGCCCGCGCAGGCGGCGATTGGCTCCGGGCGATTCCGCGCCCGGCAGAACCCGCGCTCCGCTCCCCGGCACAGCGCCCGCCCTGGGCACTGCCCGGCCGGGAGAGTGGCACCATCCTCCAACCGACCACTGGCCGGGGCAGAGGTGCGGAGCCCCTAAGGAAAGCGCAGAGTACTCGGCACAGCCCGAGCGCTCTCCGCCAAAGCAACTGAGCCAGGGCCACCCAAAAAGAAAGATCCTCTTTTAACGAGCCAGCCCTCCCCTCCCTCCCTTGGACAAACACACACACACCACTTCCCCGGCCGCCCGCTCCCAGTAGCGTCTCAAGCTCCTTTTCTCGACACTGTGGGTGGCTCTGAAAAGAGCCTTTGGGTTTCGTTTCCGTGCTCGGGACGCTTCTCCCGGCCCGGTTTACTTGCTCTTGGCCTTGTGACTCTCGGTCTTCTTGGGCAGCAGCACGGCCTGGATGTTGGGCAGCACCCCGCCCTGCGCGATCGTCACCTTGCCCAGCAGCTTGTTGAGCTCCTCGTCGTTGCGGATGGCCAGCTGCAGGTGGCGGGGGATGATGCGCGTCTTCTTGTTGTCGCGGGCCGCGTTGCCCGCCAGCTCCAGGATCTCGGCCGTTAGGTACTCCAGCACGGCCGCCAGGTACACCGGCGCGCCGGCGCCCACCCGCTCCGCGTAGTTGCCCTTGCGCAGCAGACGGTGCACGCGGCCCACGGGGAACTGCAGCCCGGCCCGCGACGAGCGCGACTTGGCCTTGGCCCGCGCCTTCCCGCCCTGCTTCCCGCGGCCGGACATCCTCAAGCGATCACTCGCTGCTAAACACCCGCTACCACAGAAAGAAGCTGCTGAGTTCCCCCCGCGCCCTCGGGACCGCCCTTATATCCCTTCCCTTGCGCGCGCGCGGCTCCTGATAGGCCGAGGCGCCTCTCGGCGAACGCGCACCCAATGGCGGAGCGAATCTCGTCCTGACCAATAGCGAGGGGCGCAGTGCGGAAAGGCCTCCGCCCGCCCTCCCCGACGACCAATCACGAGCCGGGGAGGCGGGCTCCAGCACGCGGCTCCGCCCGGGCGGGAATGAACGATCTCGCCACCGCCCGGACTCAGGGGGCGCCCCGATTTCCCTTGTATCTTCGCATTTCTTGATTGTTTGAAGCAGACGGGTCGGCAAAGCGCGGGCTGGGCGGGCGCAGTTGAGAAGGTAGAGAGGAAGAGAGTCAGTGAGCAGGAGCAAAGCCGGCGGCGTTACCGGGGCCGTGGAAAGGCGGCACACTCCCTGTATTGTTTCATGTGGGGTCTTTTCCCGTCGGGAAGGGTTCCCCTCTTTACAATACCGGGACACCCCAAAGCTGTATACACTTGCTTGCATCGTCAAACCCCCGCTGCTCGCTCCATTCTTTTCCCACCACCCCGAAATGCACAGAGGGGAACACTAGTTGTACACGGCTTCTGCACTCACGAAAGGCAAAAGGCCAATACAGAGTACAGAGAAAAGGCAGCATCCAAGCAACAGAGAAAAGCAGCACACTTTTATTCATGTAGTTCTGCTTAGGTTAATACAATAAAATGTATTTGTTTGAAGAAACAGGAATACAAATTACAGGCAGAAAAAGTTTCAAAGATTTTCACGTACATGCTAAAATTAGGGTGCCATTTGGTATTCAGTTTGATGTCAGCTCAGTCTCTTCATGCAACTCAGAGGGAAACTGAGGAAGTTTCAGTGTACTCACCACACAGCCCAATGCGATCCACAGTGCTGGTTGCCCTGATCATGTGTAACAGTTCTGAAAAATTTATTGCTTAACCCATCAACCTGAATAAAGTAAAGCATAGGAATATTTTCAAGCAACACAAATGTCAATAAAATAATTGCAATGTTACAGCTCTTTTTATGGTGGATGTAGTGGCTCTTAAAAGAGCCTTTGTGTTGGTTAAAATGTTCTTAAATACACAGTAATGTTTTAAACCAGTTTATGCACGTTCACCGCGGATGCGTCGGGCCAGCTGGATGTCCTTGGGCATGATGGTGACACGCTTGGCGTGGATGGCGCAGAGGTTGGTGTCCTCGAAGAGCCCCACCAGGTAGGCCTCGCTGGCCTCCTGCAGCGCCATGACGGCCGAGCTCTGGAAGCGCAGGTCGGTCTTGAAGTCCTGCGCGATCTCGCGCACCAGGCGCTGGAAGGGCAGCTTGCGGATCAGCAGCTCCGTCGACTTCTGGTAGCGCCGGATCTCGCGCAGCGCCACCGTGCCGGGCCGGTAGCGGTGCGGCTTCTTCACGCCGCCCGTGGCCGGCGCGCTCTTGCGGGCCGCCTTGGTGGCCAGCTGCTTGCGGGGCGCCTTCCCGCCTGTCGACTTACGCGCTGTCTGCTTTGTGCGTGCCATCGCTCTCACACGAACAGCTTAAGTCGTAACGACCAGAAGCACTGATAACCCGGCCCTCTTCGAGGAGTATATATAGCAGTAGTCCCTTCCCTGATAGGTGGATGGGCACATGTTGAGTCTCATTGGTGGATTCAAATTCGAAAAATGCCGCCAGTGGTAGGTACCGCCTACCCTTTTTCGTCTTTGTTCTTTTATACTACATATCGCCTAAAGAAGCCACTCTGTTTATAACCGTATGTTTTTTCAGTTTCTATAAACGCTTCATGTATTATCGATTTAAAAAACAATAGATAATGTTTGAGTTTATAACTAACACTTCGTTTTTTAAAAGTTTTTTGTTGCTTTTTTTTCTGGTGAAATTTTCCTCTTTTCGATGCAGAGTTAACAGGAAGAAAAATACACTGAAAGATACGTGACATTTTATTTAAATACGTTGCAGGATTGCAGAAACGTACAGAATATAAGAAGAAAACAGAGGGGAATAAAAGATGACAGTTGAAAAAAGTTTAATAGATTGGAAAGAATAATGAAAACCGGGATATTAGAAAACGTAAGTTTAATCAAAGAAAGGAAAAGATCCGCGCTTTTTAGTCGCTTTTTAATCTTTGAAACTTTTCCCGCCTGTAATTTGTATTCCTGTTTCTTCAAACAAATACATTTTATTGTATTAACCTAAGCAGAACTACATGAATAAAAGTGTGCTGCTTTTCTCTGTTGCTTGGATGCTGCCTTTTCTCTGTACTCTGTATTGGCCTTTTGCCTTTCGTGAGTGCAGAAGCCGTGTACAACTAGTGTTCCCCTCTGTGCATTTCGGGGTGGTGGGAAAAGAATGGAGCGAGCAGCGGGGGTTTGACGATGCAAGCAAGTGTATACAGCTTTGGGGTGTCCCGGTATTGTAAAGAGGGGAACCCTTCCCGACGGGAAAAGACCCCACATGAAACAATACAGGGAGTGTGCCGCCTTTCCACGGCCCCGGTAACGCCGCCGGCTTTGCTCCTGCTCACTGACTCTCTTCCTCTCTACCTTCTCAACTGCGCCCGCCCAGCCCGCGCTTTGCCGACCCGTCTGCTTCAAACAATCAAGAAATGCGAAGATACAAGGGAAATCGGGGCGCCCCCTGAGTCCGGGCGGTGGCGAGATCGTTCATTCCCGCCCGGGCGGAGCCGCGTGCTGGAGCCCGCCTCCCCGGCTCGTGATTGGTCGTCGGGGAGGGCGGGCGGAGGCCTTTCCGCACTGCGCCCCTCGCTATTGGTCAGGACGAGATTCGCTCCGCCATTGGGTGCGCGTTCGCCGAGAGGCGCCTCGGCCTATCAGGAGCCGCGCGCGCGCAAGGGAAGGGATATAAGGGCGGTCCCGAGGGCGCGGGGGGAACTCAGCAGCTTCTTTCTGTGGTAGCGGGTGTTTAGCAGCGAGTGATCGCTTGAGGATGTCCGGCCGCGGGAAGCAGGGCGGGAAGGCGCGGGCCAAGGCCAAGTCGCGCTCGTCGCGGGCCGGGCTGCAGTTCCCCGTGGGCCGCGTGCACCGTCTGCTGCGCAAGGGCAACTACGCGGAGCGGGTGGGCGCCGGCGCGCCGGTGTACCTGGCGGCCGTGCTGGAGTACCTGACGGCCGAGATCCTGGAGCTGGCGGGCAACGCGGCCCGCGACAACAAGAAGACGCGCATCATCCCCCGCCACCTGCAGCTGGCCATCCGCAACGACGAGGAGCTCAACAAGCTGCTGGGCAAGGTGACGATCGCGCAGGGCGGGGTGCTGCCCAACATCCAGGCCGTGCTGCTGCCCAAGAAGACCGAGAGTCACAAGGCCAAGAGCAAGTAAACCGGGCCGGGAGAAGCGTCCCGAGCACGGAAACGAAACCCAAAGGCTCTTTTCAGAGCCACCCACAGTGTCGAGAAAAGGAGCTTGAGACGCTACTGGGAGCGGGCGGCCGGGGAAGTGGTGTGTGTGTGTTTGTCCAAGGGAGGGAGGGGAGGGCTGGCTCGTTAAAAGAGGATCTTTCTTTTTGGGTGGCCCTGGCTCAGTTGCTTTGGCGGAGAGCGCTCGGGCTGTGCCGAGTACTCTGCGCTTTCCTTAGGGGCTCCGCACCTCTGCCCCGGCCAGTGGTCGGTTGGAGGATGGTGCCACTCTCCCGGCCGGGCAGTGCCCAGGGCGGGCGCTGTGCCGGGGAGCGGAGCGCGGGTTCTGCCGGGCGCGGAATCGCCCGGAGCCAATCGCCGCCTGCGCGGGCTTTTCGAAAGAGCGCGGGTGCTCAGCCCGCTCGCGGCCGGGGAGGGATGGGCCCTCCCCGGGGCGACCGCTGGCCCCCGCGCCCCGCCGGCTGAAGCGAACCCGGTGTAGCTGCTACGCCTTCCCCCTGTGGGCGTGAGGAAACGAAAGACCCACCGCCCTTTGGCGAGACACAGTCGGGTTTTACCTTTTTCCTTCTTTTTATTTGGTTGGTGCAGACAGACTGTTCCCGTTGGGCCGCGTTTTTTTTTTTCCAAGCAAAGCCCCTGAAGGGGAGGCAGCAGGTTCGCTCTCCAGACCCCAGGCAGCTTCTAGGACTTTGTGGTATCAGTACACGCCAGTCACAAACTCGCAGAGCGCCTCAGCAAGCTCTTCCCAAAGCGGCTGCCGGGAGAGAAGCAGGCGGCAGAACTGTGAAGCATAACGATACAGCAGCAGCAGGTGCCTAGACCTAGAGAGGCGCCCAGAGCCGAAGGGCAAGGCTTGCCAGCGGGGCTGCAAGTCGGCAAGGGAAAGGGGGAGAGGGGAAATACGCGAGTGTGAACATCAGAAGAACAGAAATGCGGCGATCACCGAACACGTACAAATAACGCGAAACAGCTCCTTCAAAAGAAAAAGTGGGTGGCTCTTAAAAGAGCCTTTGGGTTCTCGAGATGGTCTGGGGGGAGGCAAGAAGCTTTAGCCGCCGAAGCCGTAGAGGGTGCGCCCCTGTCGCTTGAGAGCGTACACCACGTCCATGGCCGTGACCGTCTTCCTCTTAGCGTGCTCGGTGTAGGTGACGGCGTCGCGGATCACGTTCTCCAGAAAGACCTTGAGAACGCCGCGCGTCTCCTCGTAGATGAGCCCCGAGATGCGCTTGACGCCGCCGCGCCGAGCCAGGCGGCGGATGGCCGGCTTGGTGATGCCCTGGATGTTGTCGCGCAGCACCTTGCGGTGGCGCTTGGCGCCCCCCTTGCCGAGCCCCTTCCCGCCCTTGCCTCTGCCAGACATCCTGGTTTTGTTGTCTCTACCGAGCTGTGAATGCTCTGTGGCCGCGCGCGGCTTTTTATATCCTGGGAGCCGACCTGATTGGGAGCAGGGGCGGGCACGGCCGGCAGGGGCGGGGCCTGGGTCTCCGTCGCAGCGCGGCCTTCGCCCTTTGCTGCTCTCGAGCAACTCTCCGGGCCCCGGCCGGCTTCTTCGCGACACGCCCCGCCTGCGTCTGGTCCTCCCGGCGGGGCTGCGGCTCACGAACCCTCCTTTTACGAGAGGCCGAGGGCGCCTCCGGGGCTGCCTCCCTCTGGGGGCCGTGTGGCCCCGTCTCAAGTGCCTCGGTGGGTCGCGGCCGAGGAGTCAGCGCTCTTGCGTTCCCTGCGGACCTTTCGAGCCGGTTGTTGGAGTGCTCGCCCAGGACAGCGGTGGCGAAATGGTTTGGGAGCTACTTTTACTGACTTCGCCGGTTTTTTCTCTCCTGCCATCTGCTGGGCATCATCCCATTTTCTTCAAATATTTTCTCATTACTTTTTCGACAAGATACCAGAAGTGTTAGGAGCATCTATCGGTCTTTCAATTCTTCTTGCTCTTTTTCACAGTGTTAACATTAATGTTTTGAATATTATTGTATATCTCTACTTGCAGATCTACTTATTTATCTTTTGCATATTGACATTTGTGTATAAATTACTATATTGCTTGCAAGAACTAATTATTTCCAAGAATGAACACGGATCTTATGGTTTGAGTTTGTTTTATTTTACTTTGTGTGTAGCACTAAATCCTTGAACTCTCAGTCTCTAATTCTTTTGATGCCGGGTACTGTATACAGAGAATAAACATGACAATACACGATAAACCACCTGAAACAGGTAGAGTTTACAGTGAATGTGACAATCAAAAACAATACCTTGAGTTTATTTTCCTTTCTCCTGTGTTGCCTTTTTTAGATATGGATTTGAGGCCTACATACGCCCCTGAACTATTTCAAGTATCATTCCATTTGAAAAGATATATACATTGTCTAGAAGATAATGAACAACTCTTAATAATCTATAAGGCAATAGGGCAACTGTAGGAATGTGTCTGAGAGAAAATGGTCACGTGAGCCAGCCTCCCTACTATGAGAGATTAGATTAAGGGCAAAACAGGTGGTAGAAGATGGAATTAGTACATGGGAAAAACGGGGACTGAGAAGGTAGAAAACATGTTGTGCTAATGACTAAGCAATTTACTATGTGAATTCTTGTAACCAACCTGATCTGTGAATGAACTGCATGGACAGCGCGTGAACAGAGACTGTAAGCCAATCATATAGCTGCCGCTAGCGCGTGCTCTTATTGCCTGTCTATATATACTCTGTGAAAACTTGAATAAAGGGAGAACGATCATACTCATATTGAGATTCCATCGTTACTCCGGGTCCGTCTCCCACTCCGACATCCTCCGACATCTGGTAGCAGAGGATGGTTCAGCGCGACTGAGTTCTCCGAGACTGCGGTAAGCAGCTAGAGGAGGGGAGTGGGAAACTTCGGCTGGGAGACGTGCTGCTTGGGCGCATCAGCGGGAGCAGACAACGGCGTGAGGTCGCTCCTCACCTCCCAGGCGCAGCTATGGAAACAGAAGCTGCGGCCACGCTACTCGCTGGGATCCTCTCTAAGAGAGGGATTGAAACACCAGCGAAACTGTTGCTCAAACTGATTAAGCCATGGCAGGAGATGGGGCAACAAGTAACAAAAGAAGAAGGGGCTATATTAAGACTTCTCCTGCATATCCTCTCTAAGAGAGGGGTGAAATACGATGAGCGTATGCTCCGAAGGTTGTTAACCTGGTGCAGAGAGAACGGATTCGCACCAGAGCCCCAGACAGCTTTTAAACCAGAAATATGGGAGGCTGTTGGGAAAAAACTGTGGGAAGTGATAAGTAAAGGAGACAAAGAGGCATCACCGTTAGCGACGACATGGTGGTTGGTGTTATCGACCTTACAAGATATGAACGCGGAGCGAGCCACAGCAGCCGGGGCTTTTGCAGCATTACAACCCACGGGAGGGGGATCGAACAGGCCAGGTCCGAAGGTCTGGGACGATCCCCTGCTGATCCCCTCTGCTCCACCTGAGGCCGATGGAGGAGGCAGAATGTCAGCAGAGAAGGACAGAGCCGGAGCTGTTTGCTCCTGACATTGCCCGCCTCACCCCCTCCCCTCCCCAGTCGTCTCCCTGAGATAACAGTGCTGTTTTTGTATGTCTGCTGTGTAAGTGTGTGTGGGCGCCGGCTTATACCTGCTGATCAGCATGTGTGCTACTGTTTGCTTTTTGTTGTGTGCAGTGTCGTTAGGTGACTCCACTTGAGCAGGTGTGCTGCCCGGTGTGGTACTGTTTTCGTATGCAACTAGGGCTGACACTCCGTCAAGTGAAGAAGTTTGTGTATACACAATGTTTAGACATAAGGCGAGTGCGCCCCAGGTAGATACACCAGGATGGGCTGTAGAACCGATGGAAGTCCTGAAATATTGGGGGAGTTTTCATGAGCCGACACGTTTACACTCTCGGGAACGGCTTGCCCGTGCAGGGCGTATCGCTGGTTGTTTGTTGTTTGTCTATAAGATCGTGGTTGGTTGGGAAAAGGAGTTGAGACAAAATCTATAGGATGCTCTGTATGAAAATGAGAAACTTAAGGAAAAATGAGAAACTGAGCTCTTGTTGCAAAGGCAGACTTTTATGTCAGTTGTAAGTGATGGAAAAAAAAAAAGAGAGAGAAAAAAAAGAAAAAAGAAAAAAAAGAAAAAGGAAAAAAGAAAAAAAAGAAAAAAAAGAAAAAAGAAAAAAAAGAAAAAAAAGGAAAAAAGAGAAAGAAAAAAAAGAAAAAATGAAAAAGAGAAAAAAAAAGAAAGGAAAAAAAAAAAAAAAAAAGAAACCAAACAGGAACAATTAGATGGGAAATGTGCCATGTTAGCACAAAAGTATGCCATAAGCATTATGAGAAAGCATCAGAAAAAGAGAAATAGGACACCTGATTCAAAGCAGTACCATAGAGATATGGTTTTGGTTTTTTTCTATATGTGTATATGTTATTGCATGCCTTAGTAGATTGCTCTGTGTTATACCCTGCGAGACTAAAATGAACCCCAGCAGAAGCGGTCTCTTGAGCAAGGGGGTGGAATATGGGAAAGCAACGGAAAATCGGCGAGGAGGACTGTAAATACACGCAAGGGACTCGCACCTGGGTGCTGGAAAACACATATATCACACCAATTGTTATTCATTCTCAGGCGCTTGCAAGAAAAACATTTGGATGACATAAGCCTGTAATGGACTCACAGACACCTTATCTAGCTGCTTGAGAATCTTGGCCTGTTGTGGAAGAAGATCAAAGCACAGTACCAGCAAGAACAGGGAGTCCGCATGCACTCTTGCTGACAAGGACTCTTTTGCTGCCAAGGATTTATGATAACAAGGACTCTCTTGCTGCCAAGGATAAGTTCAACAATGCTACTAGTACCGCTATTTCTGAGTTATTGCTAGATGTAGATAGTATTCGATATGCGATGTTGCAAAAAAGAACTGCTACTGATTTTTTGCTTTCAGCTCACAGACATGGTTGTCAAGATTTTAAAGGACTGTATTGTGTGAATCTAAGTGACCACTCCAAATCCATCCATGCCCAGCTGCAGGAACTGCACCGACCGAACCAGCAACTTGTGGAGACCACTGGGTGAAATCTCTTTGCTGGATGGACTTGGGGGTGGGGTTGGTTGAAGCAAATTATACTCATCGCCTGTGTGGAAGGAATTTGTCTGTTATGTTTAGTATGCTGTTTGCTGTGTTTAATAAGCATTATACGATCAGCTGTAAATGCCGCTTTGCATCGTACCCTTGAACAAGTTGTAGAATATGTTGCTCTAAAAACTATGTGTGTATCCATGAGAACCTGACCTTCACAGAAGAAGATAACAAGAAGGGATTACAACAATGTAGACACGTATCAGACAGCTGCTGTTAGCGAAGCTGGATCATGAGTTTGGTGAGACTCGCTGCATACGCTGGCCACGTGTGCAGCGACTCTAGCCTGTACTTTTCTACTCGATCCAGCGCAGGAGAGTCTGGTGGGACTCGCTGCGTGCACTGGCCATGCATGCAGCGACTCTAGCCTGTACTTCTCCAGTCAATCCAGTGCAGGATATAAGGAGGCTGTCTCGCGTCAGAGAGGGGGAGAGAGACATGAGCACACTTTGAAGGTACAGGGGATGCCCTGAAGCACTGTGTCTGCCCCCCCCCCCCCCCCCCCATAAGTTTTATGTTCATTAACCCCAACAGCTCAGAAGGCATCACAGTATGTTGCAAGATAAGATATAGTCTACTACTGCTGCAAGACGCACTGAACACCTTCCTACAAGAATTTCAACTTTATGCCCTGATAGGACAGTGGGATGATGCACTCGCAAAGAGCCTGACTGCATTAGAGTGGGTATTTTTGCCACATACCTTTTCAAAACCAGTAATTATGATGATTGAAATGTTACCACGATTGTTTTTCCAGGGTCGCTTGTGCTGTCAGCAACCGCAATGTATTTGAAATATTACAAAAGGATTTCTCGTGGGTAAATCCAAAGAAATTGGCTTTCTGGGCTAAATTTAGGAATCTGGGTATTTATTGCCTTAGCAGGGTTCTTTTTGATTCTGTTTTTAATTGTGTTTAGTATATGACCTGCTAAGAGCGTCACAACAAGGATAACATGTCCAAATTAAAAGCGGTCAAAAATGGTTTCGATGATTGGTCAAACTCATGGGGTATAACGGGATGGTTATCAGACTTACTAAAGCAAGGCCTCATGCTACTGTTGGTTATATTATTATTGATTATGGTAGCCTCGTGTGTTCTCCGCAAAGTGACTGACATGATAGAAAATGCCATGCATAAGGTCTGGCTGGCTCAAGAAGAAAAAGGGGGGATTGTAGGAATGTGTCTGAGAGAAAATGGTCACGTGAGCCAGCCTCCCTACTATGAGAGATTAGATTAAGGGCAAAACAGGTGGTAGAAGATGGAATTAGTACATGGGAAAAACGGGGACTGAGAAGGTAGAAAACATGTTGTGCTAATGACTAAGCAATTTACTATGTGAATTCTTGTAACCAACCTGATCTGTGAATGAACTGCATGGACAGCGCGTGAACAGAGACTGTAAGCCAATCATATAGCTGCCGCTAGCGCGTGCTCTTATTGCCTGTCTATATATACTCTGTGAAAACTTGAATAAAGGGAGAACGATCATACTCATATTGAGATTCCATCGTTACTCCGGGTCCATCTCCCACTCCGACATCCTCCGACAGGCAACCATAGCAAATATGGTATTAAGTATCTGTGAAAATTCTGAAAGCATTTCTTACAGTTTTTCTTATTTTTGTTCCCTCATCTGTTAGGTTATCTCCATTTACGTTGTTGTTACGATTTTCTTCTTAGCAGGTTCTTACCTTCATAACTCATTAGCCTAGAGACCACAGTTTGTGGGTTTGGTTTTTGAAGGTTTTTTGTTAGGTTGGTTTTTTTCCACAAAATCACCTCAAAAATATTTTCATACACAGACGAAATTCTGAACTATATGTTACAAACACAAAATTGACCTCTTTCTATGTCATCAATGAGGACCAGCTTCAAAGATGCGATGTGAGCATGTCAGCTGTAAACTGAATTTCAAAATTACTCCTAACCGTAGACAACCATAGAAAACACTTTGAAAGGACTTCCCTGGCCTTTCTTCCTGTATATGTGTCTAAACACTTTCAAATTTGTGGAGCCTTAGAAAGCAATATTTCACCCATGTCATAATTGACACTTTTTTGAATTACATTTCCACTCAGTTATGACTTGTCTGATTATCTTCCCTCACTATCTCTACTTCAGTACATGCTGAAGAATTCACCTGAATATCTACTTATATGTGCAAGGGTTAAAATCTTCACAAAATAACAAAGCAGCAGGGTTTGGGCTGCTGACACACACAGTCCCCTGAATTCTGTGGGTTTACTCACAAATTCAAAGTGCCAAAAACTGCGTGGAAGCTTTCTTGACAGCTTTGCCCCTTTCCAGTGTCAGCTTGCACCCATTAGGTTATAGGTAAATTGTTATCTTGTGTTATGTAAATGGTCAGTAAAAAGATTCATCACCTTGGTAGTAAAGGACAAAAGGAGCTTCAAGAATTAAAGGAGGAATATAAGTCTCTCTTTTCACAGAAGAGGCAATCTACATTTTATGTAAGCATGATAGAAAATGAAATAAAAGTCCCGGTATGTTCTTATGTTACAATTTATTTATTTTATTTTTTATGTTGAATCTACAGCATTGATTTAATAGGCTTTGAAGCAGGCAGAGAAACGTTCCTTTCAGTGTAAAAATACCTAGAGATTGATCTAAAGTAGCCCTCAGAGCTTGGTCTGTTACACAGTAACAGGAATTTGGCAAACTGGTATCAATGGAGTTGGGGAACCCCAAGTAACGCTTTTGCCACATGAAGGAAAAGAAAAAAAAAAAAAAAAAAAAAGAATTCCAAGTGCATTGGAAGTTTCACAAGCATCCTTAACTTCCTGCACTGCTATACCAAAACTTTATCTGCTTGTGTCATGTCTGGAGCTTCCAAAGGGAAAACTGCCAGTGGGGAAGAAGGCCCTGTTCACATCCTAACCCTGCAATTCTGGAAGGAGCACTAATACGACTTTTAGAAAAACACCGTAGGTAACCTTATTCTTCAATCAGCTTTGGGAATTTGAGACCTGGAAAATTATTCTTTCTAGGCTTTACTTGTTATTAGATCTATACTGTTGACTAAGCGCAAATTGTTCCTTCTTATCATTCTCATCCTTGTGCCGCTGAGCCAGCTCCAGCAGCAGCCATTAAGTCTAATGCTGTGTCAGAAACTGCTCTTGCTCCACACGAGAGAAAAAGAGAAATTAAAAGTTCCAGTTCATTGGAGCTTCTGCATGATGAGCAGCAGGGTTTCTGTCCTCTCAGGTGTGCTAGTAGACAAAGGCTGGAAGTAAGAGAAGTAGTTTTCATCTGTATTTGAATGGTGTTTCTCTGATTTAAAAAATGGATCCATTTTGTGACAATAAGCCATGTTCTGTTGTATGAAAAAAAAATGATTTTAAGATGTCTTTCAAATGTGGAATATATAATTTTTCAAATATTTTGTAGTGCATATCTTACTATGAACTACGGCCTATATCCATAAATTTGTCAGAAGAAAAAATAAGATTGCCCTACAACCAAGCCAAAAGCCTCACCATTGTGGAAGCCACAATTCGTGGTGAAGGAATTGGTGGTTGTTGATTTGTGGGTGGTGCCAATGAAAATACTGCATCAACATTTATTGTACGACATTTTTATTTTCCTAGTAATTCAGGAAAATAAATGTTAATAGGCACAGAGGAAAACAGTGGGAGCCTATGACTCTTTTAAGCAGAAGGAAGCAGGGATTCATGATTTACTGAACATTATGACACCTGTGTTTGGCATCATCTTTGAAAGAGGGCATTAAAATGCAGGGCAACAATAATTTGGTACTATTTATCCCACTTTTCCTTGAAATAGGAGCAAGGGTAGATGTCCAGTTTCAGTAAGCAGTCTGCATAAAGTTGAATAAATCCACAGCAAGTGTGGGGGTTTGATGCAGAACCAAACCCATCACATTCTTCTGACAATGGTTCATTTTTTTCCCTAGTAACCTCTTCAAGAATTTCTAGGTAGAATCTTTCCATAGGCCTAAGCTAATTCATAAAAGTGGTTATTTCCTGGAAGGAAAGTAACAACATTTTAGTAAAATATTTCAGTATTTTTATTGACACTTGCTGATTCTAAAAACAAAGGAAAGGTGGATGGAGTGGTGATACTCAAATAAAACTGAGGAAATAATGGAATATCAAGGCCTGGGGAAGGCTTCCTGCTGTACCTGCATAACTGCACCAAGTTCCTGTGTTGAGCACATGCTCTCTGTTTTGGATTATATTCTACAGTGGGTGAAAAAAAATAAATTTTGGTCTACAGTGGCTGAGAAATTAAAATCCACTTACTGGATTACAATGCAAATACTTGTATAGTTCTAGGATATTATGCTTGAACATACAAAAGCAAAAAGTAAACGAATAAAAGAGCCAGAGGGAAGCAAATGATCTGTGATTTGCTTCAACACTCAGGTCTGCCCTTCCTGTCCTCTGGTTTATGCCTGCCTTTGCTCTGACCTACATTGTAGGGGAGATCATAATCTTGTTTTCCGATGAGAATCCACAGCCTGATACTAAATCTGTCTTGGTCATAAATCTCTCCATAGTGGATGGGGACAATCTCCCATGTACAGAAATATATGTTACATGGAGCAATGACGGGCTCGAGAGATTAGAATGAAATCTCTAAACACTTTCTCGTTTCCAAGTAAGTCCAGAAACAATCATGGCAATGAAAGCAAAAAATGAATACTCTCTTTCTATTTCCAGGAATCTCAGAGTCTGTTTCTGCCTTAAAGAATTTGGGAGAAATCAAAAGATTACTAGGAAACTTCCAAAGACTGATAAGAATTACAATATTCCTTGTTGTACAAGTCTAGAGAATTGTCAGAAAGCTGCCATTAGATGTGAATAGCTTGAAACAAACAAGTCATTTATATACAGATATCAATGGACTAGAGAGTTAAAAAATGTTATCTCCACTGCCTCTGGGAGGACTTGAAATCTCCGTTCTCCATTACAGGAAATAATCATCAGATAAAATGGGTATAAAAATTAGTTTCCACTTTCTGTGTTTAATCAACACACAATGCACATTTCTGCAGTCTCACACTTTGCAGTTCTGTCAGGCTCGTTATCGCAGCCAGATCACTCAAAACACGCACTTACCTTCTTTTTACAGGCTGAAATATATTCGCTAGGAGAACTCACAAAGCTGTGTTTCTTCCCACATTTTACCTCCAAGGAGACAATAAGACCTGGTATGTTAAATTACTAGAATAACTCTAGTCCTTGCATTGATTGTAGCCCTTTAACATCTTTAGTTAAACACGTGTAATCAGAAAAGAACATTTCTCAGATGTCACATGGAGATTCAAGTCAGAAAATTTGTACCTTTTCACAGTCCCAGGCAGCGGGAACTCTACATTGTACCGTCATTTCATTCACCCTGTTATACTTTCTTTTAGCCCTGAATAGATCTGCTTATGCGTTTTTAGAAGCTGATGATAGCCTGTTATTTAGCGTATGAAACAAAATATTATTGCAGACAGGCTGTTAACTGTTTCGTATGAAAAAGAAAGCAACACACCATTGAAAAAGAAGGAAGAAAGTGACAATTCATCCATTGTTTCGAATACGGAGCTGCCACTGACCCGGGGAAGGAACGCCCTTGAAAAAGCGTGAATTATTACCTTACTTCTGAAAGGTGCAAAACGGTGAATCACCAAATGCTGTTATCAAAGCAAAACACTTAACAGCGTCAACATCCATACATTAGAACAGAGAAATAAGTTTTGCTTAGTAAAGTGTCCCGCTTACCGAATATACCCTCAAAGGATCGATTTTTCAGCTTCAGCGCCTCGTCCAGATCAATTTTCATTACACCCCAGACTCTATTTACCAATCAATTTTAACAAATCGCGATGCAAAGACAAGTTCTTTTATACGTTTTAAGACTAAAACCCGATATATTGCAATGTCCTGACTGCTGAATTTAACAGACGAAAGCGACTTCGTTGAGGTTACACGGAAAGTGCAATGACAGGAACATCAACCTTCAGAGGGGCACGTCGGTGCTTTGTTCCACTGAAATACTTGAGCTGATGTAGAGTAACATCGACTTTCACAAACGCTGTTGAGGCACAAACGTCTCCCTAAAAGGCGGTAGCTAAGACACGGTGGTCGCTGAAGGCAGACTGATCGGGGTGATGCGATTTCGGAGGGAAGCGGCTCGGCCGAAGGAGCCAGTTCTGCACCCGCGTCCGGAACGACGGGGCGAAGCTGTGTTACTTGCTCGGCATTAATATCAATTTACCCTGAGAACAACGGGTCAAACGGCGCTGGGTTTTGCCTTAATGTGGAGAGGACCTTCTAAAGAATAAGTCTGCACGCCGGCTGTGCCCATTTAGCCGATGGTATAGTTTTAATTTACAAGAAAAAACGAAAGTTTCTCCCTCTCTAGGTCTCTGTGGCTCCAAGCCGCGGAGTTTCTGCGGCCGCTTTTCCCTCCTTTCTCCTCCTTCCGACGGGAAACTCCATTAGCTGGTCGGACAGACGTCCCCCTCCCGGCTCGAGAAGAAACGGGGCGCGCCGGCTGTAAATTTCGGGAGGAAAAAGCCCTTTTTGGATCGGGAAGAAACACAGCGGGCGCGGCGGCGGGGAGGGGCGGGGCGGGGCGGGACGCACCAATCAGGGCGCGCGGCGCCGCTATAAAAGAGGGCGGCGGCAGCAGCGCCGCTATTGTTTGTCTGGACTCCGCACGAGGCGCCATGTCCGAGACTGCGCCCGTTGCCGCGCCCGACGTCGCCGCCGCTCCGGCTGCGGCCCCAGCGAAAGCTACGGCCGCTAAGAAACCGAAGAAAGCGGCGGGTGGCTCTAAAGCCCGCAAACCCACCGGCCCCAGCGTCACCGAGCTGATCACCAAGGCCGTCTCCGCCTCCAAGGAGCGCAAGGGGCTCTCCCTCGCCGCGCTCAAGAAGGCGCTGGCTGCCGGCGGCTATGATGTTGAAAAGAGTAATAGCCGCATCAAGCTGGGGCTCAAGAGCCTCGTCAGCAAGGGCACGCTGGTGCAGACTAAGGGCACCGGCGCCTCTGGCTCCTTCCGCCTCAGCAAGAAACCCGGAGAAGTGAAGGAAAAAGCCCCCAAGAAACGGGCAGCCCCGGCCAAGCCCAAGAAGCCGGCAGCCAAGAAGCCCGCCAGCACTGCCAAGAAGCCCAAGAAAGCGGTGACGGCAAAGAAGAGCCCCAAGAAAGTTAAGAAGCCGGTGGTTGCTGCTGCCAAGAAAGCAGCTAAGAGCCCCAAGAAGGTAGCGAAGGCTGCCAAGCCCAAGAAGGTGGTGGCAGCAGCGAAGAGCCCGGCCAAAGCGAAGGCGGTGAAGCCGAAAGCGGCCAAGCCCAAGGCGGCCAAGCCGAAAGCGGCCAAGGCGAAGAAGGCGGCGCCCAAGAAGAAATAAATGATCCCGAAAACGTCCCGTCTGCCTTGCAGATAAACCCAACGGCTCTTTTAAGAGCCACCCAAGCTTTCCTAGGAAGAGCTGAAACACTTTGTTTTACGTCTCTGTTGTGCGTGTGTGCGCGCGCGCGCAATTTTAACTTTTAGCGCTGCTTTTGTTACCGGACCGACCGTAAACTGCAAACTTCCTCCCTTTTGTTCTCTATAGCTGCCGGGCAGTACCGCAGCGGCGTTCACTGCGGTACGGCTCGTTTCAGCTTCCCGTGAGCCGCAAGAAACTGGTGCGAGCCCAAAGTCCCCGTGTGAGTCGGGCAGCGCTCACGGCACCGCGGCTCGGCGAGGGGCGACGGGGAGGGTGTGTGTGTGTGAAGTGTAGCGGCTCCCCGTAGTTTCTCTCCGATCGGTGGGGGGATGGAGGGCTGTGGTCGGCAGCACTCCCGCCCGCCCCGCCCCCCCCGGCGCTCTACCGATTTCGAAAAGCCCGCGCTGCTCACAGATTGGCCGCGACTCTTCGGGCTTTTGTGGTCCGTAGCAGTTTTCGGGTTAAACAAGACGTGCCACTTCCTCGGCGGAAGAGGCTTATGAGCTTCCTGGGTCGGTTCCCCTCCTCTCTTAGGGGCTTTTTTTATTCCTGGTCCGTTCTGTCCCTTACGAGATCGTCCCTGTCCTGGAAACCGTCGGGCGAGCGGGTTCCGAGAGGCACGGGCGATTCGAGCCGCCCTTGGTGTCCCGCGCCGGTCCTCGGCTTCCGTGATGAACCTCTTGCACCCTTGGGGCTGCCGGGCTGGTTTCTTACCCGCATGCCGGGGCGTTTGTTTCGGGAGCGGAGCCGCTCGGAGGCAGCGCTGGGCGCGATAGGAAACAGCGGGCACCGGAGCCTCCCCCGCCTAAACCCCGCAGCGGCCTCCTGTACCCAATGACCCGACCGCCCCCTCCTTCTGTCGCCTTTTCTGCGCTCAAGGGATGCCCTTCGCTCCGCTGAGGCTCTGCCTGGGCGCCAGCAGTGAGAAGCACCCGGGGAGAAGGGGGGCGCTGGGGCGGGGGGGCGCTTTCCCAGCGGGCAGGAGAATGGGGAATTTCATGGAACTACCCGTTCAACTCTTAAAAAAAGATGGTTGATCTCAGGTCTGTAGCTGTTAACCCCGTATATCTGAAGAGATTACCCGGAAACGGGGTCACGGCGGTTTGGAGGAGAAATGGTGGGGTTGGATTTCGCGGGGTATCGGTGTTTTTGCCAAGACTGTCCACGTTCTAAATTAATGTACTAAGAGTGAAAGAAATACAAAACAGAGCCTTTATTTTTAATCCCTGCTCCTAAAATGCTGGTTTACTCTTCCTCTGAATTGCCTGTTAGGGTGCATCTGACTGTCGGTCCTTCCTTGTGTTCATGACCTCTTCCTCTGTATAACTTACACACCTGTATACACATCCCACTTTTCTTTTTCTGAAATTGTCGGGGCCAGAGCCCTGGCTCCTGACAGTCTGAAATCCTGAGCTGACATGCCTGTGCCCCTGTTTGGGATGGAGATGTGCATACCAGGCTCTCATAGTTACCGTAACATAGGGGTGTTGGGAGTCACACCCACTAATTCTCAAAAGGTTTCACCCAACTATGTGCTCTGACCTGAGGGGAGCGGGTCAATGGCGATTTTCCAGCCCAGTTGTAGAACAACTAGTTGGAAAGGAGTAGATTTTGACTGTCAAACTGGTACACTGCTGTAGCAAACGTGGTATTTGTGCTTTTTTTTCTTTTTCTTTACAGCTTAGCCCGAAAAGATAAAACTGAAACAGTTGCAGTAGCATGGGCAAAATTGTATCACACACATCCCTGCTAATTGAATTGATCTCGGCAGGACTGCGCTGGAATAAATATTTCAGCCTCTGGAATGAGTCTGGGTAATTAAAGCATTTCACTTGGCCTGTTGCAATTTACCCTCCCTGCATGCTTGCAGGAGGCATCAGGGCACTTCTTTCCCTTTTCTGAGAGGTAAGAGGGAAAACTCAAATTACTATAACGGTTTTTTTGTTTGGTTTGGTTTGGTTTTGGGTTTTTTCTTGATGATGTTGTTGTTGTGAGAAAATTCAGTTGGAGCAGTTACCCAGCTCAGATATTGCAGCAGTTGGGATTTAGAAGAATAGCACATCACTGACCACAAATGGTGTTGGGCAACACCAGCTTAAGTACAATGATACAGGTCTAAAATACCTTTATAGGCAGAGTATATAGCTGTGGGTTCATCTGAATAGATTTTATAGTCCTTAGCTGGAGATAACTGCCAAATAATATAAGAGATTGTTCCACACAACAGAAAGGAAGCGCATGTGTATGCAGGAACACTGAATGGACTAGCTGTATAGGCTCCACTGGATATACTGCCAAGTACAGGGACAAAACCAACATTAAAAAAACCTAAAACAATCCTGTTTAACTTGCAAAGCTGAGCTGGGCAATGTAGCGTAGGTACCTACTGGAGATTGTTTTTCCCATCTGGAAAAGGGGAGTACGGTGATAAAAGAACAAGAGTGGCCTGAGGAAAATGAGTTTGCAGGGTTGAGGGTAATGTCATGTTAATGCCAATTGAACCACAGGCCTAACAATCAGTACCCCTAATTCCTCCTCCTTCCCCTCAGGTGTGAAAAGTCAAACCTCAAAACAACTAGGAGGGCCTTACGTTGTTTTGTTTTGTTTTGTCCTTGAAATGCTGATGATCTGTTCAGTTTCTGGAACTTGGTACATTTTTTGCAAGGACCGTCTTCCTTGCCCATCATGTCCTTATTTCCATCTCTCTCTCTCTTCTAGCTGGGTGTCCTTTTCTAGGAACCAATGAGCAGAAACTTCCCCAGACAGTTCCTATCACATCCAGGGATTCTATTGCTATCCCAAAATAAGATTCCAACAAGACTTTTGTATTGTATGAGGGGACATCCCATGGCCAAGGAGCATCTATTTATTGAACTTTTTATATAGGTTTTGTCATGTCCTTATCCTGTTCCACATTGGCAAAGTGCTCAGACTAATGCATATTTTGAGATGAATAGTGGATTTCTTAAATTTCTACAATGCACTCACTGCATGGAAATTTCCCCACACTATGGACTCTAAAGAATGTGAATACCACTGTCTAAAACACAAGAAATATGTCAAGAAGAGCTTTAGGAACTCAGGTACAAAACACGTTCTGTCTTTTGTGAATAGTTCTGACCTGGGAACTGGATTGGAATCAGATTTATCAGTGATTCTGTGCAACTATTTGATATGGAGAGCTGAGCTGCTGGTGGCCCAAGAGGAGGTGGCCAAAGATCTGGTGGCTTAATAGGAGGCAAAAATAGGCTGGTGTTTAGTGAGTAGACATACTGAGATAGAAAACCTAAGTATTCACTTTTTTATTTTAAACGCTGACCAAGATGCTCAAAAATTAGGAGTAAGGTAAAAAAATGGGTTCAGAATTGCAAGTTATTACAAGGAAGAGCTGCTTTCATTTGTTTTCTCTTCCACAGAGTCAACTTTTTTATCACATATTTACTTAAGTAAATGGTGATATCAAACGTCTGTGAAGTTTCTGCACTGGAGGTAGAAATGGCAAAAGAAAATAAAGGTGAAAGAATCCATGAGTTAAAATTCTCCATATAGTAGCACAGACTCTCAGCAGCCTGGCAAGAATTCTGTTGAAGTCAAGTTACTCCCTCACAGAATAATAAATTGCTTTGTACTGATGGACAATTTTGATTAAGGGGTTACAGGATTTTTAATTGACATTAGTCCCCACAAAGTCAGATTACCACAAAACCTGGTAATTCCTGTAGGTGTATTTCTTTATCTCTTCATTCTCTGCCAGTGGGTTCTGTTACTCCTGTACCTTTTTATGTATCTTTCTGTCTTTTACCGTAGTTGTTTCATGTAAGAGTTTATTCTTCATGGCCTCAGTGTGGCTTTGAAAAATAATAAAGGTCTCTTAGAGGCTCACTTTTTAAAAACATCAAAGATGGAATTTTATTTCAAGCTAACCTGTTCCAATGCTAACATAAAAAATAAAATCTTCTGCGATTGTTAGAGAAAATGGGAAGCTAGATAAAAGGCTGAACCATGTTAGATCATGCACAAGATGTTTAAAATAGGGATATGCTGCTGTGGCACATCCTCAGTAATAGTGAGCACCCTGAGCTGAATAAAGCAGGGAATAAATATTAAAAAACCCCTATGTAGTATCTTGGGCTGAACAAATGAATAAAGCCCTGTGTAGCATCTTGGGCTGAACAAATGGCGAGATGTAAATATGTACATTTCAAGACTAAGTTTACAGGTTCTCAAAAGGAAGGAGCTGAGTGGGGAGACAGCTATAGCGTATGGACAGGAAGGTAGGGACAGCCAGCATGGAGTCCCCAAAAGCAAGAGTACAATATGAGTGCCACCAATGCAAAACCTGTTCTCTGCTCCTGACATGGCAGTACAGATTTGGGCCAACTTGAGTTCAGATACAAAGCCACTTTTCACCTAGACACCTTTGACTTAGCAAAGATACACAACAGAGGTTTTCTGCCACAAGTTTCTTTTTTACTATCTAGATCACAATGCATCCAGTCCAGTGCTGGCCACTGGGGGATGCCAGCCATGTTTCTCCATGGGGATTTGAGATCCCTCTTCTCCAGAACATGTTGCCAAGGCACAACAAAGTCATTGGTGTAATGCCTCATGGAATCCCCGTTAATTCTCCGTATTCAGTTTTGGACAACTCATTCTAGATTTGAAGTTGTGTTTCGTTCTGATTTTCACATTGCAGATTGTTTTTTGGGATCTCTTTGCACTTCCATTGCCTTGCAAGCTTTGTTCATCACTCCTGCAGGCCTTCTGCTGGAACATCAGTGAAACCCCAGTGCTTGGTTTTCCCAAGGACTGCAGGGTTTGCTTTTCAATGATTTCAGGATTGGGCTGCCAGGACCCATGGGAAAAATGAAATGTAGAAAAATTATAATAGGATTATTGGTCTCAACAAACACTGAAAACAATAAAGCTAAACAAAGCATAGGTCAGGACCTGCACCAGCCATAAAAACAGGAGTTCCTGTTGTTCTTTCAGCAACCAGTGTATGCTGGTATTCCTTAAAAGGGGGTGTGTTTTGGACATACTTCCTCTCCTCCAGTGTCAAAGAAAAGCTGACTAAGTATTCCATTTTATAACTATCCCCAAAATCCTAACCGCATGGGCAGAAAAAGCAAGCCTCACAAGGGCAGTAAAGATTATTTTTTTTCCCCTCAGAAAAGGAAAATTAAAGAAAACGTGTTCCCTCCCTCTCTGATAAACAAGACAGGAGAACTGGTGAAAACTGACATGGAGAAGGCTGAGGTACTCAAAATTTTTTTTGCCTCAGTTTTCACTGGCAATTTCTCTTCCCACGTCTCTCAAGTCCCTGAACCTCAAGGCAGGGACTCAGGGAACGAAGTCCCTCCCATTACAGAAGACCAGGTTTGAGTCCATCTGAAGAACATGAACGTATACAAGTCTATGGGGCCATATAAGATGCATCCCAGGGTACTGAGGGAATTGGCAGATGTAGTTCCTACACCACTCTCCATCACATTTGATAAGGTATTGCAGTCAGGTGAAGTTCCTAGAGTCTGGAGAAAAGGGAATATCACATCCATTTAAAAAATAATAATAAAGAGAACCCTGGGACCTACAGGTCAGTAAGCCTCACCTCAGTGCCTGGTGGGAAATCAGGGGGAAATCATGCCTGACTAATTTAGTGACTTTCTGGATCCATACCAGTGGATAAGGGAAGAGCAACTGATGTCATCTCCTTGGGCTTCTGCAACGCCTTTGAAATGGTCCTCCACAACATTCTAACCTCTAAATTGGAGAAGTGGATTTGATGGATGTGTTGATACATGGATAAGGAATTGGCTGGATAGCTGTATCAAAAGAATTACATCCAAAGGTTCAATGTCTAAATGGGAAACAGGAATGCATGGTGTCCCTCAGGGGTCTGTGCTGGGACTAATATTGATTAATATCTTCATCAGTGACATAAATAGTGGGATTGAGTGCACCCTCAGCAAGTCTGTGGATGACACCAAGCTGAGTGGTGCAGCTGGTTCTCTAGAAGGGAGGGATGCCATCCAGAAGAACCTTGAAAGGCTTGAGAAGTGGGCCCATGTGAACTCCATGAAGGTGCTGGAACACCTCTCCCGTGACAAAAGGCTGAGAGAGTTGGAGTTGTTCAGCCTGGAGAAGGGAAGGCCGAGGCAAGACCTTATTGTGGCCTTTCAATATATGGAGGAGGCTTACAAGAAAGACAGAGAAAGACTTTTAAGAAGGGCCTGTAGTGATAGGACAAGGCACAATGGTTTTAAACTTAAAGAGGGTGGATTTGTATTAGACAAGAGGAAGACATTTTTGATGAGGAAGGTGGTGGGACACTGGACCAGATTGCCCAGAGAAGCTGTGGATGCCCCATCCCTGGAAGTGGTCAAAGTCAGGTTGGACGAGGCTTTCCCTTGATTGAGTGGAAGATACCACTACCCACAGCAGTGCAGCGGGTGGGGGTGTCAGTCTAGATAATCTTTGAACGTCCCTTCCAATGCAAATGATTCTATGAATCTTAGCAGCTTTCGAGAGGATGTTACATTTCTAACTCTGTTTACAGTTTAGTTTTGTCAGAGAGACCTAAGAGACCAGATGAAATGTGATGTATAATTTGGAATCATCTGGGAGGGAAGAAGAGGGGGAACTTGGCTCAAACCTTGCTTCACTTTATTAGATGAATTTCTGTCATGAGTTAAAAAACAGGGCTATGAACTTACTACATAAGTATGTGTCTACTTATTTTTTAAAAATCCATTTTTAAATGGGTTCTGACATTTTGCCAAGGAGAGCCTGAAGACAAGGAGACAGACAGCAAAAGACAGGGGTAAATATTATATGTAGTCACAGATTCCTAGGCAGAAGTAGCTAATTATGGAGCAGGGTTACAGCAAGAAGCTCTAACAATTTTATCTAATGAAGAAAAGCAGAAACAAAAACTCAGCTTTCCAGAGCTGGACAACTCATCAGGGACTGCATGGGGATGTCATTTGATGAAGCCCAGGATTGTCCAGTAACTTCATGGCAGAGGGTCTGCAAGTGGTAATAACTCCCAGGGGAGGCTGTGATACAGTCAGGTTCCCAAGGACTGAACAGACTGAAGAACTGGATTTTCATGGCAAAACAGGTTCAGGGAGCTCTGCAGCAGGTAGTGCTAAACTGCCCTTTTAGTAAGATCCTGGGCACTTGCCTGTGTACTCAGAGAGTGATAAAGCCAGCAGCAAATGCTACACCAAGTGTCTTTCCTTACCAATGCAGGATGCAACTTCCTTACTCTCAAAATCTCCTGGAAATGACAGAGGACCTGCCTACAGAGTGCCCAGTTTCTCACGATATCCCACAACAGTTCAGTCATGGGCCCTGAACTTCCCTCCCTGGAAGGACCAAATCGGCCTTAGGAAAGGGAAAAGCATAAATTCAGCCGTGTCTTCCCCACTGTACTCCAGAATTATCTTCATAGCCCAACATAGGATACTGTCAAGTTCCTTGTGAGACAGGACACTTGTTACTGGTTTGAGCCTTTAGGATGTCTTCTTCAGAGTCTTGGTGTTTTCCTTGCCTCATTTGGGTTTCCTTTAGTCCTATGCTGAAAACACTGCGCATGAAGAACACGGCAGACTACAATACTTCCATCTGCCAGTGAAGGGCTGCTGAAACAGTGATTTCTCTGCTAGCAAACGCAACATCTGTATCTGTGGCCTGTGCAAAAATAGAAACTGATTATTGATTAATCTTTTGTTGACTCTTTATGAAAAAATTACATTATATATAGCCACTCAGCTTGTAAGGGGGGGGAAACTCAAACACAACAAACAGCGTCCATGAGAGGGCAGCAAACGCTCAATACTGGAAACTTTTTCAACTTTTGTAATCATACTCAGGTCGAACACCAGCTACCGAATGATTTTTGTTGAATACTGTTTCTTGTTTTAAACAGTAAAACTTCAGAAGATTTTCCTCCCCAAAAGAAGGCAAAACCAGAGCTGAATACCTTCCCATGAAGGAAAAAACCCTCTTCTTTTTACATACTTAATTTTTCACTCTCTAAAAAAAGTAGCCACATTATTGTCTATGCTATGACATGAACAGAAAGTACTGTAAAAATAATATTTTTCTAAAAGAACAGTTTTACCTTAAAAAAAAATAAAGTGGAGCATGTAAGGGTTAAACTGTCGATTAGTGTCCCTTTCCTGCTAAACTCTCCTTGAGAGAACATTCAGAAAGGGCGAGAAATGGAGACGAGAAAGAAATTCAAGGAGGGGTGGAATTTCTCAGAAACACGATTGGACAGATTTTGCTGCATGATGATCCATTAAAAAAACATGAGAAGCAGCTGTTTAAAATACTCAAGCCATACAGTGAGAATCAATGCAACCCAGTGAAACTGCAATACATTACACATACCCATATTTTAAAATTACAATTGCGGTAAAAAAATCAAAGAATTATTTGGGAGATTCCGTAACCCGGATACCTTTCTGTGATCGAGGTTTTATTTCTAAATGATCACGACGTATCAAAGGCTTTGAAAAATATATAAACTGTCGTATAGAAAGGCCTAATGCCTTTGCTATCAGAAAAACCCGAACGTACCGAAAAAGGGCAGAAACACGTAATCACTTGTGCGGCGGAAAGGGAAACTCGCCCGAAACTCGCATCTTTGTGCTAGAGCGGGGCGGGCGATGGGGAAAGCGGGGGGATCTCCAAGCCCCGCCCCTCCTCGCGGCAGTCCCCAATCAGGTCGGCTCCTAACATATAAAAGACCACACGCCGCCTCATTCTCGCCATTTTCCGAGCTTAGCAGCAGCAGTGCTAGTATTGCCGTCATGTCTGGCAGAGGCAAGGGCGGGAAGGGGCTCGGCAAGGGGGGCGCCAAGCGCCACCGCAAGGTGCTGCGCGACAACATCCAGGGCATCACCAAGCCGGCCATCCGCCGCCTGGCTCGGCGCGGCGGCGTCAAGCGCATCTCGGGGCTCATCTACGAGGAGACGCGCGGCGTTCTCAAGGTCTTTCTGGAGAACGTGATCCGCGACGCCGTCACCTACACCGAGCACGCTAAGAGGAAGACGGTCACGGCCATGGACGTGGTGTACGCTCTCAAGCGACAGGGGCGCACCCTCTACGGCTTCGGCGGCTAAAGCTTCTTGCCTCCCCCCAGACTATCTCGAGAACCCAAAGGCTCTTCTAAGAGCCACCCATTTCCTCTTAAGAAGAGCTGTAACACGTTCCATGAAAGGATACCTGAAACGTCTACTATTCGATTTCCAAAACTTAACGAAAACTGACGCTATACAGTAGGACTAAAAGGCTTTAATATTGGATAAGCGCAGACTAATGTTTATTTTTGCTGGTTTTTGTGAAGTTATTTTGTGCGTGCATGAGATACATGCTTTTTTCTTTGTGTATTCCTTAAGCTCCCTTGCAAATCTTGTACCTCACTAAAAATTCCTTTAAGTGCCCTCTGTAATCAAAATAATGTTGCTTTATTTTTTTTTTTGGAAAAAAAAACCCCAATCTTCACTGATTTAAGCAGAATTGCCTGGAATGTTCAATGTCTTGTACTTTAAAATTTTCATTTAACTGAGTTAACCACTGCAAGGACAGAAGGGAAACCCAGGGAAAAATATAAAAGTCTCCGATATGAATATTTTCTTTTGAACATTTCTAAATAAACACTTTTTTTTGTTATTATAAGCTGTCCTCAGTTCCTTGTCTTTTTTTTAAATTTTATTTTTAAAAGCAATGTCGGGAGTAAATCTAATATAGTTTTCTAGAGTAGATATTGGGGGAGGGGGGAGCATGACAAAATTCTGCTCCTGGCAACACATTTTAAGAAAATGTATCAAAGGGAGTCCTGTGCAAAGGCTTTTCTCATTCTCGCAATTCTCCTGCATTCTCATCCGAGGAGCCCTTCCAAAGTATTGGTGTTCTCTTTCATCGTGGGAGGAAAAACCTGCAAAAAACACTTTTCAGGTTTATATAATACTATTGATAGTCATTGACCACTCACAAACAACAGCGATCAACAAATACTCGCGGTGGCTTCTGGTTTTCTCACAGCCTTAGCGAGTAAGGGTAAATTAAATAATAAAGTAGTTCCACATTTCTTTTAAGCTCTTAGTTTCACAAGTTCATTTTCCAAGTATTCTCAAAGTCGTGAGTTTACTTGACTACTTATGATCTCTCATGCCAATTTTCCTGGAGAAAAGAAAATAACATGAGAAAAATTGCTTAGAAGATGCATCTCGATTGTTACATCTTGTTACGTATTTGTTAACAGCTACAAACTTGCATTATAGCATTTCTTAAGCGTCTGTCTCTCTGTGTTGAGGTAGCAGGCGATCTTTCACTTGTGACTTTGGGGATGGTGTGCATTTACTGCGAGAGAGAGCTCTGTACGGCATTGAAGGAACTTTTTTCCCTTTTTAATCAGCCCGTAAAAAAAAAAAAAATCGATTAAAACAATTTGCGGTTTTAAGAACAGCTCCTGAATTTGAGCCTCCACAAGGCTTTTAGTCTGCCAGGAGCCTGGCGGAGAAGGAAAGCCGGGGAAGCAGAAGAGAGGCGAGGGCTGTGTCTGAAAATCCCCCCCCAGGCCTCGGACTCGCCCCGAGGGAGTCGCGGCTCGGAGCCGGGGGGGGACGGGGACGGGACGACACAGCGGGGGCGCGGGCAGCGACGGATTCGGCTTTTCCTTGGGCCCAGGCGGGGATTTGCACGGTAGCCAATGAGGTCTCGCTTCCTGCCGTCCAATCAGAGACGAGGCAGCCCTATAAATAACGGCACTGCGCAGCTTGTTTCACTCGCTCCTTTGGTTTTTAAGGAGGGAGAGCAGTACCCGATTGCCTGAGAGCGATGGCGCGTACGAAGCAGACAGCGCGTAAGTCGACAGGCGGGAAGGCGCCCCGCAAGCAGCTGGCCACCAAGGCGGCCCGCAAGAGCGCGCCGGCCACGGGCGGCGTGAAGAAGCCGCACCGCTACCGGCCCGGCACGGTGGCGCTGCGCGAGATCCGGCGCTACCAGAAGTCGACGGAGCTGCTGATCCGCAAGCTGCCCTTCCAGCGCCTGGTGCGCGAGATCGCGCAGGACTTCAAGACCGACCTGCGCTTCCAGAGCTCGGCCGTCATGGCGCTGCAGGAGGCCAGCGAGGCCTACCTGGTGGGGCTCTTCGAGGACACCAACCTCTGCGCCATCCACGCCAAGCGTGTCACCATCATGCCCAAGGACATCCAGCTGGCCCGACGCATCCGCGGAGAGCGCGCCTGAGGCTCTTGCTGCCACCCTTCCCCCGGTTCTGGTAGACGCCGAGGGAGCCCACACAGACCCAAAGGCTCTTTTAAGAGCCACTACATGAACAATAAAAGGAGCTGTAACGCTGTTTTTAAGTGGGTGCGCTTTAGAAATAAACACTGTTTCCTTAAAATTTTAGATTTTATTATTTTGTTTTATGATCCCAGCTATCTTTTTTTTTTTTCAGTATTTTGCTACATTTCCTCCGTATAAACTTTCATCTTTCATAAATCCCACCAGGCTCTTAAATTTCCTGCTCTGTAATTCGCCGGGATGTTTTGCAAATACTGAAGGGCAGAAACGGGCACTTCATGAACACTGGGCGGGGCAGGAGATACAAAATTGGAGGGGTGTGGCAAATATGTTAGTTTAAGGGCGGTGAGCAGAAAAGGTCAGGCAGAATGGAGGTTTGTACATCGCTGTGACTACGCCGGACTCGAAACAGCTTTGAGGGAGAACGGATGGGCGTGGGGGAGGTGGGCCGGGGCATGGCTCTGTCTGGGATGGGCCTGGACTCAGGAACTCCGCGCCTTAAACTCTCCCGGCCGGCTGGGGCTAGGCAAGAGCAGAAATTTCCCGCTGCTCACTGGGACCGTGTTACTGTTGAACCTAACTAAAGAGGTCTACAGGGGGCAGCCCCCTTTCTCCAATGTTTGTTAATGGCAGGAGCAAGAATATCTGTGTCAAAATGATGTATGACCACGCTGGTGAGATGTGGCGTGAGAGGCTTCTTTCTCACAGCACAGAGATATACCTAAAGAGGCCAAGAAACTCTGATCGAAATGTACTGTACGCAGGAATAACTATCAAGTTTGTCCGGATTTCTTAATATTGAGAATAAAAAAACATTCATGTATTAACCGAGTTTGGCTTTTGTTTTTTTTTGGTTTGGTGTTTGTTTTTTTTTTTTGATGGTTTGTTTTGTTTTTTTGGTTGTTTGGGATGTTGGGTTTTTTCTTTGGGGGGGGAGGGGTATTTTTATTAAGAGTTTTATAAAAATCTTGGAGTGGAAATTTGTGTATTCTTCCAATACTGAGTGAACACGTATTTGTCTTTGAATTTGTACTTCCCCACTTAGTGATCACAACCTTTTATGCAGTCAGAAAACATGTTGAGTTGTCAGCTTTCTGCAGTAAGATTTCTAGTATTCAGAAGATACCGGCAGGATATATCTATACATGCATGTAACTTTTAACGTTCCTTTGCTTGAATCGTTACGGAGATATGCACACAGCAGTGACCAGTCTAACGAGAATGTGAGCATTAAAACAAGGAAGTTAAAAATTAGGCCTCAGCTTCATATCAGAGAGTAGTTGTTGTTTCTCCCATTATTTTGAGAAACACCTTCCCGTCTTCTCCCTGTCTGCCAAAGCTCATAGTTACTACCTGGGATGTACCAGCCCTGAGTGCTGGGTAGCACTGAGGGAAGCTATTAGGAGGCAGGGTGGTCACTTGTTGTCATTAGAAGCTCCTGAGACCCATTTGCACACTTTCTCTTAGCCATTTCTTGCTGCATTATAGACGCAATCTGTCAGAGACAGCACTTGGATAAGAAAAAAAAAGGTGCAAATACTTGGCAATACTTGCAAATCAGCCAAAATTAAGGTTTGTTTGGGGGTTTCTTTCCCCTCCTTTTTTTCTCCTTTCCTTTCTTTTTCCCCTCCCACATAAATCCTCTCTACAAGTTTGCTGATCGTCATGGCCTTATTTTGAAACCAGGTTGAGTTGGAAGTAGAGAGGTGCAATGTTACCAAGTGATGAATGCAACAGCTGTGCCGTCTGTGGTGAACAAAGGAGCTAGTCCATTTTTTGATTTTTTGCCTTTCAAACACAATGTATACTTTTTTATTTTTTTAAGATAGATTCCACCTCTAGTTATTTGGACGTAAATTAAACATTTTTCTGAGTTTGCAGTGAATCAGAATAAAAGAAACTCAAATGATACAGAAAGGAAATATTGGCAGGTTTGCAAACTGAAGTTTTATACTATAGCATAACTAAGGTTTCTCCTTGTTTTCAGAGGCAGCATGATGTGAGAAGAGACTTCGCATTTAGAGCTTGGGGAGTGAAGGAAACCTTCCAATAGGCCATAAAGGTTCTGTGTTCTCTTAAAAATCAGATGACAAAAGCATAACCTCAGTTCTTGCTTCTATTGCTGCCGTTGTCCTAGAGGATATTGAATGTTAAGTAGACAGAGAAAAAAAAAAAAAAGGAAGAAAAAAAGGAGAAAAGAGGAAAAAGAAAGAAAAAAAGGAAAAGAGGGGGAAAAGGGGGTAAACAGTCTTATTTCTAACAAGTACCACCTTGTTAATGTGGTAAGATGCTACCCAGTCCTTTTTATCAATTTTACTGGATAGCACTGAAGCATTGATACATGACCTGGGAACACAGACAAGATATTGACTACTTATCAATCACGATGAATAATTTCCTCATTCGCTTTTGAGAACACATTCCCCAGACTGGTAACAGTGAGGGCGCCTGTGTGTTCACGGAATATGGTTGGTTTTCTTCACCCCTTGACCTTACTCTTTATTTAATTACAATTGTAACAAGTCTGAGGTTTTAGCAATTTTAACCTCTGCTAACCTCAGTGGTGCCTAGCTACAAACTTTCATTATAGTCAATAATACACTGCCAACGTGGACAACAATTAGGGTACTGAAAACTTACAATGTAGCCAGACATACAGTTAACTTTTTTAATTATAATCATGTAATTTCTTTCAAATTAAATTTATAGGCATAGTCTCTGTGCTATTCCAGCAGGAGCACTTCCACTTTCGACTTCTTAAAAATTATCACCCCTTACTCTGCAAATGGTGATGGATAGGATAGGATAGGATAGGATAGGATAGGATAGGATAGGATAGGATAGGATAGGATAGGATAGGATAGGATAGGATAGGATAGGATAGTTCAGGGCACTACAATAATCATCGAGTCCAACTGCAAAGCAGCTTCCTTTATTTAATCTACCATATCGTATTGTTGGAACCACAAAAAAAATAAAGCCAGATGGATAAAGCCGGATGGTGCTGGGGCAGAGAGGACTGGGAAAGAGACAGATGTGGATGGATACTGAGAGGAATTAAAATTTGTGAGTGAAGGAAAAGCATATATAAGTGTGTTTATACATATGGAATGTGTACATATATGTGTGTATATACGTTCATACCTACATCATTATGCTATGAATATTTCTTGTACCTACCATGTTTTACCTCCTGTGTAGTGATTCTGAAACACCTATGAAACTCCTTTGTGCCACACTCAAATACGTGAATTTTCAGTTCAGACTGATTTGTCTGGTAACGTTTACAGAAGTGTATTGGACTAGCCAGACTCCATTATCAAGGGCAGAGGAAAAGATGCTATGACAACACAGAAGCAAAAACAATAGGAATCTGCATGTTTTATTTGTGAATGCATAGAAAAGATGACTTCTGAAATACTAGAATAGCAAGACTCTGCAAGACTTGACACCATCAAGCAAGAAGTTAAAGTGAATTTTAATTTCCCAACTAGAAAACTTCATTGAATCAACTAAATTCTAGTTATTTTTGACCTCCTAACCCCCCTCATGTGTATTCCTCTACAGATTCCACCTTCTTTGTATCATCAAACACAAAATGCTTGTCCTTAAATTCCTCAAACCATACAAGCATGTTTCCTACAGGCATCTCGCCGGTTACAAAGCTGCCCCAGCCTGACAGCCGCTCCTTTTCCCCCAGCTGTTTTAGTCCCCCAAAAACTCCAGGAAACTTTCCCCGAGATTCTCTTTGCTTTTTCCAAGCTCTCCATCATCCTCTACTCCAGGCTTTCCTCAAATTCATAAAGCAAACAAGGAAAATTAAGAATGTAAATGACAATTAAACAAATTTATTAAATATCCTATTTTTATGCCATGCATCAGGCTTATCTTCTTAGCACTTTTGGTTTATTCATCTCATACTTACAGAGGTAGGGCTCTCAGATATCTAATACAGTATTAGGATTTTTAGAGTATATCCTAGTAAGACCAATGACAGAGTATATTAACATCACTTCTTTAATAAAAGGCTCTTCAAAGCTTATCTTTGAATACTAACTCAGGTTCCGCCTTCCACATTTCTTAAAAGTAAAAACCTGCAGTATTCCATAAAAGCATTACAAAATAAACTATTTTACTGGAAATACCAAGTCGAGGGAGGGGGAAAAATTATTATAGGCTGTCTTGTTTTGTTTTTTAAGATTATAGGTCTTGTGATTAGTTTTAAATGAAAGCTTTATTTACCTTAGCAGAGCCTTTTTTCTGATTTGTGCAGTTACTTCTTCTATAAAGTCAATTCATAAGCCCCTCATTATAACAGCATGTAACAGACTGCTTACAACACGTAGTTTAAGAGGAAGGCTTGTAAAGCTGTTTCCACTGGAATTGCAGTATCTGATTGCTAAGGCCTCTTGACAAGTGTCCAGAGGAATCAGCACACAGAGCTGGGGAAGAGCAGGAGAGAAAGAATTTAAATACTAAAAAAAAATATTAAATGCTAAGAGTATTAGCACTTACAAAACAGTCCAAAAAAACTACACTACCTTAAAAGAACTTCAGGATAATTTAGTCTTTATCAAAAAAGAATGTGTCACAGCTCTCTTGTGCAATGTGGTGGCTCTTAAAAGAGCCTTTAGGGTGCAGGGATGAAGGATCACTGAGGGGTGGGTCCCTGTAGCAGAAACCTCAGGCGCGCTCTCCGCGGATGCGTCGGGCCAGCTGGATGTCCTTGGGCATGATGGTGACACGCTTGGCGTGGATGGCGCAGAGGTTGGTGTCCTCGAAGAGCCCCACCAGGTAGGCCTCGCTGGCCTCCTGCAGCGCCATGACGGCCGAGCTCTGGAAGCGCAGGTCGGTCTTGAAGTCCTGCGCGATCTCGCGCACCAGGCGCTGGAAGGGCAGCTTGCGGATCAGCAGCTCCGTCGACTTCTGGTAGCGCCGGATCTCGCGCAGCGCCACCGTGCCGGGCCGGTAGCGGTGCGGCTTCTTCACGCCGCCCGTGGCCGGCGCGCTCTTGCGGGCCGCCTTGGTGGCCAGCTGCTTGCGGGGCGCCTTCCCGCCTGTCGACTTACGCGCTGTCTGCTTCGTACGCGCCATCGCTCTCAGGCAGCAGAGCCGCTTCCTAAGACCTGTACAGTGCAATGACACCGCTCCGCAGCCGTGGCGGCTTTTATAGCATGTTCTCCTCTCTGATTGGCTGGCAGCAACGCTCCTTTGTTAATTGGATGCTTTCAAATTCGAAAAGCCCGCCTCGAAAGCGCGCGTTTTCGCCAAGCGCACAACGGCCCTCCCCCCCCGCCCCCCTCCTTGCACCCACCGCTCTCCTTTTCGGTTTTATCTCTTTCTTATGGCGATTTTCGTAGCCTGTCTTGAAATTGAATAACGTTAGGGAAAATTATTCAAAAGGGAAACGGGTAATTGCAAAGTTACCCTGTCCTGAATGCGTGTAAGAGTTATTGTTTATTTTGTTGTAATTCCCCAATACTTGAGCTTTGAAAAACAAACGTTGTATGTTTTTTCCTCAGTAGAAGTCCTTGTAACCGTATTTTGGGTTTTGTTTTTTTTTTTTAACGGAGTAATTTTCATTTGGAAAGAGTAGAAAGTAATACCGTAGCTGGTACAGTAAATGCGTTTGGATTGAGATGAATCACACGTGAAAATGCTCTAATTCAAGAGTTGGTGTTTTCAACGACTCTGAATTTCTTTTGCCGTAAGAAGCATTCCCAGGCTGTAGCTTGCTGAAACACAAACTTTGTCGTCTGCGAGTTTTCCGTTTTTTCCCCTACTACAGATTTCTGCTGTGTTTTCCTAGCCAGGAGCTAGGAAAGCTAGAGCCCAAGTAGGAAAAAGCTTTGGGGTGAGGGGAGGAGTGGTGCTGACGCTAGGTAAGAACTGCTCCAGCTTCAGGAGCTCTGAGCTTCAAACACCCAGCATATACACAAAGAATAATAGACAACTCTGTAAAAAACACACTTTTAAAGGACAGATTTAGGATCATCCCAGCATTTAAAGTTCTATGAGACAGGGACTCAGGGGGCGACCAGCTGTGACACCTACCGCTCCTATATGTTTCCACGGGCTAAGCATAATTACAGGGATTAACATAGTTTAAAAACCAATATGTATTTATTTCTGTTACTGTTAATTCAATTAGTGAAAAACAGGCCAACGAGAGATGCCCGCAGGGCGATGCATAGCTGCCTGAGCCGGGCCAGCTCGAAACAGGAGTGTAAGTTTAGGGTGTTTTACTCATTGGATTTTAATTACGCTGATACTGACATCAATAGCATTTTGTTTCCTAACCTACTTGTCTAGGATAGCCCCCCCAACCATAGTAGCAATACACACATAGCTAGTTATCAAACGTGTAACGGTCTTAAGAACTACCTGTAAAGCAACTTAATAAAATACGTGATTAACGAAAACTAAGTTATTAACATTTACTTTCATTTTACCGATTTTGCAGCAATACAGCTCTTTTCTAGTTCAAGTGGGTGGCTCTTAGAAGAGCCTTTGGGTTCTCGAGATAGTCTGGGGGGAGGCAAGAAGCTTTAGCCGCCGAAGCCGTAGAGGGTGCGCCCCTGTCGCTTGAGAGCGTACACCACGTCCATGGCCGTGACCGTCTTCCTCTTAGCGTGCTCGGTGTAGGTGACGGCGTCGCGGATCACGTTCTCCAGAAAGACCTTGAGAACGCCGCGCGTCTCCTCGTAGATGAGCCCCGAGATGCGCTTGACGCCGCCGCGCCGAGCCAGGCGGCGGATGGCCGGCTTGGTGATGCCCTGAATGTTGTCGCGCAGCACCTTGCGGTGGCGCTTGGCACCACCCTTGCCGAGCCCCTTCCCGCCCTTGCCTCTGCCAGACATGACGGCAGTACTAGCACGGCTGCTGCTAAGGTCGGAAAGTGGCGAGAATGAGGCGGCGTGTGGTCTTTTATATGTTAGGAGCCGACCTGATTGGGGACTGCCGCGAGGAGGGGCGGGGTTCCCGCCATTTTTTTCTGCTTCCGTCACAAGAACGTGACGATACATCTCTTGCCGTTACCTGTTAAACAGCGCTGTACAGTCTACAAAGTAAACAAAAAAATTACACGCCCCGAAAAAAAAAATAAATTCCAACGACGTACACGTGCGGAACAATTGTAAAGCTTTTTTTCTCTCTTCTGGCGTTTGTATAAACCCGTTTGCTGGGCGCGTGTGTGTGTATTTTATTTTCTTGCAATGGGCTGAGGCTTGTTTGGATTACTTTAAATTCTCATAATTTTCATGCTGCTCTTCATTAACCGTTCAGTTTTATTTGTATTCAAAGTTCTGTCGTTTTTTTCTTCAGAAGTTTTAATGTTCTTAAGTCTCTTACTGGCTCTAGGGAGTTTTCCACAATATCTGTGCTGTCAGGTTTTCTAATATATTGGTTTTGTATTTTGCTTTCCACCTCCTCTTTCTTTAATGGGAAGTTTGATACTCTTTTCTGATTTTTATATGAGCAATTTTGAATCTGTAAACACATATTAACCAGAAGGTGGAATATAATCTTTTTTTATAGTGTTACCTTTGTATTAGATTGAGACTTTTAATAATTTTGCTCATTTTGAGTTACTGCTGTGGGACTTTTTTCCTTATTTTTTACAAAATGTCCTTTAGTATAACCATAGATTTACATTTTGCTACCCTAATTAGTAAGAAAATAGCCTTTCTCTTGTACTGCAGATCAAGCTTTTCAAGCTTTAGCTGTTGTTTTATGGGTCTAAATGTACACTGGAAACAGGCAAGGTTCTGAATTAGTATTTATGAAAGAAAGGCGCAATGCTTGTCTAAGGATGTTACAAATGTCACAGTGTAAGAACAGCCCTAGCCGGAATAACTGCTAGATTAATAGATAAAGAATGATTTCATTTATTTCGGGGGGGGGGGGAAAGGAAGAAAAAAAAAACTGTAATTTGATTTTCTTCTGTTCTTTTATATAGGAAATGCAAGCGTAATTCCTACATACTCTTTTAAACTGTGCCGTATTAGAACATATAGCAAGTAGTTTATCTCTGTTGTTTTACTAAACTGGGAAGGAGTAGCTTCCCTCAGTCTATTTAATAATTAGTTCAACCATAAAACCAAAGGAGTGTTTTGCTCTCTATGGTCATATTAAAAGCTTAAAATAGGAGCTCATTATTCTGACATCTCACTATTGGTTTTAGTACTGTCTCTAGATGTTTTCATGGTCAAATTATATCTTTTTGGGTGTCGGGTTTGGGGGTTAGGTTATTGTTTCGGTTTTGGTAGGGGTTTTTTTTGAGAAGAGGATAACAAATATGACTTAGATGAAAATTTTCTTTTCCCTAGCTAATCTGCATCACTTCAGAAAAGTAATATATTAATAAACATGGGAATGATCTTTGCATTTTCATTCTTCCACTAGGAAGCAGCCCTCATCAAACTCTTATCCTTCTCCTGGCAGAGGCATTCACAGCTTTACCTCGGCTGTAGCAACTGTGCTTCCTGTTGCAGAGCTGCAAATAAATGAATGCATAGGTATAACGGGGAATCTCCTTAGATTTGGTGAAGTCCTAAGCATTCCTCCTTCCTCTTCCTGGGAGGAGTGAACGTGTGAGCTGAGTATGATACCTGGGCTTTAAAAATTTGTTATGCTTGCTACAGTTGTTGCTTATATAGAACTTTCAGTTCACAAAGCAGTACACAAACTCAATCCTTTTCTGCTGTAACTAGCCTAAAGAAGGATTTCAGAATAGTTTTGGAGTTTTTTTTAAATTATTACTTTCTTTTCTTCACTTACTGGTATCTCACTAAAGGCAGAACACCAAATTCCAATACCCCTCTCTTTCTGCTCCCCAGCCCCTGCCATACTTATTAGTGACAGTGCTCAAGCAAGGGCACTTAAAATTTTGTTTAGTTGGAACTTTGCATTATGGGCTAAGGACAGATTCACAACAAGGTGGAACCAAGGCAGATTTAATGCTGCGACACAGAGGCAAATGACTAAGCCTCTAATGTACTGAGAACACTTGCTGTCCATCCCCATGATTTTTAGACTCAGCTTGGGGTTTCCATTTGTATGTTTTCGGATGCCTTGCTTATATTCTGGTTTTGCATCCTCTAGGTAACTAAGATGATGTTTTTTCAGATGTGTTTAAAGTCTGGTACAATAAGATAGGGCTCTTGTAGGGTATTGGGTCTGTATCAAAAATCTCAGGGTAATTAAAATACACAGTTATTAATTTAATCCTGACTTTAAAAACTTCATTAATTAAATTAAATGCTAATACAAATTCAGGCTTCAAGTTTTAGATCAATAGTAGCAAAAAAAATTACTGACAGACATTGTATTGTAAGAATATACAAATGAAATTCTGGAACGATATTAATATTTTTCAAACTAGTAGTTTTGAATTTTGTATGAGTATTGGACAGGTTTTCATATTCCTTGTGCTTTCCACTCACTGGCAGCCGGTGCATCATTCTCTGTTCAAAATATTCTCTCTCACTTTCAAAGGAAAAATGGAATCTGTCCTTTGTAAATGAGACAGGTTGTTCAGACCCCTGCTCTGCAATGTTATCATGCTCCTGTGATCTGCCATGCTGAAAACATAGCAGATCTCATCTGAACTATCTGGGGGAAAGAAACAAACTGTTCCCTTCTACTGGGCATTTTTGACAGAGCAGCAGACTCCCACAGTGGAGGAAAGCTCAGAGGAGAAGGGTAAAAAGACAATGAGTTGAGGAAAAATGTACTGTGAAGAAAGCTGTGCTTATCTCAGCACCAGGGAGACTGCAGGGTTACCATGGTTTTAGATAAGACAGACGCACCAGTGAATCATCGGGTTCCCTTAGACAACTAACAAATAACAATGTCTTCCTGATCAAGCCAGGCCAGCATGAGGGGCAGGGGGCACAGTGTAGATGCGGCTTGGCCCAAAATAAAGTATAAAAGCTGGACAACAAATAAAACAAAGTTTGAAGGAGCAATGGGCTTGAGATGGTTTCAACCAGCATATTCCTTCCCAGCAACAGGGGAGGCCCAGCATTGTGATGATGAGCATACAGAGACCAGTAATGAGAATCATGTCTGCACTGGGATTCAACTGTATATTGCAAACGTTACGTTATGCTTGTGATGCGGTTTCAGCACATTGCTGTATCACTCCACAAAATCAAAATCCCATGTAATGGCAAATATGTTCGATAAGAAAAAAAAAATATTAAACATTAAAATCTCCTTATGTGTAATACATAAAAGAACCTGGCTGGGCAGTATTCAACTCTTGACAGCATGGAGATGTGATCGACTGGGACCTGTTTTTCCGTGTGGGTAAGACTGTAAACTGCACAATATCTGACTTGTTTGGCACACTTTGGGCTTCTATATCTACCCTGGTGGTCCTCATTCTCTGTATCCCTGTGGCCACATACCCCGCTGTCAGTTCAGCATATAAGCCACGCTACAAAGCTGTGCTTACTGAGATCAAGTAGACCACATGGTTCTTAGTACGAAATGTCTTAAGCACCGAAAGCTTTTCTCTTGAGACTCTGAGGCCCAGGTCAACATTTGCATGTGTGGATTTGACATTTGGAAGGAGCCTCCTGGCAGTAGCATAGTTGCAGAAGTGGTTTCTGTTGCTTAAGTAAAACTAGCAAACAATGTCACCTAAAGTTTAAATATTTGAACGTTACAGCTATCAGCTTCTCAGACTGTTGATCATATCTATCTATTTGATAGGTATGATGAGATATGGGGGGACTGTGATAATGAATTTAGTTTGATGATTGGTGCTTTGATAACATCTCTCCCCTGCCCCCTCCCTGCCAGCTGAGACAGTCAAAGGTGGAGACCCCCATTCTCACCTTTTTATTTAAAGGCTTCTGTCAGGCAGAGATACAAGAGGTTGGACTGTTTCCAACCTTCTTCTTTCTGCCAAGTTCAGAAGCTACACAGGGACTGATAAATCAAGAAAAGACCTCTGTCCTGGTCCAGCAGCCCGGGCTGCCCTTTGAAGAAGGCAGTTTTCCATGCACAGAGAGCGGCTTCTTACAGATCAGAAGATGATCTGTTCAGCGGCAAAATCTTCCAGAAGTCGTCTTGCTTCCCCTGCGCCATGCCAGCTGCAGGCAAGGGCGAGTGTGTGTTGTCTGAGTCACTGCTGTGTTGCCCTGCAAACCAGCAGGAGCTGGATGCCATTTCCTCATGGAAAACAACATCACGGGATTAGTCTCCAAAACAGCAGATAGCAGGAAGGGACATGGCGCACGCACTTCTGAAGGAATGTTGTGCTTGGCAGGCACCGACACCCAAGTAACTCGCATGGCCCTGCCACCACTCACACCTCCTCCTCACCAGGCCAGATGTTTCAGGGTTCCTTTCAAAGCAATGCTGTTTGTGCTAGAATTGCAAAAACACACTTTCTGGGGTGTTTCTCTTACACAACAATGTACCAACTGCCAGGATAGCTGTTCATGGCCAGCCAAGCACGGCTCCAGAGTAGTGAGTGCGATATGTCTCCCTCCACCTTGGAAGGAGAAGGCCGGCACGGGCCTCATCCCCACCACCCCGTGCACAAGCTGCAGCCTTGATGAGATACGTAGGTCTCTCTTTTCCCCATCAACATGGCTTTAGGAAACATCCACTCATGACTTCCGAATGCAGCCTGGCAGCTCCCCCCACCTACAGCCCGTCTGCTCCCTCGTCATGGGCAGGATGCTGGCAGGCTCACTGAATTGCTCGTGTAGCTGAATAGGTCTAGGAAGAAAGGCTGGAGGAACTCCTACACCAGTTTTAAGGTCTTGGGAAGATAGTAATATACCCAGTTCCTCATGTGAAGCTGTTTTAGGACATGGAAGAGAAGGGACAGGGTCAATAACCTGCAACTGGGGGCAGCGCACCCCTTTGCCCATGTTGGTTTCCTCCCTGTGCTCTGGGCTTCTCCCAGGTCGACAATGAAGGATTAAGCATAGTCAAACCCCTCCAGCCGGCATTCCAGGTGGTTTCCCAGGAACAGGGTAATCCATGGAATTCGTAGCACTGTAGCACACCATGCGAATCTGCTCCTGCATACAGGTAAGGGACAGCAAACAGTAAACCAGCTACTCAGCAACTTGACTGCTTCTCTTAAATCCTTTCTCTGCTTTCTAAACAGGCATTTGAATCAGCACAGGTCTGCTGATACATTATTAACCATTGATTAAGCTAGACATCTCATTAAAGCATTGTAAGCACAATGTCTCCTGCACAGCTGAGACTGATCAGCTCCTCCCCTTGCCCAGGCTCCTGCAGAGCTGCACTGGGTACTAAGTTTTCCCGTCAAACTCTGCCAACTCTTACAGAGTTGTAAGTACTTAACAGCAGCTGAAGTACTGCCCTGTCCAAACAGTCTCTCTAGGGCATAGTTTTCCAAGTAGTGAATCTGCTGTGGGCATCCCTGTAGGAATGTATTGAATTTTGTCTTGGACTGTGTTTCTGGAGGAAGCCAAGTCTGGAAAATGGTGACGTGCGTTGTGTCGGTTTCTCCAGACACTACTGCTGTGCTTTGTCTTTGTTACAGTAATACTTGGTTGGAAAACCAAATACTTTGGTTGGAAACCCCAGCTGCTTACAGGGTGTTATTTATGCTTAGGCTCCGGACATCAGCAGGCTGGCCTTTAAGGATCCAGCAGTTGAGAAAACTACCACAACCCGCAGGTTCCATCCAGGTCAGACCAGTCATTTCCCAGCCCGTCCAAGCAGCTGTTCTGTTTCTTGTGCAGCAGAACCTCTCTTTGCACCTCTCTGACAAAATGCACGAGATTTCCTCTGGCTTATACCTCAGGATTATTAAACTACCTTTTAATTGAGTGTCTTGCTTTTAGCTCTGTCTGCCCTCCCTAACACAGTATCATCCCCACATGCTAAGGGTACATTCTCTCTTGTCATCCAAGTTGTTATTGAAAATACCAATTAATATCAAATATTCATTCAGCCCTGCGGCATTCTTTTCTTTTCTGAGGGTCTACAGTCACTAAATTGTTAACTACAGCCCTTTGACACTGTTCTACAGTCAATTTTCAAATATTTAACAGCCTGATGATCCTGCCCATGCTCCCTCAGATCGCAAAGGAGAATGCTGTGTCAGATGGTACCAAAAACCTTACTAAATGCCATGCGTGTTGCATCCTGCACTCCTCCCCTGTCTGCACAGATTCTGTCCAATCTGTAGTTCTATGACAATTACCAGTACCTAGACATCAGAAATTTGTGTTGCTTTCCACCCATCATCAGGAGTCAAATGAACACATTTTGTTTCTGATAGTTGCTCAGTCTCATGGATTCTTAGAGACCCCACTGTCTTCCCAAGTAACATTTTCAAGTATGTCACTTTACTCCGTATTAGAAATTATTTCCTGACTGCTAACTTGCTGCAGCAAAGCACACTGGTTCTTGTATTTCCTATAATGTATACTGAGGAAAGATGAATTCCTTCCTCTTTGTGTTTTAAGCGTTTGAGAAGAAACTTCAGGTTTTCAGTCTTCTCTTTGTGTCAGGGAACTCCAAGAGTATGTGCCTTTCCATTAGGGAATAGTTCTTAGACCTCTCTGATAGTTACGGTTGCTCTCTTCTGTGTATTCTCTTATTGTTCACTTCTCATTACTTGAAGTTCAGTACTAAAAACTAGGCCTAAAACTCCAGGTGAGAATATACCATTCCTGACTACAGAGTAAGACCTTCTTCATCTGTGTTGTAGATGTTGTCACTGTGTTCCTTTCCTAATACCCAGCAACATACTGTTGCTGATTCATTGTCAACTTATAACTATAACCTGAAGGTCCAGATCTACCAGGTGCTAATCAACTGCTACTGTCCAAAATTTATAAAACTTATATATTTCTTTCCAGGTGAAGTAACCTACACATTTTGGAAGACAGCGTCTCAAATTTATCAGGCATTTTTCAATACACAACCTCTCCTCCATCATTCCAGCATTTCTTTCCTTGTTGATACCCATCGCAATTCTATACATGCCCTGTAGACAATAATTCAGACCATAAATAACGTTATACCAGGCCGAGGACCGATCCTGGCAGAACTCTGTTTGACACAGAATTTTAATTTCATAGTTGACAATCATAAACATTTAAGCATGATTTTCTAGCCTGGGCAGGTAAGGGAGGGAGGGGTTGCACCAGACCAGGTTTTCCTGCTTATTAGTTTCACTTCCAGTATTTTTCTAAAATGAGATAAAATGAATCAGAGAGAAAATCTGCAGCGTATCTGCCAGGTCTAGAAAAACATTACATCCTCTACTGAGACTCTTTCTAAAGTTAATTTTGGAGCAAGCCAGTTAAACATGGTTTCAATTTCTTCCCTTATGTCTTACAAAAAAATGTCTGTTTTGAGTACTGTAAATTCTTGCTTTTATTCATATCTTCCTTGAATTTGGCTGAGCTGGTAATTAGTACAACTCAATATCAATGAGGTATTCCTTCTTCAGGGTGTGCTGAGTCTGTAAGCTTGAGCAATGCATAAATCCATAACCCAGAATGTCATATCACGTGCTTAGTTCTTGCCCATATTTTTCAGATACTTTAAGGGCAACAGAGTGGCTGCATAGGCTGGGTCTACTGTGTATTATTAGAGATAAGCTTTCAGCATCCTTTTTCCCTTTCACTCAGCATGAAGGGCTAGAACTACCTTTGATAGCTTAGGAAATGGCATCTAATAACATGTACATCCTGAGTGTCACTGAAGGGGTAGGACGTAGATTTTCTATATTGCTGGCCTAGTTTCAATTTACAACTCTGACTGAATCAGTATTTGCAGTCTGACTCACAGAAAAAAAAAAAAAAAAATTGCCATTTGTCTTGTGGTGGACCTGGGAGAATAGACAGCATGTGAGAGTTACAGATAGGGTTACTTTTTCACGCTTTTGCATATAGGTCCCTAGCATTTCTTTCTTTGTCTTTCTGTATTTACCTGCTTCCTCTTTGTCTTCAACTGAACAAACCCCAAAATTTATAGTCTACATAACTCAGTAGAACAAAATCCTGGTCATAACTGGGATTCCTGTGTTTAATACTACTAATGATAGTTCTCAGTCCCAGAGATGGGTGGAGAGAAAAAAAAAGTTGGTTACAAGAGGATCTCTGATCCACGAGCTTTCAGAAGCTGGAGAGAATATTTCCATGCTGTCATTTTCTGACAGGCAAGGGGATGTTGATTCATTGAAATGCACAGCCCTTGTTTTGCTTTTTAGCAACTATTTAACAGTTATGGCAGGCAGGGGAGTCACCTCTTCCCCACCTTTTGATCACCCCAGTATGTAGGGTGGTTTGGTTTTTTTTTTAAAGTGGCAGTTTTGCTGAGACTCCAACTAGCCTTATCGAGTCCTACAGGCATGGACAACAGGATCACTGAGACAAATCAGGGTAGCTCAAACTGGTCTCAACAAGCCTTGGAACTAAAGACTGTGTGAGAGGTAACGATGTTTTTTGAAGCTACTTTTAACTAACTACCAAAATTCAAGAAGTGGTGGGAGTGTCATTCAGGGTCAATCTGTACACAGGTTTCACAACTTAACCTGAAGAAGTATTATTTGCAAAATAGTCCAGATGGAAATGATTGTTTCCCTCCAGTCAGCACCGGTGAGACCCATCTGGAGTGCTGTGTCCAGTTCTGGGCTTCCCAAGTGCAACAGAGACACGGACATAATTGGAGTGAAACCAGTGAAGGGCCACAAAGATAATTAAGGGACTGGAGCATCTCTCATATGAGGAAAGGCTGAAAGAGCTGAGACTGTTCACTTAGGAGAAGACTCAGAGAAGTCTTATCCGTGTGTTCAGATACCTGATGGGGGGAATAAAGAGGACAAAACCAGAATCTTCTCAGTACTCAGTACAGGAGGCAATGGGCACAAACTGAAACACAGGAAATTCTACTTAAACATGAGAAATAACTTTTTTGGAACAGGCTTTCCAGAGAGGCTGTAGTGTCTCCCTGCTCCAGCTAAGCCTTCTTTGAGTATGGGGGTAGGACCTATTAGCTGTTAGATTAAAAGGAAAGATAGGGGTTTCTTCAGGAGGTATGATTACCCTAACCCTTAAATATTTGTCAGTACATTTTTGTTAGCTTAGTTGAAGTATATATCTGAAAAGATACAGGCTTCTTTACAGTCCTTTGTCATGTTAACTCTTCCCTACTATATAAACTTTGGAATTGCTGAATCAGTATCGTCAATATAGTTGAAGCACGCGAGAAACTTGACTAACATCTTTTGATCTTGGTATGATGTTTTTATTACTAATATTGAGAGTGATTACTTGAATGTCTGCAAAATCATTCTTTGTCAAGAAGATAGCATGTTTCAATTAAAAGATCATAATTTCTCTGGGTCTTCACCATGCTAACAATAGTAATTATAATTAAATGAGTGTAGGCTTTCAGATAAATTTGGCTAATCAGTTTATCTGGATTGTTCTCCTCCTGCAGTCTGAATGTCTAATCTGTCTCTATTTATCTAATGTCTAATCTGTTTCTCCTCCAAGTGGAGCTTCTGTCTTGATAAGAAAAAAATCAAGTGTTTTCTTTGCTACACAGTTTTAGGAATGACTTCTTATATTACTTGTGAGCTATTTCTATTTTGAAGACCATTGCATTAGAAAATGCACTAGCGTTTTGTAGGATCTTCTGTAATCTGCACTAGAACCTACTCTGCTAGACAAGGAAGTTAGTCAGGGCATGTTATGTGATGAAGCATGGAAATTAAATTTTAAATTTTGTCTTGGGGAAGTAAGGGTATGTATTTTAAGGAGGCATAAGAAATTGGTTTGACGTTTTGCATATGAGATAAACAGAGCCTGCATTTGGACAGGGTGCTTGGAAAGGAAAAACAGGAGAACTTTCAGTCTTTACAGTTTGATTGAAATTTAGCATAAAAGGAGTCACATTTAAATATTTGCCTCTTCACATGGCAACTGCAAACAATTTTTATTACCAGCTCACTCTCAAAACCTTTTTTTTCCCAGGTAATGTTTCTTGGCAGTAAGAAAATTTCTCTGTCAGGTTGAAAACTTCTACCGCTGATTTTCTGAGTTATGTGGTGGGATGTTTCCTTTGCTTTGTCTTTTCCCCTTATCTGTAAAGCACCCAGGGTAATATCAATCCTATTTCTAAGGTTGATTGTGATTGGTCTCTCTAAAAACTGACAATTGTTATTTTGATTCACTGTTGCATTTAACAGGTATTTCCAGCAATGCAAACCTGAAAATTGTTCAGAGCTGTTAGCAAGTTTATCCAATTAACTAGCAAATGCCTTTACTGGGGTGAGGGAAGGAAATAACCCTAGAAAAAACTCGCCTTTTCACACCACCTCATATCTCTAAATTCCCTCTGTTTAAAAAAAAAAAGATCGCCTTTTGCAAAAATGGTTGCTAAGGCCAGGAAAATCCTCAGCGCTCAGAAGTAGGCCAGGAATAGTGCTCTATGCAGAACAGGGCCAGTTTGATGTTGAGGAATAGGTACAATGAAGGATGCTGACACATAATGCCGCAGGCCAGCTGCCAGGCCTTCCAGTGTCTCAGACTATTAGGGAAAAAAAAAGAACTTCACAAAGGCAACTCAAAATAGTCAGCACCTGGAGGAAGAAACTGGTTAAAAGACATGTAGATTTACCCGAACCCATCCAGAACTAAAAGTGTGAGAAGTTCTAAATTCTGCTCCTTGAAATCCTCACATCACAACCTTCTTCATCTGCTTTCTTTACAAAAATGGAGATGCTCTTGTCCCTTTAAAACTTGTCACAGAGTAGGCACAGCAATGCCTATGGGCTGTGGACGGAGTTAAGTGACTGCCGCTACTTAGGGAGCAAGATCTGAGAGCTCTGCTCCCATCTCTTTCTTCCTCCCTGTCTTTAACCTGCTGCCTGTTTGTGGGGGAGGGGAAGGAAATCTCTCCTCTCCTGGTGGGCCGAGAACAGGTTTACAAAGAGCAAGCTTGAAGGGAAACTTGCCCAAATGTGTGGATGTGAGGGATGGAGCTGGTGAAGAGGATTCACCCCTGGGGCTACAGCTGCTCTCTTCCACCAGCGGTTACTGTTCACTCACAGTTGCTCCCAGCTTCCCAGCCAGTTTCAAGTGTAATAAACTAGATTTATAGAGATCTAACACTAAATCGCCAAAGCTACAGAGATTAAGGCACATTAAGCTTCTTTCAGTCCTTATTCCCAGAAGAATGTACATAAAGCAGACCTGGATAGATGACAACCCATCCCGGCTCTGTCTTTTGTATCACTCAGTTTGATTCTGCTTATGCCCATCTCCACCCACTTAACCTGGAAAATAAGCATAATGCCCTCATCTTGCTATCACCTACTGCATTTTTACCTCTCAGAAAAATATTCCTATGGTTCATTTGTTTTACCAGCCTGAGCTTTCAAACTCTATGTCTACTGTGGATTTGGTCTAGTTGCTTATGTGGGAATGATGCCGCATTCACATGAGAAGTGTGGCATATTTCACAGCCCACTTTGATATGCCTTACAGTCTAGTTTTTACTGTGGAGTACTAAAAAGCCTAATTTTTCCCTTTCTCTGCTTTTCCCTTCCTGTCCTTCTCTCCTTCAAAGTATTTATTAGCTGGGCTGCTTGCAGACACAACAAAATAAAAATAGAACTAAAAGAGAATATGAAAAAGTGACAGTACATTGTATTCACTTTTGTTATTCTAATATATGTCATTTATTCTTGTCATTTTAACCTATCTCATGTCAGCTAAAACTACTTACTATTAAGTATCACTTAATTCTGTCTTCTACATTTAATGTATGAAAATAAATGTCAGGGCCTTTTGCAACATACTGCTTGTCTTCTAGAATCTCAGATGCAGCCATGCTAGAACAGATGCTCCTTTGCTGAAAGAGCCCACTGATGCTTTGCATGACAAGTTTTACAAAGTACGATGGGGGAAAATACTAGGTTTGGGCCTAATTCGTTCTTTTCAGCCAAGGAAAATAAAATATTCAGGCTGTTTTGTGATTAGAAGCCGATCGAGGCTTTTGTCTTCTGATTTAATCAAAAATTATCCAATAACAATTCATAGCAGCCCTCAAAAAAAATAATTAATTTCTGTTGTCACTGTGTGAGACTTAATAATTAAGTGGGATCGTAATAATTAAAGTTGATTCCGGTTTATGAGGATTGTCTGAAAATTATTTCAGTATTCTGAGGATTTGGATGAAAACCTAAGTTGACAAATGTTTTCCTTTTCCTTTAAAAAAGAGAATGGCAGATTTTATTAAACCTATGGGGAAAAAAAAAAAAAAAGAAAAAAAAAAATCTGCGTCCAAATATTTATAGGTAATATTGAGGCTTAAGTATTCTCTTCACACAGGCCAGATTTCCATATTATTTAATTTATTTGGGGAGAATCGAGGTTTCAGCTGGCTCTATTAATGTTTAAGTAGTATGCGATACATATTAGTGTATATATACCTGTTTGACATTTTCCCCCTACAAATGTGCTTCTGATTTCTACAAGCCTTAAGTAATAATAATATACACTACTATATCTAAGAAAACGTTAAACTAGCAGCTTATCCCAAATTTATATACATTAACTAGGCATTGACAGATTCATTTTATAAACAGAAACTATTAAAAAAAAAATAAAACCTTGCTATTCACTTACAGAACACCACGAAAAATGCAGAGCCCTAGCAAGTTCCAGACACTTTTCAACAGTATATATATTCCTCCGAAGGTCTCTTATTTTCCCAAAACACGAAAATCTGTGGAAATACCGTGTCCTTAATAGTTAAAGATATGGTTAAGGGAGTCGAATCTTTATCCATATTCAAAGCTAAGCCATGAAATTGTGTTACTTCCTTTTCTTTGAAATCAATTTACGTCAAAAATACTGAAGCTGTCCCCTCGATTTCTGTCACAATCTGAAGAGAACCCCCTAAAGAATAAGCCTGTATTACGGGGGAGACTTTTTATCTACGGGTTTTATTTTAATTTAGAAGGAAAAACAAAAGTTTGCCGTTCCCGGGGTCTGTCTGGCTTCACAACGCGGGGTTAAACACGTCTTTTCTCTCTCATCTGGGGTCCCAACAGTAAGAAATTCCCCCGAATGAAAGTCCACCGTCTTCTCTTCCTTCCCCGAAGAAACTGGGGTGATTTCGTGGCACGCATTTTACAAAAAATATGAATTTATAACTCCGAAGAAACACAGACTCGGAGGACGAAAAGCTCTTCCTGGCTAACAGTTAGGCGGGCTCTGGAAAGCACCAATCACAGATCACCGCTTCGCTATAAATTCAGGCATCGGGGTTACTGTAGCCCAATTACTTTCTTTTGATTAGGAAGAAGTCTCTGCAGCGATGTCGGAGACCGCTCCCGCCGCCGCTCCCACCGTCGCGGCCCCCGCCGCTAAGGCCGCCGCCAAGAAGCCGAAGAAAGCGGCGGGCGGCTCCAAAGCCCGCAAACCCGCCGGCCCCAGCGTCACCGAGCTGATCACCAAGGCCGTCTCCGCCTCCAAGGAGCGCAAGGGGCTCTCCCTCGCCGCGCTCAAGAAGGCGCTGGCCGCCGGCGGCTACGATGTGGAGAAGAACAACAGCCGCATCAAGCTGGGGCTCAAGAGTCTCGTCAGCAAGGGCACGCTGGTGCAGACCAAGGGCACCGGCGCCTCCGGCTCCTTCCGCCTCAGTAAGAAGCCCGGAGAAGTGAAGGAAAAAGCCCCCAAGAAGCGGGCGACTGCGGCCAAGCCCAAGAAGCCGGCAGCCAAGAAGCCCGCCAGCGCCGCCAAGAAGCCCAAGAAGGCGGCGGCCGTGAAGAAGAGCCCCAAGAAAGCCAAGAAGCCGGCGGCCACCGCGACCAAGAAAGCGGCCAAGAGCCCCAAGAAGGCGACCAAGGCTGCCAAGCCCAAGAAGGCGGCGGCAGCAGCGAAGAGCCCGGCTAAGGCGAAGGCAGTGAAGCCCAAAGCAGCCAAGCCCAAGGCGGCCAAGCCGAAAGCAGCCAAGGCAAAGAAGGCGGCGCCCAAGAAGTGAAGTGTTGAAGTGGAAATACTTAAACCCAACGGCTCTTTTAAGAGCCACCCACTATTGTCCGAAAAAGGGCTGATACACTCCGTCGCCGAGCTCTGTGCCTGCAGCAGAGGTAACCACACGCCACTATCCGTGTGGGACGTTCGTCTGTGGAGTGGATGGGACGCTAAACTTCCGGCCGTGGTTGCGCTAAGACTTGGAAAAATAAAGTTTACATTCCCTGCGAAAACGCTTTCTAGAGGCTGACTTTTTTTTTTTTTTTTTTTTTTTTTTGAGCACAGCGAAAGGGTGTTTGTGTTAAAGGGACTGCTTGGGGCGTGGAGGTTTCTTTCGGTGCTTTAACCAGCGCGGTTCCTAACGAGCCTGGGTGCGACTGCCACACCTCTTAGCGACCGTAGCCGGGAACTGTCACAGCACGGCTCCTCCGCTTCCTTGGCAATGACCTTTCCGCTTGGCAGCGCTGCCTTTGGGGCAGCTTTTAATTTCTGCCTGACTTCACCGACCTGCCTTTTTGAGAAGGCGATTGCCGGGGCGGGAGGTCGGGTCGGAGCTACCAGCGATCCTCTCCCGCACCCTGCCGGCCGGGTGGCGGTGCAGCGGGAGCTCTGCCGGGCAGCCTGTGCGGACCCGCTGCGGGCAAGGAGTTTTGCCCCTGGTGGGGGCGCGGAGGCGGAGCGGCGCGGAGCTACCCGCGGCTCCGCCTAGGGTCGGTTGTGATTGGCTGATGGGAGAAGCCGCAGCCACTTATTGGGCGATTGGAGCATTTCGAAAAGCCCGCGCTGCCTCCGCGTCCGGCGGGGGGCCCGGCTCCCGCGCGTCCCCGGGCGGCTCGTCCTTTCAGAGCGCCTACCCCGCCTCAGAGGTGGCAACGCTTATCCCAGGCTGTTTTCTGTCCTCTCACATAGAAGGGAAAATATTTAAGCCTGAACTGTCGCGGGACCCCTGTGCAAAAAAGTGATCAGGGCCCTTAATTAACCCCACATGCTCATTTTTTGGGCTGGGTGTGTTAATGTAGGTAGTAGAAGAGGTGTAAATTTATTAATGATGGAACATGTATAATGTCCTGCGTCTCTCAGATCTCTAATGTAAAGGAACTTAACAGTAATCCCTACATATATTGGAAAAGGTATTTGAACGTTAAGATTTATGAGGTAATAATTAATACATTTTTATTTGCTTTAAGCTATGAAACATCAAGGATTTCAGACAGATTACTAATCATTGCAAGCTCCAACGACTGTCATTTAACAGATTTATTGCAAATTTTATTTACCATTTCGTATTACATTTTCACACATAAAAAGACATAGCAGTGTTAAAGCTCTTTCAGGGATTCTGTGGGTGGCTCTTAAAAGAGCCTTTGGGTTAACAGGTTAAAACTGACAGGTCCGAGATGCTCTACTTGGAGCTGGTGTACTTGGTGACAGCCTTGGTGCCCTCGGAGACAGCGTGCTTGGCCAGCTCGCCGGGCAGCAGGAGCCGCACGGCCGTCTGGATCTCCCGCGAGGTGATGGTGGAGCGCTTGTTGTAGTGCGCCAGGCGCGAGGCCTCGCCGGCGATGCGCTCGAAGATGTCGTTGACGAACGAGTTCATGATGCCCATGGCCTTGGACGAGATGCCCGTGTCGGGGTGCACCTGCTTCAGCACCTTGTACACGTAGATGGAGTAGCTCTCCTTGCGGCTCTTCTTGCGCTTCTTGTCGCCCTTCTTCTGCGTCTTGGTCACCGCTTTCTTGGAGCCCTTCTTGGGCGCGGGAGCGGACTTGGCCGGCTCAGGCATCTTAACAGGTGTCTTGCTCCTTTAGAGAACCGAAGCAACAGCTAAAATGGCCGCGGCGCCCTCTATTTATAGGGCGGTTATGCAAATATCAAGCCTCTAACTCCTACACTTTGATTGGCCGTTCTCCCACCAGGGGGTGCGGCTTTCTCTCTGATTGGTCACAATACGATCCGTCTTCTCATTGGCTGTATAAGCAGCGACGGCTTCTAGCCAATCACCGAGCGCTAATCCCGCCCAGGGAAGGAATAAAAAGGGAAGAGCCGTTGCGTCAGTTTGATTTTCTCTGTGTTGTTTAGCGGGGGGGAGATCGTCGCTCTTCAGTGCCTCCGTCATGTCGGGCCGCGGGAAGCAGGGAGGTAAAGTCCGAGCCAAGGCCAAGTCGCGCTCGTCGCGGGCCGGGCTGCAGTTCCCCGTGGGCCGCGTCCATCGTCTCCTCCGGAAAGGTAACTATGCCGAGCGGGTGGGCGCTGGAGCGCCCGTCTACATGGCGGCTGTGCTGGAGTACCTGACGGCCGAGATCCTGGAGCTGGCGGGCAACGCGGCCCGCGACAACAAGAAGACGCGCATCATCCCCCGCCACCTGCAGCTGGCCATCCGCAACGACGAGGAGCTCAACAAGCTGCTGGGCAAGGTGACGATCGCGCAGGGCGGGGTGCTGCCCAACATCCAGGCCGTGCTGCTGCCCAAGAAGACCGAGAGTCACAAGGCCAAGAGCAAATAAGCCCAGCGAGCAAAAGCTGCTCAGACTTTTCCTAACATAACATTACAACCCAAAGGCTCTTTTCAGAGCCACCCACACAAATCAGAAAAAGAGTTGTGTTGCTTTCTTTATACAAGTGCTTTGGTGCTAAGTGTTTATTATGCTGCTGTTGTGACGGAGCTAACACCGTATTTTGTGGCAATATCTTAAAGCTTTTGGTTTCTCCCAAGGAAAAGTGATATGTTTGCCTTCCAGCTCCTCATACTTTTTAATAGAAGAGTGCCAGTTGTATTTGTAGTGATTTATTGATTGTTTTGTTTCTTGTAGGAGGATCAGTAAAACACTTCTTAATATTGAATCTGCTCAACTTCCATGATTTCACAGGCTACTAAGTGTGAAAAGGGAGTGGGTGGGTGGGGGTGGATAAGGCTATGCAGCATGAAGATAAATAGGAGGCCCTCCCAAACTCATATAGCTACATCTAAGAATGAAGAAAGGCTTCATTTGCAGGTCTTTGTTCTTTAAAAGATGTAAAGCCTCCCTGTGACTTTGTTTAGAAATAAAATGAGAAATGCTTTAGGGGAAATGGCTCATTTTGATCTAGATACTTAACTAGTCAGACCTGCACTGTAAAGCAACAATGTAGCATCTTTCCATTCAGAAGAAACTCCTTCCCCTGCAGGTATATTCCTGTTTTAAGCGGGATTTTCACACTTGCCATTTTTAAATTCCCTTACTGTGCATAGTTATTCCTGCTCTTCCATCAGTTTACAGTGGGTGATATTTGAGTTAGCCTTCTACGGTGTTGGCACAAGTATCATGCAAAAGCACAATGTTACAACTCTTTAGAGTCACTGTTACAAATTCTGAGAGAAAGTGTCTAGTTGATCCCTCTTGCTAGGATGCTCCCAAAAGCTGCTCCTGATGGCCTGCAGTGCACTGCGTTTGGTCCATAGCTCCCACTTTTGCAGTACCTCTGCCGTCTCCATCCCCTGGGGAGGAAGAGGAGGAATGCTCTGGGCCTGGAGGAAGGGAAATACCACCTATAGCAAGGTACCACCCCCTGTGCATTTCATTTCTCCCCCTGTCCAAGCTGTAGCAGAGAGGTTTTTTAGGTAGGACTGTGTCATGGCCAAAGTGGGGTATCAGGGGTCACTTGTGGAGAGAAACATCGAGAGATCTGTCTAGAGCACCAGACTATTCTGATACAGTGACAGTATCTGTGCCTAAGGGTTTCGTTTGCAAGTGGATACATTTAGAGTTGTGATGTTTTCATTATGCTGTTTTATTGATCATCATTAGCTGTAGCTACATGTCTCCTGGCACTCATGCTTTTCTTTAAGAATTGCAATGATGTGTTTTAACATGCACAATTCTTCTATATTTAATTTCCAGAACAGATCCCGGCATAAGTGTTGTCAGTAGACAGCGATCATAAACAGCTTGAGTTGGAAGAGACCATGAAAACGGATCTAGTCTAACCCCCCTGCCATGGGCAGGGACACCTTCCACTAGACCAGGTTGTTCATTGCCCCATCCAACCTGATTTTGCATACTTCCAGGGATGAAGCATCCACAGCCTCTCTGGGCAACCTGTTCCGGTGTCTCATCACCCTCCTTGCCAAAAAAATTCTTCTTTATATCCAATCTAAATCTACCCTCTTTTAGTTTAAAACTGTCTTCTTACCTGCCTTGGTAAAAAGTCTCTCTCCATCTTTCTATATTGAAAGGCTGCAATAACACCAACTGTCTCAGCCTTTCTTCTTAGGAGAGGTGCTCCAGCCCTCTGATCATTTTTGGGGCCCTCCTCTGGATCTGCTCCAGCAGGTCCATGTCTTCCTTGTGCTGGCAGCCCCAGAGCTGGATGCAGTATTACAGGTGGGGTCTCACCAGAGTGGAGTAGAAGGGTCAGTCACCTCCCTCGACCTGCTGTCCCTGATGCTTTTTATGCAGCCCAGGATATGATGGGATTTCTGGGCTGCAAGCATGCAACTCTAGATCAAAGCACTGGAATTCCAGAGAAAGACCAGGGAGGTGGGGGTATCTGTATCCAGGAGTGGGATTTCTCCATGAACAAATTCCTAGATGTGGAAATCAAAGTTGGTACCACAGGAGAAGGCCCTGCCCTTTACTGTGTGTGGAAGCAAATTCAGCACCTCCCTCCAAATTTTTCTGGTCATCTGACCAGAAACTCATTATTTTCTTCAGAGTTTCATTCCAAACGCCTCCTATTTCACACACTACCCTGCTCACCCCATTTACTCAAGTTTCGTCCTCTGTGACACTGAGGTCCACTTCTTAGCATTTGCTAGTTTTTCTTCTTAGTCACTACTGGTTGTACCAGTTGTGAAGCCTGTGCTGCCATCACACTGGTGAGGCCTCAGATATAAATTTCCTATAAATCAGATGGATTATATGATAAGATTGCTAGCAAATCTACCGTTTTTAAAGACTCATGGCTTTCAAGCAAATCCCACTGGATGAAGGAGAGTAGCAAAGCAAGTTTAAATAAATGAGTTTTCTCTCATTTGCATATACAACAAACAGTAGTAATGAGGAAATCCACACCATATGGTGCCTCAGCTGTATCACTGGGTTCCAATACATCATCAGGTTCTAAAGAACTTGTGATGCAAAAAAACCCAAAACATTCCAACCAAGCTCCCTCAAATGTTATAGATCACAGTTATGTTTAGGGATAACTCAATAATATCAGTCTGCATATCAAAAGTCTTAGGATTGTCTAGTTAAAAAGTAAGACGAAAAGATTTTCTAGCCCTTTTCACCTTTAATTTTTTTGCGATGTTAGAAATAATGTACTCTATTAAAAAGATCTTACATGACTTTAGTTTGCATATTGTTATTACACTTGTACCAGATACAGATATGGTTTTAAATTGCCATATAACCTCTCAAGAAAATTAAGATCAACTTTGCAGTTGGATATAATACACTGAGATGATGATTCTTTTACTTATTAGGTACTTTCTTGCGCAGTCATGGTGAGATGTTGCCTTACTGCATCAAATGCTATTTCCTCACTATAGTTTAATGAGGAAATAGAGCAACTGTCCTAATTAAAGCACACTTGGAAAGCTACAGGTTCTTTTTTGGTTGTTTTTTGGTTTGGATTTTTTGTTAGTTTTTTTTGGGGGGGGGTTGTTTTTATGTTTTCGTTTGGGGTTTTTTGGGGGGGGGGGTTGTGTTTTTTTTTTTTTTTTTTTAATGCAGCAGAGTTTTGCAGAGGTTTCCTTTCTCATTTGCCTCCTAATACTATGTGTCCAAACTCCTGAGCAAAATGTAGTTCCTATAATCTGAGGATTGGATCCTAAACTTTGATCCAAATAATAATTATTGACTCCAATCCACAGTAAAAGCAACTTAATTAGGCATTATACACAGCAGCAAAATTTTCTTTCTGCTTTAATTGTGTTTGTCTCAGAACACCCTCTGGTCCATGAGAGAACCAACTATGGTGCTAACAGAAACATTTGGAAAATACATCGTGGCCACTGGTAGCAACTTTCATGCAAGGCAGACTTCTAGAAAGCACGATATTAAATTATATCAAATGTGCTCCACATTTTGGGGAAAGGTGTTTGCTGTTAATTAATCTATAAGCTACTGGTCTCAGTTTCTGCATCAGCCATTTCTGCCAGGACGCTTTGGAAAGTGATTTTCCAAGTCTTCTAGTGGTTATACAGCTAGAGGGAAAAGTTATACTAGGATACTCATCCTGCGCTTAGGAAAAGTTTTAAAGAAATTATGACTTTTGACATGCTAAAAGATTTTGTGTAATTCCTTTAGGCTTCCTTTAGCATTCAGAAGGCTGTTTATAACTGCCTCAGGAAACATATCTAGATGCAGGTCTTCAGGTATAAAGAACAAAGCAGACTTTGTGGAGCCAAATGGTGATTTTAGATACCAGCCTGGCAGGCCCACTGTTTATAGATAAACCTTCCAGTTAGTCTATAAACAGTCTTAGTTCATTCTGTTCTGTCAATAAGTGAACGTAATTAAATTAAAGCTAGTTTTGCCTGCTCATGTCATATATATTTGTGTGACACTTTTTTCACTTCAATATGTTTAAAATAACCGTTGGAATGAAAATGGAATTCACAGTTAAAATCATAGAAAAGACTTGTACTTTTTTGGACTCCTGTAATTTAATACATCCCCCTTCTCCCCTGAATTTAGGGAATATATTCTGCAAAGAAATATTCTGGAGATGTTGCCTAAATTCTGTAAATTATGTTCAGGAATGAAATTACGTAAACAACTGTACAAATTTAAAAAAAAAAAAAAATTCTTTTTAAAAGGTAGACATGTTTGAAGTGTGCAAAACACTAATAATATAAAAATTGGCAAATACAATAGCCACATTAATTCTATTTGGAGTAAGTACCATTTAAAATTTTAATAATTTAAATTAAAAATATAGCCCCATAACTCTTCCAGTGTTTATTCGTCCACTTTACAAATGCTGTCCCACCTACTGCAAGAGGCAAGTATGCGAGGTTTGTTAGCAAAAGCGTGAAAAACACAGCAAAATTTTTTGATTGCCCATTTAAAGGAAAAAACAAAAAAAAGTATGTTTTCTTTCGCTTGTTGGATCAAGCCGCAAACCAGCGAGCACTTCTCTCTTCCGGGGACCGGCTCTGGCGCCCTGCGGCCTGCGCTGCCCGTGGGACTGCGCTCCGGGGCTGGGGGCGGCTGAGGAGGAAGACGGACGGTTCCCCCTGCGCTCCTAAGCAGTCGGCCCGAGTTGCCTTCAAGGGAGCCTCAAGATCTAAGCGTCTCCCACCGGAGCCACTCACTGACCATTTTCCCTGCTGCTTAGGGCCTCCCTCCCTCTCGCACTGACACGAAAGTTCTGAACGCCCGGCGTCCGGCCCCCAAGGCTGCACAGAGGACTGGGCCGCGTTCTGGAGCGCGGTATGCGGGTAGACAAAGAAAACGCGGAGCCGCCATGGCCGAAGCGAACAAAGAGAGCGCGGCCCAGGAAAAGTCCCACCGCGGGCTGCCGGCGAGCAGAAGCGGGGACGGGCGGCGGGGCGGGGCGGCAACGCCCAGCGCGGACACGGATTGGTCGGATTTTGCCGCAGACCCGCGCGCAGCAGCGAGGCACGGGCCCGGCACGGCGACGGGCGCGCCGCCGCCCCCTGCTCCCGCCACCGACGGAGACACGGAGCCGCCTCGGAACCGTCACCCGCGCAAAGTGGGGGGGGCAGGGACGGGGCGGGAGAGGAAAGAAGGGGAAAGGCGCACCGGCTGAGAGCGGGCAGGGGCCGGGCGGGGCGGGAGCCCGGGGCCGCTGGCCACAGGCGGAGCCGACGGAGGCGTCCCGGGGGCCAGCGGCGGGGCAAGCGCCTGTGCCGCCGCCTCGCGGGAAGCCCGTGCCGAGGCGCGCGGGGGCCGCCCGGGGGCGGTGGGCGGGGGAAAGGGCGGAGACGGCGTCCGAGTGCCCGCCTCCCGCCGCAGTCCTCAACCAGGTCGGCTCCCGGGGAATATACCGCGGCTCCGCCGCGCTGTCGGCGTGCAGTGTGAAGCTGCGGGAGGTACTACCATGTCTGGAAGAGGCAAGGGCGGGAAGGGGCTCGGCAAGGGGGGCGCCAAGCGCCACCGCAAGGTGCTGCGCGACAACATCCAGGGCATCACCAAGCCGGCCATCCGCCGCCTGGCTCGGCGCGGCGGCGTCAAGCGCATCTCGGGGCTCATCTACGAGGAGACGCGCGGCGTTCTCAAGGTCTTTCTGGAGAACGTGATCCGCGACGCCGTCACCTACACCGAGCACGCCAAGAGGAAGACGGTCACGGCCATGGACGTGGTGTACGCTCTCAAGCGACAGGGGCGCACCCTCTACGGCTTCGGCGGCTAAACTCGAATCGCAGACCTTGCACTGTCAAAACACAAAGGCTCTTTTCAGAGCCACCCACAAACTTCACAATGAGAGCTGTTGATTACTGCAAAAAATACTAAAAAATTAACAGAAGCAAAGCTATGAAAATGCATAACTCAGTTGTGCAGTGTATTGTATTTTAGTCAATGTGCATTATTTGCTATGTGTATAAAAATATAATTCAGAAATCTGATAGAATACCTTTAGGTTTTCATTTGCAATTGCAGCTCTTTTTAGGAAAGCGTGGGAACCAGAAGTTCTTAATAATCTCATTAGTAAGTGTAACCTCAGTGTACCTTTTACTATGTATTTAGATACATTGTTCTTCCTAGTGAGGATGATACCACCATTAGTGTCAGCTGCAAAGCACAATGATTGTGTAGATGCAGCGCCTAAACTGACAAGTAACAGGACGGAAGTGCCTATAATTACGTTGATATTTTTTACTCCAATAGGAATGGAAAGATTACAATCCTCTAATTTGCATAACGCCCTTATAAATAGGGGTGGCAGTCGCCATTTTCGATGTTGTGAGGTACAGTGAAGATCTTGGAAATAAACTTTCAAGGATGCCTGAGCCGGCCAAATCTGCCCCAGCACCGAAGAAGGGCTCTAAGAAAGCTGTCACTAAGACGCAGAAGAAGGGTGACAAGAAGCGAAAGAGAGCAAGGAAGGAGAGCTACTCCATCTACGTGTACAAGGTGCTGAAGCAGGTGCACCCCGACACGGGCATCTCGTCCAAGGCCATGAGCATTATGAACTCCTTCGTCAACGACATCTTCGAGCGCATCGCCGGCGAGGCCTCGCGCCTGGCGCACTACAACAAGCGCTCCACCATCACCTCGCGGGAGATCCAGACGGCCGTGCGGCTCCTGCTGCCCGGCGAGCTGGCCAAGCACGCTGTCTCCGAGGGCACCAAGGCCGTCACCAAGTACACCAGCTCCAAGTAAAAACGGTTTAAAAATCTAACCCAAAGGCTCTTTTAAGAGCCCCCACGCTTTCCTAAAAAGAGCTGTAATTGCAAACTAAAACCTAAGGGTATTCTATCAGATTTCTGAATTATATTTTTATATACATAGTAAATAATGCACATTGACTAAAATACAATACACTGAACAACTTTTGAGTTATGCATTTTCATAGCTTTGTTTCTGTTAATTTTTTAGTATTTTTTGTAGCAATATTTTTGTAATAATCAACAGCTCTCATTGTGAAATTTGTGGGTGGCTCTGAAAAGAGCCTTTGTGTTTTGACAGTGCAAGGTCTGCGATCCGAGTTTAGCCGCCGAAGCCGTAGAGGGTGCGCCCCTGTCGCTTGAGAGCGTACACCACGTCCATGGCCGTGACCGTCTTCCTCTTGGCGTGCTCGGTGTAGGTGACGGCATCGCGGATCACGTTCTCCAGAAAGACCTTGAGAACGCCGCGCGTCTCCTCGTAGATGAGCCCCGAGATGCGCTTGACGCCGCCGCGCCGAGCCAGGCGGCGGATGGCCGGCTTGGTGATGCCCTGGATGTTGTCGCGCAGCACCTTGCGGTGGCGCTTGGCGCCCCCCTTGCCGAGCCCCTTCCCGCCCTTGCCTCTTCCAGACATGGTAGTACCTCCCGCAGCTTCACACTGCACGCCGACAGCGCGGCGGAGCCGCGGTATATTCCCCGGGAGCCGACCTGGTTGAGGACTGCGGCGGGAGGCGGGCACTCGGACGCCGTCTCCGCCCTTTCCCCCGCCCACCGCCCCCGGGCGGCCCCCGCGCGCCTCGGCACGGGCTTCCCGCGAGGCGGCGGCACAGGCGCTTGCCCCGCCGCTGGCCCCCGGGACGCCTCCGTCGGCTCCGCCTGTGGCCAGCGGCCCCGGGCTCCCGCCCCGCCCGGCCCCTGCCCGCTCTCAGCCGGTGCGCCTTTCCCCTTCTTTCCTCTCCCGCCCCGTCCCTGCCCCCCCCACTTTGCGCGGGTGACGGTTCCGAGGCGGCTCCGTGTCTCCGTCGGTGGCAGGAGCAGGGGGCGGCGGCGCGCCCGTCGCCGTGCCGGGCCCGTGCCTCACTGCTGCGCGCGGGTCTGCGGCAAAATCCGACCAATCCGTGTCCGCGCTGGGCGTTGCCGCCCCGCCCCGCCCCGCCGCCCGTCCCCGCTCCCGCTTACGCTTCGGACACTTCCTATGCTGTTTTTTTAGGTATTTATTGTTAGTATTTGCCTGCATAAAGACCTTCCTCGGGTGTATTTAAATAATCTCTGCCAGCCTAGTCCTCCTCGACCTACAGCTTCTTTCTGGTACTAAGTCCTTCCACGTCTTGCTTAAAAGAGGAGGGGAAGGAAACGCTCTAGCCGCGTGATAAGAGGAATGTTTTTATCCCTTTTTTAAGTGTAACTTGGGATTTCCTCCGTGTGGATTAAAACGTGATCGGGTTTTAGTAGGTTTTTTTTTATTTGTTTCTTTTTTTCCTCGCAGCACATGCACACAAACACACAGATACATACTTAAATCCGTGTTACCCGTACCTATCAAGCATATTTTTTGACCATTGAAAGAAAATCTGAAAGCCTAAAGAATTCTTCTGAGAGAACAGACTGTAACCAAGCAGCACAAATTGCAACTTTGTGTTCAGGGAATGCTTCCAACTGGCGAAGCAAGAGCCCTGTTCTTGCTCATCACCTTAATGGAGACAAAAAACTGTTACAACACTCTGATACTAATGCTTGATATAACTAACTCCTTGCTAAACATGTGCTATTTAAATAGGAATGCTACTCATATTTTTAATGGTTAAAACCAAAATACTAATATTAGAACACTAACTTTCCTGGGTTGAGGCAGACTTGCTCAAACTAATAAACTTTACTTCCTGACAAAGATAATATTCAACTCATTTGTACTGAGGTCAAACACAATTTCACAATTAAAAAAAAAAAAAAAGTTTCAGGCAACCTGGTGTTTTTCTTTTCTTCTTTTTCACAGCACATATTTTCACAAATTTCTAGTGATTTTGTCAATAAGAAATAATTTTTCCATTTAACAGAGCAATATTTAAATAAACATAAATAAGTTTTTAAGAAATGTGAAAAATAGAATTTTCTTAAAAACTTTTCAGGTATTTTGTTTCGGTGTGGTTTCTGTTTTAATTTGCATTTAGTCTTCCTATTATGATAACTCATAACATTATGCAAGTCCTTCACTAGCATAATTTCGTGGAACTTCTGTGGAAATGAGAAAAAAGAAGTATTTTAGTGCAAACAGCCCCACCCCCTTGCATTTTTCTTATTTATTATTCATAATGGCTCACACATTTTTAGGGTAAGAAATGTACCTAGTTCTTTCCCTTTACCATTTCTCCCTCATCCCCCAGAAAGTGTACTAGATACATGTGCAAAAAGAAAATTGCTGTCCTTTTAGAGGATATATACCTATATTTGTGTATTTCTTTATATAGATTACTTTTTCCAAACACAGAAATAAAAAGCAGCAGGGTTTTCTTCTTTAAATATATACCGTTATCTTTTAACTCTTTTTCCAGACCACCTTGTTCAAAATTCTTATGCCTTCTTTTACGAAATTATGTAAATGTATTGATAGAATCTGTTTTATGATACAAGCAATCGCCTGCTTTGGAATTGTGAGTACCTCACTTAGGGAAGTGTCATAGCCTGTTTGGTTGGGTTTTTTTTTCCTTGATATGAGGCCCTCTTGGCTTTTCTGCTTAGTCACCTTCTTACAAACAGCTTTCTATTTGATTCCTACATTTGTGAAAAATAGTGAAGGTATTGTTGGCTTTCACCATAATAACAAGGCTATAAATCTTTGACTTATAAGGATAACTAACCTTTAGTAAATTAGGAAACATGAGAAACCTCAAAGATAACAACTAACAGCAACTATGAAGAAAAACATCCTGAAGAAAAACACCCGAGAGAAACAAAAGAGAACTCCAAAAGTCTCCACAAGTGATTAACAGAAGGAAACAGACACATAGGAGAAGGGAGTTGATGATAATCGATCCTACCAGAAGGAAACACATGCATGGGAAGAGGGAGCTGAAGATCATCGATCCTCAGGAACAATTCAGAAGGAAACACACAAATAGAAGAGAAAAAGGACTAATAATAATCAATCATTATAAACAATTACTCTGTCTAAAATAGTGAATACATATGCAATATTGAATGTATATAAGACATGGTTGAAGTGTTAGCTGGGGTGCCTCTGACTTGAGTCATGCACCCGGCGCTGTGCTTTTGCTTTATTGACTTTGTCCCTATAATAAAATAAGTGCCATTTCTGTTTAAGGGATCTGGCTATTTATTACACATTTTAACTAGTCTCTTCTACAATTAAATCATAGATCTATTAGCACGTGTGTATCAGCCTCCAGTCAGATAAACCCCTTATATTTAAAAAGCAAAAGCAATTAACAACTCCAAAGCCCAAATCAGGATTTAAGTAAAGACATCTATAGGATTGATGGATAAATTAAACGGTTATGGAAAGATATCTCAAGGAGGAAAAAGGGTAAAATACCATCCCTTTTGCCACAACCAACACCTGGAGGAGCCTCATGGAGGGTCTCGGGGAAACTCTGGGAGCTCTGCTTTGCATTTCCGGGGGACAAGGCTGAGGGTGGCTGTGCTATATAGTAAAGTAGTGGAGTTCCACGCCTATATTGGGACAGTGTAATAACTAGTGGGAACTTTAAATTGTGCTTTTAGTTAAATAGCTGATAAGCAGGAACTCTTAAATGTTCTTTCTAATGCAACAAAAATAAAAACAAACCAAACCCCAAGTACTCTTGAGGATACAAACTATCAGTATTTGGAAGTATTCCTAAAATACAATGTATACAAGCATTCAAAAAAATACAATGTATTTTGAAGTACCTCTAATGTGGTTTTAGCACCATTCATTCCAGGGCCATCAAGCCATATAAATTTTATAGGGATAAGTTAAGAACTTCCTATTTGGCCTAAGTCTAAAGATCCCAGCAGTTACAGATGTCTGGAAATGTATAACAACTGCATATACACACACATATATATTCATATAACAATTGCTATTCAGTCCTCATAGCATGCAACCAGTGTTGACTACCTCACATTAAACTGGCTGTTCATTTTATTTCCGTGTAGACCGCACTTGTGCTGCCACAAGGTGAACTCAAACTCTGCACCCACCTGCCTAAACGATGGGTGAAACAGCAAGAACTGGTAACGCTGCTGACTCTGCTGCGCTTCTCGGGCATTGTGTGCTGAGGTGGGGTGACACATTTGGTCTGGTGAAACTTCTGTGTTGTGTTGGCCTGGAGATTACCAAAGTAGTCTGAGAGTGCCAGACAAGGGCAATACATATATTTTTTTTGGTGTCTGTATAGTTTACCTCTCTTAGACTTTTAAAATAATCTCTCCTGAAAGTGGACTAGTCCATATCCATGTAAATGAGCTTCATTTTTTTTTTTTCCTCATTGTGTTCCTTTTCCCTAAAAACAAACCACCACCAACAAAAATCTACCCGGTGACCCTGCTTGGGGAAAACTGATGGGAAGGTCAAAACTGGCACAACTAAGGAAAATAATATTCCATTTCAACAACCAGCACCATACTTAATTTAAAAGGGGGGTGGGGGGGGGGAAGCTTTCTTAATGTTTTATTCCACTATATAACTACACTGAATTGTAGATAGCATGGTTATTTGCTTAGAAGTTTTTTAATCTCAGTGTGACCATGATTTTTGACAATAAGCTGGTTGGCTGCAGCAAAGCACACGGAAATTCTCAAATGTTACTTATCATCACAGTGGGGATCTTACCTACATTTCATGGACTACCAGTAGTCTGAATTAATTCTGCTCCTTGAACTGGCATCTGAAACACACACAAAGTTTTGCATTTGATTTTTGGCTGTTCCTGAAAAGCTGTGTGCCAGAAAGCACCCTTCTTTCCCTTTCCATTATGCTTCTTACATCATGTTTTAAGCTCTGCATCCTCATTCATGTTGCAACATTGGCACATTGTGCTAAAATCCATGGGAGCATATTGAACATCTATTGAAAATCATTTCATGTTCCCTCTGGAACAATTTCTTATTAATGGCCTCACAGATAGAAGCTCTTACAGGCCAGCATTTAGTATAGCTTTACCAATTTGTCCTGATGGGTCAGTGATGTGCTTGGGATAATACACAAAACCACAGATGCAGAGAGAATGGGGGTGCTCATAACTACCTCAAATACTCATGACATGGGGCAGGCATGCAAGGAAATGTTGGAAGGTCTTCGCAAATGTATGGTGATGGGTCAGGAGAAAGGTTAAAGAGAGCAGTGAAAAGGATACAGAGGAGATTTGAGCAGCTTTTTGAATATCTTGACTACATTTAATCTCCACATGTGCAACAGAACAGATGACACAGCACAGCACAGTCTTTGCTGATGTACAAAGGTGGGGTCATCAAGCCCAGTAACGTATTTTCTTTCCAGTCCTCTGCTGGCAACTTGTCACAGTGCTTCGGGGTAAAACAGCCTGTAAAACAGGGAATTATTTCTTGAACTGAAGCCATACTGTAGGAAAGGCAGCTATTGCTTTTGCAGAGGAGAAAAGCCATTTCCATCAGAGGTGACAAGACAAGGGAATGACTAAGACAAAGAGGCTCCAGCAAAGGCTTGTAGAACATTTCTTATCACACAGACAAAAGGACAAACTGATTCATACTGCATTAGTGTCTAGAAGGGTAGTCAAACATTTAACCAGGGCTAATGACATTGAGCAATTTTTTTTTTACCCAAAAGAAAATAAAAAAAACTAGTCAGATAATCCCTTTAGGTGTAGCATAAAGAGAAGTAAACAGAGGCAAGACATCTGGGAAGAATTTTAGGTGCCTTGGAAAGACTGTGAACCCTGGAATACCCAACCAATGGGAAACAGGGGAGGGAAAAATTCGGCCGGGATTAGGGAATAAAAAGGTGCATTTCAAGAACTGAAAGTGTGCCTACTTGCTAGGTCACCCGCTCTTGCAAGAACGTGAATAAAAACGTGTTTCACAGAGGATTCTGCCTGAGCCTATTTCATTCAGACCGAAATTTATTTCTCACAATATGCTACCACTGCCTGGAAGCTGGATAACAAATAGTACTTTCTCTATGATTAACTTTTAATTGATGTTAAGAAAAAGGAGAAGAAGAAAAAAAAACAGCAAACAAACAAACAAAAAAAAAAAACAAAAACACCCCTACACAACATCTAAACACTGATGTGCTGCAGCAAAGCTCAGTGCAAGAACGGGAAGGCATTTTTATTTCAAAGCAAAAGCGATTTCACTCGTGCAGTCACACTCACACTCGAGAGACCAAATTTGCAAGTGGGCAGGCCAGCATTGCTTGCAGGGACAGGCAGGACAAGGAATGCTTGCTATGAGCCCTCAGCAGGTCTCCAGGGCGGGGGAGGTGTTGGCTACAACGTGCTTGTCTTTGGGTGGCCTCTTGTGCAGCTTAGCAGCTAACAGCAATCCTATTCTTCTGTCTCTCCAACTCCAACGCTTCTGTGACCGTTGGAATTTACTCACCAACTGTTCTCTCCGTAGCTGAATGCCTTATTGGTCCAGGACTGATCGTTATCTTCCTCTCATCTTCTCTCAATTGCTTTAGTTTATACTGTCCCTTGTTTTATCCTGGGCTTTGTTTTCACAGCCAGACAAGCTGCAGGTAGATACTTTGGGATCCTGATTACCTGCTATCTAGGGGCAATTGACACCCTCCACAATTACAGCTATTGTGCTCTTCTTTCTGATGCTTGCATATACTACGTATTTCCAGATATCTGTGAATACGCGGGTTTTTTTTTCCCCACATTTCTGGGCAAATGTGAATTTTTCACAGCTCACTATTTCAGTTGTTAGCGTTGTATGAGTAGTCATCAGAGTGGTAAAGGCCACCACTCTTTTCTCAGAGAAATTAAGGCTTCAGAGTTTAGCAGTTGCAGAATAGTGAAGTGTTCACCAAAAGTCAGGAAAGTGGCCTTTGTAACTCTGCTGGACGCTGGAGCTCCGTACTGTCGCCTAGGATGTTCCTAGAGTGGGAGGTGAGAGTTTCCACACAGGCTGCAGCCTGGATGCCTCAGCACTTTGCCACAGTGATGTCCCATAAGTAATAACTGGCTGTGGATAAAGGAGATTGAAAGTCCAGGAGATGAGACATTCCTAGCAAGCAGTACATGCTACATTTCTTCGTGGTCTATACCATGTTATGTTTTCCTCCTAACTTTTAAAAAGTTGTAGAAATATTTGCCAGACACAGTTTTAGAACTTCTAGGGCAACACATCTTTTACGATATACAGAACACTATAACACCACCATTTTATAGTTAGAAGAGTTTGCCTCCCAAAGCCAAGGTATCAAATTGAGCTTACAGTTTTCAACTACTAGCTGTTTTTATCAAATTTGTCTCTTTGTTTGCATTGTTTTAAATACTACATTCCTTCGGTGGTTGCCTTTTTACTATTAGTCATTTTTACTTCAGTCACAGCTTTGCTGAGAATAGAGCTTGCCTTTTGACTATTGCTTCATGGTAGCCGACAAGCAGTACTTCCTAAAGCTCACCTATATATAATATAAAAACTTAGCAAATGATCACACTGTTGTGACAGCGATGTTTGTACATGTACAGTCTGAAAGATGTTTATACTCAGCTGAAGATACAACACGCCCTGAAAGTGAGAGAGAAGAAAGGTTGCAGCAAGGCAGTACTGCCCAGGCCGGTAGGAAACCTGAGGCTGGCTGAGATCCGACTTCACTCTTTCTGGTTACTAAAGACCGTAACCAACAGGTGATTCACTTGTGAGGCAGCCCTGAAGAGGGATTTGCAAATGAAAAGAATGTGGTAGGATGTTTAGGATTTATCTTTACATACTGGTTTGCCTGGAAACAACCATATCCCTTTTACTAAGTTTTTACGTTACAATAGCCAATTCAAATGAAAACCTCACTTCTTTTTCATGTGAATAGATCTGTTTAGAGCTTTTCAGAAACTTAAAAATGTCAAGAAGGGCTGATACAAATATTTTTGTTGCAGAAAAAATGCTTTCAATCAGACCTTGTTTTATATATTCCTGATGAAAGGAAGTATTTCACAAGGACCTCGGTGGTTATACTCTAGTTTATCCATTGGATTTATAGGGAGTACATTCTTCCAAGCAGTCATTTGAGCCAGATTATACTATGAGTGATCTGGCAGTGTTGGAGGATGACCAAACAGCCAGGAACAATCTTAACTGTGAGAAATAAATTTCGGTCCAAATGAAACAGGCTCAGGCAGAATCCTCTGTGAAGCACATTTTTATTCACGTTCTTGCAAGAGCGGGTGACCTAGCACACTTTCAGTTCTTGAAATGCACCTTTTTATTCCCTAATCCCGGCCGAATTTTTCCCTCCCCTGTTTCCCATTGGTTGGGTACTCCAGGGTTCACAGTCTTTCCAAGGCACCTAAAATTCTTCCCAGATGTCTTGCCTCTGTTTAATTCTCTTTATGCTACACCTAAAGGGATTATCTGACTAGTTTATTTCTTTCCCTTTTGGTAAAAAAATTGCTCTATGTCATTAGCCCTGCTTAAATGTTTGACTACCCTTCTAGACACTAATGCAGTATGAATCAGTTTGTCCTTTTGTCTGTGTGATAAGAGATGTTCTACAAGCCTTTGCTGGAGCCTCTTTGCCTTAGTCATTCCTTTATCATGTCACCTCTGATGGAAACGGCTTTTCTCCTCTGCAAAAGCAATACCTGCCTTTCTTACATTAACTCAATATCTCACCGAGCATCTAAAGTCACCTGCAAAAGCACCTTACAGGATGGCCAACAGCCGCGCAGGGAAAAGTACCATCAACTCCAAGCCAGTCCTCAGCCACTCAGCAAACTGGTCTTGTGGAGAGCCAGCTCCTGCCTGGCAGCATTCATCAGCTCAGCCCCTCCTGCAAAAAGCACAGGAATGCTCTTGGACCTTGCTGGTACCAGAGCACTCTCCACTTCCACTCTTGTTTTGAGTTAGGAAATCTTGCACTAAGTTACCCATGAGTGCCTCAGACTAAAGAAGTCTTATGTCACGTAATCTCTCTATGGCAAATCCAGTTTTATTTCTTATTCCTGTTGTTTGAGGTTTTTATTTTGTTTTAGCAAATATTTTCCACAATCTATTCTGTATCAGACTTAACAGATATTCAGATTTTCTGAATTTTATAGAAAGTGCAAGATATTTTTTAAATCCCTTAAGTAATTTATCTTTGTTCAAGTAAAACCAATAAATCTAATGAAATACTCTTGATATCAGTTCTTATTCATATCTTGCAAAAGGATTTTTTCCCCCCTCCCCCAACCTACATCCGTTTTGGCATTTTTGCTGCTGCTCTTTTATAAGTGATTCAAACCATATGCAAACTGATAGGATTCCAGATAGGATTTATCACTTGTGTAAGGAGAAAAGAGCAAAGCCCAGTGTTTCAACTGCAATCAGTCTGCCACTGTTCAACATATCACTACTACAACCATCTGCAGCTCTACAGACTTCAAAATCCACACAGTAAATTCTTCCTAACTGCTAGCCTGGTCCGATAGGACAAGCTACGATAGATTACTATTAGTGCCCTTTCATAATATATTACGGTCCAAAACTACTTCAGACACTACAATTTAGCTCACCCTTCCTGCAAAAAAAAACACAAACACAAACCAAAAAGCACACAACTCTCAGAACGAGTCCAAGCAATACTATAGTTATTAAAACAGTCCAAGGTCTTCAATAGACTAGAAGAAAAATGATAGAGATTAAGACCGATAAAAACTGTTTCTCTTTCTCACTCCTCAAAAATCATTTATTTCTTGAGCATAAGAGCATAAAAAAAAAAAAGACCATAATTTCTGACCCCAAATCCTGCTGAAACGTAAGTATTCTGACCCTTGGCTTACATAAGTTACTAAATATCCATTATATAAAATATTAAAACTGGCTATTTTACTTGATTTAATTATTACATATTTTATCGCAAATGCACATAAACAGGTTTAGAGAAATAAATAGACCTCTCGCTATCACAGACAGTTACCGGGAAACGAGTTTGCTTTCACTAATCTCATTTCTGCAACACACTGGTAAATCATTTACTCAAAAAAAAAAAAATCTGAAAAATCCAAATCCTATGACAATGAAAAAAATGGGGGGGGGGGGAAATCACATAGACTATCTTAATTCCCAAAGTACTATTCCCGATACTTTCCCTCCTCCCTTTTACCCTTCCGATGTTAAGTAACAGAAAATGGCTGAAAGTGAGAAAAACAAGGGAAAGAAAATGGTGTATCGAGGCACTTGATTGGTCAGATTTTGCTGCAGAGTCCAAGTTCCTGACACAGAGAAAGGAAGATTTCCCAAGACGAAGCGTATCAGCCCTTAACAGAAAACCCGAGAGTCTTACAGTTTTCGGCTTCCCAAAAGAAATATTCCCTCTAAGCAATTCCTGGGGCTCCTTGTTTCGGAGCGTTGATGAAAGCTCTATTCAACTCAATCCAACCGCTTCTTAAAGGCACAGCTGCACATTTGTAGCGTTGAAAAAACAATTATAATCACATTGTATTTACATTATATTACATTGTTTCCAATACTTCAATAGAACAGCAAGATCTTCAAATTACATGAAACGGCCTGCACTATATATATATATATAAAAGTTAAAGGCGATATAAGTGACAGATAATTTTAGAAATCTAGATTTTTCAGGAACTTATTACTGATCTATTGAGTAGGAAGGCAAAGGGTTGTGCAGCTGAACTCACAGTCAGGGAGAGACCCCTTTTTCCAGGTATGTTCACGAAAAAAAAATTAAAATCACCGAATACGACGGATAGAGAAGAGTATCCGTTTAACAATAATTCTGATCTCGATGTCAAGTTTTTAATCACAAATACTCCTTGGAAAACAGTTCCCCTGTGCTCAGTTCAGCAAATATTTCTGGGAGCCTAAACTCAGATGGAGAAAATTTATCTAAATGGTCGTCTGTAATCATTCAGAGGGGGCGATTACGGTATTATCGTACTCAGAAGCATGAAGGATGCCCCGAGTGTGCCCCAGAGAAGACACCTCTTTGAAAACGGGAGTGGCAGAAATTACCCTTGTCACCCCCCTACTCCCAGCTTTGCCTGGAAATACAACGTTTATCTCAGGAATGAAGAAGTGCTTCAGAAGGGCTGAAGCTGCCCGGGGGAGGTCGTTCACGACAGGGACACTCAGACCACGAGTGACAAAAGCACCGAGAAAACTACCGACCCTGCGCATTTCCTGCAACGGCGGGAAAAGACTTTATGCTCCTTCAGAAAAAAGAAACACCTCTCTCCGCCAAAAAAAAGGGGGGGGGGCTGTTGGAAAACAGTACTTCTGTCGGGATAATAAAATGTAATGTTGTTAAATACAGGAAGTAAACGCAGCATAGGCAGAAGCATTTACATTAGCCTTCCACTGAATAAATCTTCTCTAATCGAGAACACAGAGTTCTATAGTCACGTTTATAAATTAAACGAGTTTGTAGGATTAATTTTAAAACACAATCAGATAGAAAATACATTTACAAACCTCAAGGTAGGCATCTTAAAAGAAAAGCCCAAAATTAGACTTTAAGAGTTAAAAAGGCCCGAGAAAAAGCGCAGAAAGCAATTTTCACTTCAATTCTAGAGACTTACGCTAGCACGACCCCCGGAACAGGAATTACCACACCGCACTGTTCCACTACAGAGGACTTTTTCGACCCCTTTGAAACGTGACCCACTCATCTTCGTTTGGTACTTACTTGATGGGATACGGGGATCTTGATCACTGTAAAACTACCTGAAAAGCGCAAAGAAACGCATCGCTTCCTACACAGAAGTCAAGAATTTACAGCTCTCTTTAGTGGCCGTGTGGTGGCTCTTAAAAGAGCCTTTGGGTTTGCGATAGTCAGGAAGATCCGTTTTGCTAGGAGCTTAAGCGCGCTCGCCGCGGATGCGTCGGGCCAGCTGGATGTCCTTGGGCATGATGGTGACACGCTTGGCGTGGATGGCGCAGAGGTTGGTGTCCTCGAAGAGCCCCACCAGGTAGGCCTCACTGGCCTCCTGCAGCGCCATGACGGCCGAGCTCTGGAAGCGCAGGTCGGTCTTGAAGTCCTGCGCAATCTCGCGCACCAGGCGCTGGAAGGGCAGCTTGCGGATCAGCAGCTCCGTCGACTTCTGGTAGCGCCGGATCTCGCGCAGCGCCACCGTACCGGGCCGGTAGCGGTGCGGCTTCTTCACGCCGCCCGTGGCCGGCGCGCTCTTGCGGGCCGCCTTGGTGGCCAGCTGCTTGCGGGGCGCCTTCCCGCCCGTTGACTTACGCGCTGTCTGCTTCGTACGCGCCATCTTCCACAAATCAACTGCCTGACGCCGAGCGACAAGACTCTGCAGAGAAGTCAGCCGCGGGGCCCGCTATTTATAGCCACCACAGCCCTGTGATTGGCTGGCGGGACGGCGCGCATTCCATTGGACTATGGGAGGGATTTGAAAAGCCCGCCGTGGCGCGCGGGGCTGGGGGGGGGGGGGGCAGTGGGGGGGGGTGCGTGTGTTAACGGCCGCTTTCCCGCTCCGCAGTTCCCGCCAGTGCTGAAGGCGGCGGTGGCGCTTTCGCTTCTCGCATCCCCCCGCTCTGCCCCATCGAGAGGGGCCGGCGGCAGCAGCAGCGGTATCTGCCGCGGCGCCAAGCAGCCAGCGGACGCGGGGTTATTACTCTGGCTCCGCCACAGACTCTCTTATGGCAGCCTCCTTCCCCAGCAGCCGGGATTTCAGCCCCCTCGCAGAAGGCTTTTTCGAAAAAAAAAAACAACACCAAAAACCCAACCAAAAACCCAACCTTACCTAAACATCCTGCGCCACTTCAAGTTCGATAAAGCCCTCCTTTTTTTTTTTTTAAGTACCCCTTATTTTTTATTTGTATTTTCCTATTACATCGTCACTTAGAGGAATCTATTCTGCCGTGTTTACCCTGCATCAACGAGAGATGACAAAAATGCCTGCGCCACTTCCATATGAAATCTCTATGGGACTAATGAAAAGATACTTTTCTCTACACCCTTTTACTGCCGCTGTGTGTGGTGTGATAGATTTCATCAAACATCGTCTTCTAAATGTCATGCAGAAACAGACTAATCCCTATGGAGACCTCCAAGTAAACAAGCTGCTCTGGCTTGCGGCCAAGTCGTGTGAGAAGGGCACCTAATGTTTAAAGGGGACGACATTTTATTAGAAAAGGTATAAAGTGCCTCGGAATAAGGCTGCTATTGTAAAAAACAACCCGGCTTATTTCATATCAGAAAGACAGGAAAAAAAAAAAAACCAACACCCTAAGCACTACCATGCATATTTATTTGCACTTAAAAAGTAGATAGTTATCTAAAATGAGGAAGGAAAGCTTTAATAGCTTTAAGAGCTGATAAGGTGCTTAATTCTTTTTATATACCTGCCTACTGAACTGTCACGGTAGGTCACACGCAAGACAATCAAAATCATACCCTGTACTTCACATGAGAAACGTTGTCTCTGCTAAATGCTACATCCTAGTCTGGGAACTAAAGCGGTGCTAAATATAAGTACCACTCACCGAAGAAAATCAGCGTGAACGACTCTTTTAGTGAAAGTGTGGGTGGCTCTTAAAAGAGCCTTTTGGGTTAAAAACTGACGGGTCCGAGACGCTCTACTTGGAGCTGGTGTACTTGGTGACAGCCTTGGTGCCCTCGGAGACGGCATGCTTGGCCAGCTCGCCGGGCAGCAGGAGCCGCACGGCCGTCTGGATCTCCCGCGAGGTGATGGTGGAGCGCTTGTTGTAGTGCGCCAGGCGCGAGGCCTCGCCGGCGATGCGCTCGAAGATGTCGTTGACGAAGGAGTTCATGATGCCCATGGCCTTGGACGAGATGCCCGTGTCGGGGTGCACCTGCTTCAGCACCTTGTACACGTAGATGGAGTAGCTCTCCTTCCTTGTCTTTCTACGTTTCTTGTCACCCTTCTTCTGCGTCTTGGTAACAGCTTTCTTGGAGCCCTTCTTCGGAGCAGGAGCGGATTTGGCTGGTTCCGGCATTTTACCAGAGTGTCACTACCTGTCTAGCACAGGAACGACGTAAATACAATAGCGGCGACACCCGTATTTATAGGGGCGGTATGCAAATGAGATGACTCAAGGCTTCTCTTGCCTATTGGACAATAAGGGATGTTGATGTCAAACCACCCAGTGCCTTCAATTGGTCGCTCTTTCATCTGCCTTCCTATTGGTTAACTTCACAATCGCAGCCTCCGCCAATCACAAGTCCCACCGAGCCCTAGCAGGAAGGGATAAAAAGGCAGGGTGGCAGCTCCGCCGGCATTTCTCCTGTTATTGTGGCTTTTTATATCTTTAGTGTCGGTTTTTATTTTGTACTTTGTTTTTCATCTTTTAAAGTTCATCTGCGACATGTCTGGCCGCGGGAAGCAGGGCGGGAAGGCGCGGGCCAAGGCCAAGTCGCGCTCGTCGCGGGCCGGGCTGCAGTTCCCCGTGGGCCGCGTGCACCGTCTGCTGCGCAAGGGCAACTACGCGGAGCGGGTGGGCGCCGGCGCGCCGGTGTACCTGGCGGCCGTGCTGGAGTACCTGACGGCCGAGATCCTGGAGCTGGCGGGCAACGCGGCCCGCGACAACAAGAAGACGCGCATCATCCCCCGCCACCTGCAGCTGGCCATCCGCAACGACGAGGAGCTCAACAAGCTGCTGGGCAAGGTGACGATCGCGCAGGGCGGGGTGCTGCCCAACATCCAGGCCGTGCTGCTGCCCAAGAAGACCGACAGCCACAAGGCTAAAGCCAAGTAAAAAAAAATCTTACCAACCGACAACCCAAAGGCTCTTTTCAGAGCCACCCACATGTTCCCAGAAAGAGCAGGAGCACTCGAGCCTCCAAGTACTCACTTCTCCAGTGTGTTTTGATATATCTGGAAACTGTTGAGGGAAGGTTCCTGAAGTACAAAAGTGTATGTATTTTTAACTTTATTTTCCTCGTCAGCATAGTTGCCTGCATTTATCTTTTTTATAGGAAGTTAAAGTATTTATGTAAAGGCTTCTCAGTTTCACTTTTTTGGAAAAAAGTCAATAAAAAGCTGTAGCTTACGGTTGATGACATCAGTCACCGCAGCACAGTGGATGGAGAGGAGATGAGAACACAGCAAGGGGTAGTGGGGCGTCTCTGCTCCTCGCTCCGTGGTTCTAGCGGGGGAAAGCACCGTGAACCCCAGCAGAGGAGGGGGTGGGCTGGGAAGGGGGCGGGGTTTCTGTGCCCACCCGCGGCGAGGGGCGGGGCCGCCGCCCACCAATCCAGGGGAAGCGCGCTGTTTTCAAAAGCGGGTCCGGTTTCGCGCGTGGAAAGGGGGACTTTAAGCGCCTTGTGCGTGGTGGCTGCTTTTTGTTTTCTGCCTCATGAAGTTATTTTCTGGGCTTGTTTGCAATTTACGTCTTCCAGGCATTATTGATAGAGTTATAAGTGTTCCCGTAATTCAGCCAGTGCTGTTTCCCAAGGACAGTGTCAGCTATTCCGAGTACGTGGTGGGGGCGGCGGCGGTGGTGATGATGGAAATCATCAGGGAGGATCATGTTTTGAAACAAAACAGGCTTAAGTGTACTTTTCCATAGCGTTCGCGTTCCTACTGAAGCTCTACTGACAGTCACATACAACATATACTTGCTTGCCAGGGATCATCATGTACCAGTCTGGACTCGAACTGATTTTTCAGTTCATTCTTTTTCATTCTGATAGCGTGCCTGGCGTTTAAGAGCGCTGTAGGGTTTATCCGCAAAATTTTCCTTTCCTTTTACAGTATGGTCTCCTGGGTGCTGCCTCCCTGGGCTTGGCAGCGCCCTTTGGTGCCGCCTCCTCGGGGCTCTCGGCCGCGGGCGGCTGCCGGCTTGTTAGGGCTCTTCACCTCTGCCTTGGCCTTTTTGAGCGTGGGAGCTCCTTGGGCTCCGTGGAGGCAGTCACGGCCTCGGAGACCAGCTCGGTGATGGTGGGGCCCGCGGGCTTTGGAGCCGCCCGCGGCCTCCGCCTTCGGCTTCTTGGAGGTCGGGGCTGGAGCGATTGGCAGTTTTGGACGTGATCAGAGACAGCTTTGAACAAGGGGGGCTGGGAGGGTGTCAGGGTGACACAAATCAAGATAATCAGCGAGAGTATTTTTAGGGAGGAGCCTCTCCGACGTTGATGTATCGGGGAGTCCGCCCCGCTCAAAGCTGGCAAAGGCTCCTGTCCCCTCTGCATTTCCTCGGAACTGTTGAAATAGTTAGGTTTTTCTTCCACTGTGAGGGACACTGTATTCCTTCCGTTGTTAGGCACATATAAGTAAAACAGAGTTTTATCTCTTCTCCACATTCTTCACGCGGAAAAAAAACAAAAGGGTCAGAAGGAGAGCCAGGAATGCATTGCCGGGGGTTGGGTGCCTCCCAGTGAGGCTGCCTGAGGGCAGGGGTGGGTGTTTTTTCTTTGTTCTTTAAAAGTGCCCCTTGAGAAATAAAGCAAGGAAAACCGTACTGCATTTTGCAGTGTTCTCCCTCAGGAGGCAGAGGAGTGAGTCATTGTGGCAATGTGTTAATCGAAAATGCTTTTCAAGGAGAGGGAGGTAACACAGGAATTCCCGGTTGAAGTGTTGCTTGGAAACAAGATGAGAATCACGGGACTTGTTTTAAACGGTACTTGCTTCTTACACAATTTTCAAGTCGGTGGGGTTTTTTTGGTTGTGTTTTTCTTTTTTTTTCCTCCGAAATAGGTAGTACTTTTTTTTTTCCTCCTTTTCATAAGCCCTGTCTTGTTGAAAGAAATTGCATTAGATATTAATCATTTACCATTCAGAGTTGAATTTTAAAACTATATTAACTGCAGGACTTATTAGTAGCCTGCTGAAACTTGAGGCTAGAACTAGATTTAAAACACTTGAGGATTATTTTTTTTCTTTGTTTAATAATCTCAGTTTCTTGAAAAAATCACCTTGTGCTGGTGGATATTCGGGGGGGGGGGTGTGGGGTGTGGAAATTGCGTCGATCTGAAGCACAGCGCTCGTTCGCAGAAGGTCCTGATTGGGCCATTTGAAAAATCCTGTATTTTGAAACAGAGGCCTCCCGGGTTTCATTTTTGCCCTCGGAAACACGCTGTGAGGAGGGAGCGTTTCTCTCTTTTTCAAGAGGAATGCTCACACTGAAGTGCCTGAGAAGGAAGTATCTCTGTTCTGCTTCTCTTGGAAATTAGGAAAGATGTTGTTTGTTGTTTTTTTTTTTTTTTTCCCCCATTGAGATTTGAAAAATCACTTGAAAACACAAGTATTCTAACATTTTTTATTTTTTTTTCAAATGAGATATGGGTAGATTTAAATCTAAAGTATTTTTTTTCTATTATCTTCTTCACTATAAGCTAGTTACATTCAGTAATGGTAGTTCATTAAATTTACCATTTCTAGATGTGTTTCCCCCTTGCATATAAGTGCATATAGCTTGGTTTCTTTTCATAGCAGTGACTACTGTTCTCTTTACCACCAATATTATCACAGTGTTCTTAAAGATGTTTTTATTAGTACCAGCAAACTGAGGAGTTCTGTATAACAAATCCTCTTCTTCTTCAGTTAAAATATGACTGGAATATTTTCCTGCAGTTACTGCATATAGTTCCTCTTCCTTGTTTCTTCTAACCAGCCATCCATATGTAATGTAGAATGGCAATATATTTTTCTACCTCATGTCACTATGTTTGTTACAAATGAACACATCTTGTCTGCATACCATAGTTAAACAAAAGTCCTATGTATACTAAAATAGACAGGAGAAGTGGAGTATAACACCTATTAACTTGTGTGACAGGTGGGACAAAGTTTTCTTTAAGAACAAGTATCTTATTTCAGTTCAGATGCTGAATTTCTAATTAATCCCTATCCTTCCCCAAAATTATTTCCAACTATTCTGCCTAAATTTTCCAACAGATTTCTACATAAAGGAGGAAGGGTTTAGATTTAAGAACAGTACATCACAGATGCTGGTGGTCATGAAAAGAAACAAAAACCATTTAGTGTCATAGATGACCTAAACTACTTTTCACCTTTAAGTCCACACTTAAGCCTTTAACTACTAGCTATGGCATAGGTAGTACAATCTCTCAGATAGTCTGGCTTTAAATAATGTTATTCGACCTGTAGTTACTTCATAGTTCTCTGTTTTTTTCCATAAAGCACTAGAAGATAATATGCAAGGTGATATACTAAAAGAAAAACAAAAACAACCCAAACAAAAAGCAAACAAAGAAACAAAAAACCCATCCACACAACAACACCAGTGCTCACCTGCAGAAACATTCCCAAGTATACAGACAGACAAGTAAAACATAGTGAAGTAATAATAAACATTGACACTAATGTCAATTCCTTGAATGTCTTTGCATCTTCACAGATTCTCTTCACATATTACTGTGGCACAACTGAGTAACGCGGGGGGTGGGGGGGAAGGATCGATGCGTTTGGGGGAAGCCCCCCAACACCGCACACGGGCCGCAGCTGCCGGGGAGGGGCGACCCCGGGGCGATCCCAAGCACCGCCCGGGGCCGCTGCAGCAATTTCTGACCAATCCTGCATGGAAAGGAGCTTCCTTCCCTTCCTCCTTCTCCTCCTCACCCTCCCTTCCCCTCTCCCTCCCTGCCGTTCCCTTCTCCGCCGCAGATGTTATTTTGATTCCTCAGACTTCACCGCTGAGAGAGCAACAGACCATCCTGCTTGGCTAAACTCTTTCTATAAGGAGTCCGTGATCATCAGAGCATTTCCCCCCTTGTCCATTCTGCCCTAGAAAACTTGCTGCATGACTGTGTGGTACCGAAACGCCACCATACTCGCTAGGCTGATGCGGACAAACCTTTCTCCTCTGCAGATGGCAATTCTATATATCACCTCTTTAAGCATTGGATTATTTCAAGTCTCTACACTTTGCATGTGAACGATATGGCTCTTGACATGTGGGGAGGGATTTCAAATAGAAGCCAAGTCCTTCCCTCATCCTACAGGCGCTGCAGCTTTTTTCTGCCAAGGAATTTCCTCTATTGCCTCCCCAAGTAGTCTGTGAGATAATCATGAAAATAACTACACAAACCAGGACACTAAGTAACTTGTAATCCCTTAAAAAAAAAAGTTAATGAATAGGAGATTGGGGGCGGTGGCATTTGTTTTGGGGGGTTGTTTGATGGAGATTTTCTTGACCTTATGAGAAAAACAAAACTGATCCTCAGTGTGTGAGCTGACAGAGGCACGACGCAGGAACAACCACAAAACCATGGATTAAATGCAAAGAACTAATTTAATCTTGATACCTCACAGATCAGGGAATCTCTGAAGCAACACCTGGGCAGAAGCATGCAAGCAGAGGACGCAGGCACTGCAGAGCAAGAGAGAGTCCTTACTAGCAAGAGAGGCCTTGTTAGCAACAGAGTGAGAGCGCAAGAGCTCAGACTTACTGTTCTCACCTGTATTTCAAGGATTCAGGCGTGGTTTTCCACTGTGCTTTGATCTTCTTCAACTGCAGGGCAGGAATCTTGGGCATGTTCGATAAGGTGCCCTTGAGTCTATCACAGGCCTACGTTATCTAAGTGTAGATGTTCTACTTGTCAAGCATATAAGACTAAACAACAGTTAGTGTGATGTGTTTTTTCCAGCACCCCACTTGCAAGTCACTTGAGCATGTTTACAGTCCTCCTCGCTGATCTTCTCTTACTTTCCCACACTCAACAAGTGAATGTAATTGAATGGCAGTTGGTACCTCCAGGGATCAGTGTAGAAGTCTTTAAGAGACAAGAACTATTTAACAGCAGTGTCAAAAAATGCTCAGTTACGCAAGCAGCTGTGCTCTCCAGAATTCATGTCTATAGAGGAGAGAGATGGCTCCATCCTCACCTTTTCACTCATCATCTTCCTCTCTTCTCTAGCATTTTGAAAAATGCTATAGAGATTAGGAGTCTGTCTACTTCACAAAGCCACCTGTGGTGATATTTAGGCAGCTCTCCTTGCCTCATTAACCTTTTGGTTGGTAACTAATTTTATAATTAGATTGGACCTCACTAAATTTGATAGACTTAGCCACTGACCTTATAGATAGTAAAGAAGATAAGTAAGAACATCTTCACCTAGTAGTTATCTCTGCTCTGAAAGCATCCTAGTATCCTCAGTAGGGAAGGCATTTTAAACCTTTAATCATTTTATCACCTTTCTCAGAACTTTCTTTTCCAGTTGCACTACATCTTTTTTTTTTTATTTAGAGGCCAGAAATATGCACAGTACTCAAGGTGCAACTATTTCACACAGTGCTACAAAGATACAATATCCTCTCTTTTGTTCTCCATGTGTCTTGTGGTGATTCTTGGCATTCATATTATTTTCATTTTGGTACTTCTAACCATTGAAAAAAATTATGTATTTATTTATTTATTATTTTCTGTTGTGGAAGTATCTTTTTATTAGGATCAACCTGGAGGTTTCAGTGAAGGTGGAAGATGGTGGTGAGACAGTTCTGAAGACTGAGTTAGGGTCAGGAGGACAGGCAGTGAAACTGAAAACTATGGTCAAAAGAAAGTGATGAATAAATGAGAATAGTGAAGTTTATTTTCAGTTAATGACATACGAAATGCTTAAAGTTTGGAGAGCCTCAAGACATCTATGCCATAAACTGTCTTCAGTTTCCTGACAGATGGCCTTGTGCAGAGCTGTAAGTTGGTGACCTGGGCAGAGATTGACAGGTTGGAGTCTCCATATGAGTAGGATGCACAGAGCATTAACTTTTCTTGTGCTTTAATTAAGAAATTTGTGGCATAACTTACAAAATAATTTCATGGAATTGGACAACTTCTGTAATATTTTCATCATGGCAATTGCCACTCTAGGCAAAAATCTATCTCCACGCTTATCTGGATTTCACATTTCCTGTGATTATGCTTTGAGAACACTTAGATTTCCCTGAGAAAATTCCCTCACAAATTTCTCACATAAGTAAAATAGCACTTTTACCGCAAGCGTCTGCTTTAGGAGGTGAAGCAAATCTCTACCTCCAAATAACAACATTTCTATCACAATACTTTGGGATGGTTTAAAAAATACACCACAGAGACTTTCTATGTTGATATTAATTCTCCTATTGAACTGAAAACACATGGTGGCAGATCTACTGAGACATCAGCAAGCAGCTTCTTCAAATAACTAAGCAGTTTTCCTCAAAACGCCAAAGAAAAGTAGGTCACTGAAGAGAAAACAAATTTTGAAATTCACATTATTCACCAGCCTCCTCAAGGGGACAGTTATCTTCTCGGAAGGCCAGGAATATTAGCAGGAATGGCAGGATGGGAGATTGAAAGCTGATGCAGAAGGGAAGAGCGCTGCGATCTGCTATGACATACCTAGAATGGGAAGAGGAATAGAATTATTTCCTCGCTCCTTCACTCTGGTGTGCCCTGGCTGCCTTCCCACACCACAGGAGACAGCTCAAGACTCTTCCAACTAATGCTGCTTGATCAGGAAGAGCAAAACAGAGCTTTCCACCCTCCCCATACTGTCTTGAGTAATGAGAAAAGATGAGTTGTAAAAAAAAATAATAAATGATTAATGGGTGGTTCATATATTCACTTGTTTGTTCTTAGTAACAATATCCATGTAAACGAACCACCAAGAGTGAAGGATGAACACTGGCAACAAAATATGAGACCAAGGTGTTACATTAGGAAATGAACTGTTACCCCAGAATTCAATCAATGCAAATTGCTCAGTGCTCCTTCCTTCTTTTCCAGAATATAGAAAGGTTTGAGCTCCTGTAAACAGGCTGTAGGCCCCTCCTTTTGGTTTAATTTTGTCTATTTTTCAGAAGTTCCCCCCTTCAATAGTTCCACTTCAATAATAATTGAAGTTCCACTTCAATAGTATACACAATGTTATTTTATATCTACAGCTGCCAGTGAAAAGTTTAGAAAGATACCACACACCTGCATTATGCTAAAATAAAACCAAGAAAACTAAACTATTGTTTGGTGTGGAAAAGATAAAATTGGGTAAGCGTAACTTGGCTTTAACAATCATGAAATATAGAATAATATTTCCTCAAATAACCCAAGCACACTGTAATAGAGATCTGTTCTATCTGCCTGTACATTGCTATCATATCTATAAAGATTCTGTGCAAAATCGGTCATAGTAAAAATTCATGCTTCAGACCATCTGCAGTTTTTATCACTTTTGAAGTTAAGATATTGCTTCGGTCAGGAACAAATCACACTGTTAGCTGTTTCAGTTCTTCAGCTGGGTTGTTACTCTTAAGAAGTAACAGACCTCAGATAAGGATGAAAAGTTGATTATTTAAGGAAGTCTAATATAAAGAGGATCAAGACAGTATGACGCAAAAATAAGCAAAGGTTAAATTTCACCGGGAAAAAAAAATTAACCGCACAACAAATACCACAAAAAGAGATCTAGTGAACTAAAAAGCAGCAAGGAATGGATGCTAAAAGAGATTGCAACTTTTTGACGAAGTGCAAATCAACACTAGGGATGGGAGGCGAATAGGGCAACTTGCAAGGCAGAGTACCTATTCCCACTAAACTACATAAAGAGAATTAAATTGTTAAAGTGGATAATCTACAAGAATATTAACACCTACACAATTGAAGTCATTAGGTGAAATGAAAGCAAAGCTCTAGAAAAGATGTGCAAAAACTTGCATGATTAAAAACAAATACGCCAGATGAAAAGGGCAAAATAATTCTTCCAGCAGCTCTGAAGAGAACAAAAGGGGTCTTTTGAACCTAGACAAACAGAGGGGAAAATCACACTAATCACTATCATGGAAAAGGCGTATGATATTAATTAAATACTGAGAGAAGTAATAGGCAGGGTAGAATACACTCTATAGTTATGCAGAAGCTTCACTGAGCTCTCTGTTGTATTCGATTCATGCTTGTCCTGGTTTGAGCAACACAGGACTAACATCTTCTAATGCTTGGGAAAACTGCACTTTTAGAAAGCTAGTGTCTGAATTTGTGAAAATATTTACTTTGTAGCCAGCTAGGCTGTGTGGGATTCAAGGTCTCTGTGTTTTCGAGCCTTGCCAGGTGCAGGGGTGAGGAGGAGCAAGGCCCGGGCACTCGACCCAAGCTGGCCGACTTGATTATTCCACACAATGAATGCCACATTCAATATAAGTTAGAAAGTCTGGTGTGTAGTTTCTCTCTCCCTTGATGGCAGTGGTCCTGAGAACCTTTTGCCCTGCTGCCAGACCCCTGAGCCCTTCCCTCCCTCCCAAAGCCGTAGTGCTTGCAATGTCCGACATTTGCTGTCCAGTGCTGGGAGTGCACAGCTCCCTGCTGATAGAATGGGCTGAATATAATCCTTGTATATTTTTTATTGGTATCGGGATCAATACTGGTCCTTTAATATTATTATTAATTATTTAGTCTTATTCTATTAAATCTATTTATATTTCAAACCCTTGTGTTTCCTTATTTTCTCCAATTCCCCTTCCCAAATGGGGAGGGGTCATCAGGTGAGAGAATAATTGTTTAAACGACAAAAAGTTGTTATGAGTTTCTCAAACCATAACAATGCTGTAACCTGTAAACATGGGAGAAAAAAAGGCTGCATATCAATTCATTTTTCGTCCTCAAACACTAAGTGAACTGATAAACAGTTTGAGAAGACATAGTGATTCTAACATAAACCGAGGAGCTTCATCTGTGCCAATAGCACCATCAAGGTTGGTATGCAAAGATAAATATGCTATTTCTGTACAACTAAATCAGGAGATATTATTAAAGGCTAGTATCAACACTACAAAACTGGCTATCTATACATGAAAATAGACACGTCAAAATGGTCTCCAAACATAAACCGAATTACCGAGCATACATATTAGAAGGCTACAGAGAGCAAGGAAAAAAAATAATCCCAAAACAATCCCCAAAGCAGCAAAGTAAGAGAAAATTCTTTCAAGACAAAGGGATGACAAAGGACAAATAATGGGAAAAAAAAAAAAAAAAAAAAAAGAGTGACAGCTCAAAGGGAAAGGGCTGTGAAATTACCAAGCAAAAACTTTTCAGAACCAGGAAACAGTATAGTAATGGGGACCCACTAGGAAACAGGGAAAAAATAGGGAGGATCAAACAAAATGACAAATACTTGACGAACCAAACACAAAAAAAACACCAAAACCTGTGTCTTGCAGAGATGTAACTAACCAGGGAAAAAATCATGACAAGAAAAAGATGGTAAATAGCAAATGTTTGGAATAGAATTTATTTGATACCCCTTCAAGCGCTAAGTAAAAATGCCCTCAAATATATATTTACTGTAAATTTAAATGCTAAACAAGACAGGAAAAGTAAAACACTCTGTCCACGCAAGGTTTGAGGGCTTTCTACACGGGTCGTGCCTCCAGGAGGCACCGCAGCAGCTCCCGCGGACTCGTGGTGCCGAGAGAGACCCTCAGCAAAGCCCGGCATCTTCTCCTGGAACGATAAAGCCGCTAAATCAGGACACGGGAACCGCTCAAGGCTCCAAAGATATTCCTACGGGAAGGGGCTCAGCCAAGGGGACCATTCCCCCACCGTGACCTCCCCTAAGCCGAAAACACCGACCGACCAGAAGGCCACAACGGCGGCCCTGGAGATCACCCCACTCCCCATCCCGTCCCCGTTGGAGCCCTTTGTGGAAGTGGCGGGAAATGGCGGCGGCGGCGCGCGAGCAGGGCGGGGCGGGCCCGCGCGCCGGCGGGAAGCAGCACTCGCGGCCCCGCCGCCCCCATTGGCTGGATTTTGCTGCAGACCCGCGCCCGCGCACCACCCGACCCCACGCATCGTGTCGCCGTCCCCCCCCGCGCCCCGCAACGGGCACCCGGCGCCGCAGCGACGGGGCCGGGACGTGCGCAGTGAGACGAAGGGTGCCCCCTGCGGGGCAGCGCCTCCCGCCGTGCTCAGCCCCAGCCGGCGGCGGGGCCGGCGGCCTCCCGGGGCCGGGGACGAGACTGGCACGGGGCCGACCGCCCGCCCCCGCCCCCCATCGGAGGCGATGGCGCGAACGGCCCTGCCCTCAGGGGGAAGGGCGCGCAGAAGAGCCCGCCCTGGCCCTGCCCCGTCGCAGTCCTCAAACAGGTCGGACCCAGGGCAATATACACCGGCGCGGGCGGCCCTTCCCGCCACACGGTGTTGGGGTCGATCAGAGCGGAAGCATGTCTGGCAGAGGCAAGGGCGGGAAGGGGCTCGGCAAAGGGGGTGCTAAACGCCACCGTAAGGTGCTGCGCGACAACATCCAGGGCATCACTAAGCCGGCCATCCGCCGCCTGGCTCGGCGCGGCGGCGTCAAGCGCATCTCGGGGCTCATCTACGAGGAGACGCGCGGCGTTCTCAAGGTCTTTCTGGAGAACGTGATCCGCGACGCCGTCACCTACACCGAGCACGCCAAGAGGAAGACGGTCACGGCCATGGACGTGGTGTACGCTCTCAAGCGACAGGGGCGCACCCTCTATGGCTTTGGCGGCTAAGCTCTGATTCCTGGGATAGGTCACGATTTTAAAAACACAAAGGCTCTTTTCAGAGCCACCCACAAATTTCAAAGAAAGAGCCGTAATCGCTATTAGTTCCTTGCATGCGTCTTGTTTTCAAAGTTGCGATAAAATTACAATGGGGGGTTCCGGGGCGGGATACTGGTGTTGGTCTTTTGCTGTTGCTGCTCAGAGTCCCCGCTACCCCCAGTGCCTCTCTCAAGCCTCTGTTAAGCAACAGGCGAGTTTCAAATCGGCAAAAAACGATGAGCCTCCATTGCTCATTGGGAAAAATACCGGGGGAGCCACTCCTAGGGATCTACTCGTGGGGTTCCCTGGGCTCGAGAGAAAAGCATTCAGGTTAGGAAAGATAGGTACGTCTTTCATTCCCCTCCCACCGCATGCTTACCCATTCTCCTTCCCCTCTTTGTCCCCCGTCATACACCTTCCCTGTCCTGCTTCGAACCGGGAATGGAAGGGAATTTGCCCGCAAGGAAACCGGGATGCCGAGCACAAAGCCCTATAGCGAGAGCCGCTCCCCGGCCACCGGCTTCAGAGCAGCGCCCGCAAACAGGAAGCTCATGAAATGGCGGCACGCTCGTCCCGGCCGCTCGGGGGCGGGACAAAGCGGGAAGGCGCAGGAATGAGAAACAGCCCAGAGCGCTCGTAGCGCCCCAGGGACGGCGGCAGAAAGAGGCTGCGAGCCCTCTGCCAGAACGCCTGCCCTTACTCCGCCTCCCCCTGCTGAAAGGCTGCCCGTTCTCTGGATGCCGCTCTCGGCCACACTCCCGTTACCCTGAGCGGGCAGCTTTAAACAGGGAACCTCGGAACTGCCAACACACAGAGGCCGAGGAAGGGGCGGGGCGGGGCGGCGCGGGGGAAAGAGAGGTACCCCACGCTTCCTTCAGCCCAAACCTCCCTGCTGTCCCAAAAACGGCGCTGCCTCGAGCACGGAAAACAGCGCTCGGCACAGGCCGCCCGCGCCTGCTCCATAAAAAACAGAGACACAGCTCTCTCCCCTGGCCATGTGGTGGCTCTTAAAAGAGCCTTTGGGTTTGGTCGTGGCGGGGCAGGAGCCGCAGCTCAGGCGCGCTCGCCGCGGATGCGTCGGGCCAGCTGGATGTCCTTGGGCATGATGGTGACACGCTTGGCGTGGATGGCGCAGAGGTTGGTGTCCTCGAAGAGCCCCACCAGGTAGGCCTCGCTGGCCTCCTGCAGCGCCATGACGGCCGAGCTCTGGAAGCGCAGGTCGGTCTTGAAGTCCTGCGCGATCTCGCGCACCAGGCGCTGGAAGGGCAGCTTGCGGATCAGCAGCTCCGTCGACTTCTGGTAGCGCCGGATCTCGCGCAGCGCCACCGTGCCGGGCCGGTAGCGGTGCGGCTTCTTCACGCCGCCCGTGGCCGGCGCGCTCTTGCGGGCCGCCTTGGTGGCCAGCTGCTTGCGGGGCGCCTTCCCGCCTGTCGACTTACGCGCTGTCTGCTTTGTGCGCGCCATTCTAGTTCCCTGCGTCTACTCGTCAGAGAAAGAAAGCGATGAGCCCCGCGGCTCCTATTTACAGGGAATGGCGACCCCGCCTTCCCGCCTCTGATTGGTCGAAAAAGCCAGGAATTTAATTGGTTAGTTCGAAACACCCTGTGAGCAGGGCGGTAGGTGAAGGTGCCCCGAGCCTCAGCCCTTTCCAAAACAGGGTACTGTCCTTTGTTTTTCCTTTTTTTTTCTTTTATCTCCAGAAGATCTGAAAGCGTTTTAAAGTTTTATTTCTCTAGTGTCTACTTCTCTTATTTGTTTTTTTTTTTTTTTTTTTTTTTTTACTGAGTTGTTTGTGAGTTTTAATGGTGCTTATAGGGTCTATGTTATGTGACAATGTGTACCGCTTTAGTTGCTAAAAAGCACTCTAATAGGTCAATTTTGGATTCAAATTCAAATTGTTGTCAAAGTATTTTATTTTTCCAGAAATACTTCCCTAAAGTAACCTAGTACAATAAAGTATAAATGAACGGGTTTTTACGTACTTAGATTTTACTAATTAGACCAAAAAAACCCAAACATATATATCCTTCTGTAAACCTTACCCGTTTGCTATCAGAGTCTTTCTGCGGGTTGTATGAGAAGTACATTGATGAAGGAAATAATTAATAAAGACAAGTTGTAAAAAAAAACAGCTTCCGAGAAAGCGGAAGATTAAAAGATTAAGTCTGTGATTTAACTACTGAAGTACACGTTTCAGCACAGAGGGGGTTAACGCGGGATTTTCAAATTAGCCCAATGAGATCGGCTCTTTCCATCAGCCAATGAGCAGCCAAAGCTCGGATATAAAAAGGAGTCGCTGTCGGTTGAGCTTAACAAATTTCTGTTGTTAGTTCTAAGCTACTAAGAGTCGGAGGAGTATACCGATGGCGCGTACGAAGCAGACAGCGCGTAAGTCGACAGGCGGGAAGGCGCCCCGCAAGCAGCTGGCCACCAAGGCGGCCCGCAAGAGCGCGCCGGCCACGGGCGGCGTGAAGAAGCCGCACCGCTACCGGCCCGGCACGGTGGCGCTGCGCGAGATCCGGCGCTACCAGAAGTCGACGGAGCTGCTGATCCGCAAGCTGCCCTTCCAGCGCCTGGTGCGCGAGATCGCGCAGGACTTCAAGACCGACCTGCGCTTCCAGAGCTCGGCCGTCATGGCGCTGCAGGAGGCCAGCGAGGCCTACCTGGTGGGGCTCTTCGAGGACACCAACCTCTGCGCCATCCACGCCAAGCGTGTCACCATCATGCCCAAGGACATCCAGCTGGCCCGACGCATCCGCGGCGAGCGCGCCTGAGCTGCGGCTCCTGCCCCGCCACGACCAAACCCAAAGGCTCTTTTAAGAGCCACCACATGGCCAGGGGAGAGAGCTGTGTCTCTGTTTTTTATGGAGCAGGCGCGGGCGGCCTGTGCCGAGCGCTGTTTTCCGTGCTCGAGGCAGCGCCGTTTTTGGGACAGCAGGGAGGTTTGGGCTGAAGGAAGCGTGGGGTACCTCTCTTTCCCCCGCGCCGCCCCGCCCCGCCCCTTCCTCGGCCTCTGTGTGTTGGCAGTTCCGAGGTTCCCTGTTTAAAGCTGCCCGCTCAGGGTAACGGGAGTGTGGCCGAGAGCGGCATCCAGAGAACGGGCAGCCTTTCAGCAGGGGGAGGCGGAGTAAGGGCAGGCGTTCTGGCAGAGGGCTCGCAGCCTCTTTCTGCCGCCGTCCCTGGGGCGCTACGAGCGCTCTGGGCTGTTTCTCATTCCTGCGCCTTCCCGCTTTGTCCCGCCCCCGAGCGGCCGGGACGAGCGTGCCGCCATTTCATGAGCTTCCTGTTTGCGGGCGCTGCTCTGAAGCCGGTGGCCGGGGAGCGGCTCTCGCTATAGGGCTTTGTGCTCGGCATCCCGGTTTCCTTGCGGGCAAATTCCCTTCCATTCCCGGTTCGAAGCAGGACAGGGAAGGTGTATGACGGGGGACAAAGAGGGGAAGGAGAATGGGTAAGCATGCGGTGGGAGGGGAATGAAAGACGTACCTATCTTTCCTAACCTGAATGCTTTTCTCTCGAGCCCAGGGAACCCCACGAGTAGATCCCTAGGAGTGGCTCCCCCGGTATTTTTCCCAATGAGCAATGGAGGCTCATCGTTTTTTGCCGATTTGAAACTCGCCTGTTGCTTAACAGAGGCTTGAGAGAGGCACTGGGGGTAGCGGGGACTCTGAGCAGCAACAGCAAAAGACCAACACCAGTATCCCGCCCCGGAACCCCCCATTGTAATTTTATCGCAACTTTGAAAACAAGACGCATGCAAGGAACTAATAGCGATTACGGCTCTTTCTTTGAAATTTGTGGGTGGCTCTGAAAAGAGCCTTTGTGTTTTTAAAATCGTGACCTATCCCAGGAATCAGAGCTTAGCCGCCAAAGCCATAGAGGGTGCGCCCCTGTCGCTTGAGAGCGTACACCACGTCCATGGCTGTGACCGTCTTCCTCTTGGCGTGCTCGGTGTAGGTGACGGCGTCGCGGATCACGTTCTCCAGAAAGACCTTGAGAACGCCGCGCGTCTCCTCGTAGATGAGCCCCGAGATGCGCTTGACGCCGCCGCGCCGAGCCAGGCGGCGGATGGCCGGCTTAGTGATGCCCTGGATGTTGTCGCGCAGCACCTTACGGTGGCGTTTAGCACCCCCTTTGCCGAGCCCCTTCCCGCCCTTGCCTCTGCCAGACATGCTTCCGCTCTGATCGACCCCAACACCGTGTGGCGGGAAGGGCCGCCCGCGCCGGTGTATATTGCCCTGGGTCCGACCTGTTTGAGGACTGCGACGGGGCAGGGCCAGGGCGGGCTCTTCTGCGCGCCCTTCCCCCTGAGGGCAGGGCCGTTCGCGCCATCGCCTCCGATGGGGGGCGGGGGCGGGCGGTCGGCCCCGTGCCAGTCTCGTCCCCGGCCCCGGGAGGCCGCCGGCCCCGCCGCCGGCTGGGGCTGAGCACGGCGGGAGGCGCTGCCCCGCAGGGGGCACCCTTCGTCTCACTGCGCACGTCCCGGCCCCGTCGCTGCGGCGCCGGGTGCCCGTTGCGGGGCGCGGGGGGGGACGGCGACACGATGCGTGGGGTCGGGTGGTGCGCGGGCGCGGGTCTGCAGCAAAATCCAGCCAATGGGGGCGGCGGAGCCGCGAGTGCTGCTTCCCGCCCGCGCGCCGCCATTTCCGTGCGCTTCCACAAAGGGCTCCAACGGGGATCGGGATGGAGAGGGAGATGGGCGGGCGCGGTGGTGTCTGTGCTCGGGTAAATCCACTGTGTCATAGCGAGTGCTGAGTAACGCGATTAATGCGTTTTATTTTTATTTGTTTCATGGAGACACGTTCCCTTTTTGTAGGCGTTTTAAGTCAGTTGCACGTCCCGGGTCTCCTAACTGCGTGATCACGCGGCTTTTTTTGTGTTTATGGGACTGAGGTGCTGTTGAAGGAACTGATCTATTTATCTTGTTAGTGTATGCATGAAAAAAAAACCTAGATTGCTTCTAAAAATTTGGTGTGTTTCTCATTTTCACTGTCCTACCCTTCATTGATAAGTAATATCTCAAAGCATTCCTTTTGCTGTTTTTTTTCTTCCCTTTTTTGGACACAAAACATAACATTTGTCTAAGTTGTAGTTCTACATCTGCTCTTAGAGGGAAGAAAACATCATTTTAATGGATTGCCTCCTCTTAATCATGTTTAGTAATCTCAAGTTTCCAAATGTCATTTTATTTCAGAAAATGGACGGCAACTTTCTCTCCCCTCCCCCCCCTCCCCTTTATGCTTTACTTTCATCTGGTGGCTTTTCCAGTACATTTATTTTATGCTTACTCTTTCTGTAATTAGTTATAAGTCTTCAGCTGATAATGACAGCAATTTACAAAGCTAGAAAACTTGCAGGTATAGATGGCCGTCTGCAGCATTTAATACAATTGTGTTTAATATTCCAGTCTTGTTGTCTAAAAGATTTACAGTAGCTACTCATAACCTTAAAACCAGACGTCTCACATGTGATTCTTGGATGCATCACGCACTTTAGAATTTTTCCAAAATAATCAGAACCGCTAGACAGCTGCGTTTCATCATCAATGCATTTGTAATAACCCCTAATTCTATGTGCTACGATCTTGTTGTTCTGTAACTTCTCGTGAGAATTACCATTGGTTCTTTTCTCTGTATTACCACAGTGGAATACACCAGACCAAAATTAAATGACATTTAGAAACCAATCTAAATCTCTAACATTTGTCCTACTACTATTAAAATTTTGTATTTTTGTCTCTGCTTCTTTGTTTTGGTTAATTTTTTCTGTTTGTTTGCTTTTCAGGAGCTTTTGGCATTGCCAAAGTGTACTCTGTAAGCCCAAAATAATGCACAGGTGTCTGACTTTCCCTCATTAGACAAGCAGCGCTCCAGCACTTCTGGTTGAAGAGGCTGCAGAAGGTGGGATACAGCAGAAGGCCAAGGTACTACTAAAAAATCCCATTTTTTCCCTTGAAACCCATTTAAGCAATAAGCATAGACAGAAAAGGATTATCTTTCTGACTTGAGATTTCAGAATAAGAAAGGGCATTTTCCAGAAAAATCCATGCAGAGCTCACACGGGAGCTGTAGTGGCAAAACACTAACAGCAGATTTGCCTTTATGTCTTCCCGTTGCCTCATAGAAACTTCCAGATGGTGCAATTACCTGAGCAGGAGAAAGCTGCCAGCTTGCAGCACAATGTGTTCACATGCAGGAAATACCCCAATGAGGGGAAAAAGAGAGTCCCACAGTTCATACTGTTTGGTAACCTGCAGTAGGCTGGTGACTCCTTCAAACTCTGACATCCTTGAGTTGTTCTTGAAGCCTTTTCTCTGTTCCCTCCCATCAGACTTAGGTTTCCTGACTCTGAAGGATTATTTCTTTTGGATACTCCAAAGCCTCGGTCAGACACTGGGAACTCCACTGTTATTGAAGTGACTGGATGTCAATAAATTGCCATCTATTTCCTTTACTGACAATGAGGTTTTTTAGGCTGTTGAGAGAAATATGAGTGTCTAGATTCCTTTTCCATATACCTTGTCTAAACAGTGCAATAAACTCAGCTCATCTGGCATCACTGATAAGGTTTCCACAATCAGTTCTTTCCAAGAATGTGTGTTCCCTTTATAAATATCTTCTAACCCTCTCCCTACTCCCCTCCCCAATTATTTTGCCTTCATCACTCTCCAGTTGTACCCCCTTGTGAAGGGGCACCACGCACAACCACACTACATCAGGAACAACTGGCCTTCAGTTATTATTCAGCTGCTGGTTTTGCAGGGGCAGGTTGTGTTTTGAGGTTTTTTTAACAGATTTTTTTTATCTGGAAGGCTAAAAACAAGCAGTAGTTGTTCAAGTTCACAGTAGCCACCTTTCCTCAATGGAGGCTCTAACGTGGATTTCTTTCTACTCCGTAGCTGATTTTTATAAAACTTGTTAGAACTGAGAATCTCCGAGACCTGAATCAACTGCCATTTTTGTTGGAACTGATCAACAGACTTGAAAGGATTAACATGGGGAGGGAGGTGTTTGCAGAAGCTGGGTTTGTTTGGTGGCAAAAAAAAAACAACAACAAAAAACCAAACCAGCCTGGTAAGGTGAGAGGTCTTTTTATCGCTTGCCCAGAATGTCTCTTACTGTCCCTACAAATCTGCCTGAAGAATTAGTTTTGTTGTGATTTTAGCAGTCTCGCTCACCTTAAGCAACATTTACCCATGCCGGATGGGTTCCTTGTGTAGGCCCGTGCCATCCATCTCCTCTGATACCAACAAAGTCTAGATTTTGAATGGCCCTTAAGGGGTCCAAAAGGAAATAGCATCATTATAGCACTGGCTATATCATACCAAGTTATCCAGTCCTAGCATCATTCAACAAAAAAATTAACTTGATTGCTTTCAAAGCGGATCATAGGGCTCTCATTTACCAATTAATGAATTTATAATTGTAACTTATAATGTGGCCACACATAATTTTAATTTTTAAAAAAATCATGGTTACCCCTTTTCTAAACATACAGATTAATACTATATTAAAGAACATTTCCCCATCACATATTAAGAAAAAAAACACAAACAACAAAACTATGCCAGAATTCTTAATATCATTAATCATGTTAGACTATTTAAACAATTATATTTTCTTCTTGAACAATTAAGTCAACTTAACAAGAAAACAGCCAGAATTTCTGATTCACAATAAATTCAAAATTCAGTTTGAAATCCACGATTCACCTGTATTACCAGGAATATCTTGCTTTAACTTAAACAAATTCATCCAACATTTATTACATCCCAAAAGAAGTCCACATTCTTTCAACTTAGACATTAAATCAGAACCTCCATCTCACTTACAGTGCTGAAAAACAAGCCGTGTTCTGCGGGCCGGAAGAATTAATTTCAAACACAATACTAAGAAAGCTTAGTGTTCCGTATCTTACTGCTCCATATCTTTTCTGGTTGCATTTTTTTCCCTTTTACACATAACTCGTGGCTGTTACATGCAGTATGCAGGTACACGTTTTGAAGGGGAAAAAAAGAAAAAGAAGAGTAGCAAAACCCCTTGTAATTTCCTCTATATTTTTTTTTTCCTAGAGAAATTACCGATAACGACATTTTGTACGTGCAGATCCGCCCGAGCTGCAGGGGACAGAGGGGCCCGGATGCTGCGGGGTGACCCCGGGGGCCGGAGAGCAGGGGACGAGCTTCACCACCGCGCCGTGCGATTGAAAGTGTTCGTTGTGATTGGCTGGTTGGATTCGAATTATTAACCAATGCGAGCGTGGGATTTAAAATGGGCCAATTACAAAGCCGTTCGTACGAGGCCGGACGTCAGCGGCCCCGTTACCCAATAGAAGCGCTGATAGCGGAGGCCAGAAATTTGCATAAGGCCCCTATAAATAGGGGAGTAATCGCATTAGCAGGTATTCCGGTGCTGCTGAGCCACCAGAGACTTCTCATCATGCCTGAGCCGGCCAAGTCCGCTCCCGCGCCCAAGAAGGGCTCCAAGAAAGCGGTGACCAAGACGCAGAAGAAGGGCGACAAGAAGCGCAAGAAGAGCCGCAAGGAGAGCTACTCCATCTACGTGTACAAGGTGCTGAAGCAGGTGCACCCCGACACGGGCATCTCGTCCAAGGCCATGGGCATCATGAACTCGTTCGTCAACGACATCTTCGAGCGCATCGCCGGCGAGGCCTCGCGCCTGGCGCACTACAACAAGCGCTCCACCATCACCTCGCGGGAGATCCAGACGGCCGTGCGGCTCCTGCTGCCCGGCGAGCTGGCCAAGCACGCCGTCTCCGAGGGCACCAAGGCTGTCACCAAGTACACCAGCTCCAAGTAGAGCGTCTTGGACCCGTCAGTTTTTAACCCAAAAGGCTCTTTTAAGAGCCACCAATTTTTTCATGTGGAAGAGCTGAATTACTGGGGTTTTTTCTTTGGAAGGTATGTGTGTAGCCTGTTTATTTTCATATCACTGGAAAGTTAAGTATTTCTCTTTTCAGGTAGCTGAAATGCAATCACTTAATTTTTGTGCTGCGTGCTCCTAGTTAGCAGCCCGTACTTGGTATGTGGAGTTATAGTTGGTTGTTTAAAACTTGTTTCTGGGTATGCGGTATTAGCTCTAGACTTGATCTATGTCTAAAAAGCAGCGGCAACTTTGTCTTGTTTTACCAGCTGTCCGTTTTCAGAACTCGGAAGTCCCACGGGCGTAAGGTAGGTCGTTATTTATTTTATTTTCTAAGCGGTTTAATGCCTTTTACTGGATAGGTCCGGTAGAAAATGCCGGCTGCTATTCAGAACTCGCTCTCTGTGCCATATATCTGCAACATAAAAAGTTTATTTCTGCCTCTTTCAGTAACTAATAAATACTCTGAAAGCAGTTTCTGAAGTGAGCCTTCTAGTTGTGCTTGTAGCTTTCTTTCTGGTTGGGGTGGGCTTTTTTTTCCTCGATAACGTTTCAGTACCCCCCCACCCCTCCTCCAATACCACCGCTTTCTTCAGTGAAATAATGTCCCTACTCGATTGAAAATAGTGATTTTTTTCTTTACAGAAAAGTTTTCTGGTTTAAAACACCAACAACAAACTTGCGTTAGGAGTTGGTTCTCTTTTTAAAAAAAAAAAAAATATATATATATAAAAATGACAAACAGGGACGCGGATGTGGGGGCGGCCGGTGCTGCGCAGGGCACGCGGGGCGGAGGGGGCTGGCAGTATTGGAGCGTGGGTCCGCAGATCTTCCTACCCCGCCGCGCTGTTGCGAAAGTCGAGTTCCGTCCGCCGAAGCTGCGCTGCCGGGGGGAGCTGCCCTCTGCGGGGACAAAGGCGGAGCCGGGGCGCGGCACACGCAGCTTTTCCCCATTCCCGATCCGTCCGTGCTCCCCCCACCGCCACCTCCGGGGAAGGGGAAGGAGGGGCCGCCGCGGAGCCTCGAAAGGGAGGGGGAGGAGTCACCGCCCCGAGGGGCGGGGCCTGGAGGGCTGGGCTGGGCTGGGTGGGCGGAATGGACCAATCCCGGACCAGCGCGGGACTTTTAAACTGGGCCGGGAGCCGCTCCCCTGGCTCAGGGGTCGCCGCCGCCGCCTCCCGCAGCCGCTCTCGGCTGCGCCGGTCATTAACGAGAGGGGCGGAGTAAGCGTCGGGCTCCCGAATTGCACGTAGGAAAAACGTTTCCCCTTTAAGGAAGGCCCGTGGCTGCCCGGCAGGCCGCACGGAACGCGCACGTTTTGAACATGGTAACTTTCGTCATTCCGGTATAAAATCCTACTAAAATCTGTGCAGGATTTGGTCTGGCTGCTGCGATTTACTATAGTGTTCCAGCTCCTTTTAAGAGAAAGTGGGTGGCTCTTAAAAGAGCCTTTGGGTTTATTTAAATGAGGAGACTCTATAGTTTTTTCTCAGACGTTTCACTTCTTTTTGGGCGCCGCCTTCTTTGCCTTGGCCGCTTTCGGCTTGGCTGCCTTGGGCTTGGCTGCCTTGGGCTTTACTGCCTTTGCCTTGGCCGGGCTCTTTGCTGCCTTTTTGGGGCGGCCTGCTTTGGCTGCTTTCTTGGGGCTCTTGGCTGCTTTCTTGGCCGCGGTAGCAGCCGGCTTCTTGGCTTTCTTGGGGCTCTTCTTCACGGCTGCAGCTTTCTTGGGCTTCTTGGCGGCACTGGCGGGCTTCTTAGCCGCTGGCTTCTTGGGCTTAGCCGCTGGCTTTTTCTTGGTTGCTTTCTCCTTTGTCTCACCAGGTTTCTTGTTCAGTTTGAAAGACCCGGAGGCGCCGGTGCCCTTAGTCTGCACCAGAGTGCCCTTGCTGACGAGGCTCTTGAGCCCCAGCTTGATGCGGCTGTTGTTCTTCTCCACATCGTAGCCGCCGGCGGCCAGCGCCTTCTTGAGCGCGGCGAGGGAGAGCCCCTTGCGCTCCTTGGAGGCGGAGACGGCCTTGGTGATCAGCTCGGTGACGCTGGGGCCGGCGGGTTTGCGGGCTTTGGAGCCGCCCGCCGCTTTCTTCGGCTTCTTGGCGGCGGCCTTGGCACCGGGCGCAGAGACAGCGGGAGCGGCAACAGGCGCGGTCTCCGACATGGTGGCAGCCGTTCGTCCACGGATCGGGGGGAACCACTGGGCCTGTACCAAGTCGGCGGCCTCGTATTTATAGAGCGGAGCCGCGCGGTGATTGGTGCGTTGCAGCGCCCGCCCCGCTGCACGGCAGAAAGGTCTCTTCTCCCCGCTCATTTTGTGTTTCTTAGGAGCCGAAAAAGCCCGTTTTTATCCGAATTTCCGCCCCCGAGCTCCCCCCGGGTGGCAGCGGCGTGGAAAAGACAGATTGTTGTTCCCCTGGGCGAAGTTTCCCTTCGAAGAGGCAAAGGGTGAGTTAAAAAAGAGGCGATAAACCCCGAGTCCTGGACCTGGGCAGACCTCGGGAGGCAGAAACTTTTGTTTTTCCTTCTAAATAAAATCCGCGACGTGGGCAACTAAATCTCCAAAGTAATTAATTAGTATTCTTTAAAGGGTCTTCTCTTAATCTGAACTGAAAACCGGGGATTTGAATGGATATTTTAATCGCAAATTGATTTCAAAGAGGAGGAAGTAACACAGGCTCATCTCGAGCACTGAATATGGATTAGAAATTAGCTTCTCTGTCCAAAATCCTTTACCCCTTTCAAAATAATTAAAATAAATTAAATTAGTGCATCATGCGACAAGGCCAGAGGCAGATTAAAGTCCTGCGAAGGGCTGTTTGTGCCCCAGAGGAGAGGACTTTTTGCAGCATAGCAGCTTGGACTGTGTTGCTCAGTGAGCACAATACAGACATGGTTCCCTAGCGCTCGGCTACAGAAATCTTTATTTTCCTAATAAATTAGGCGACATAAGAACTTAACACGGCCAGTTTTTGTTACCACTTTTAATTAGTACCCCGTCGCTCTATAATTGAGCGTTGTTTTTATACAGTTTGATCGGTGAAAATCTGAGTCATCGTTGTCTAAGGAGACACCACTGCAACTGATTTTTCCATACTTCTGCACAATAAAACTTGCACAAGTTATCAGTTCGGGCTCCCCTTTCACAGCAGATTGCAAAATATTCAGTTTTTTTACTGTTCAGTGACCGATTCTTGCATTGGAAGTGATATTAAAATTAACTTATCCAGCTGATGTATCTGCTATGCTAAAATGACTGGCTGCTAGCAAAAGGTGGACATTCTTCATCTGCACTTTATCAAGACCACACTTCAACAAATTAAAAATAAACGCATTTTATTTTTCATAACACAGAGAATTAAAACAAGTATTCTCTGACATCTTCATTGTTGCCTACAACCCTTTTGTTTGCCAAAGGCCTGTCAGGTGTTTGTTACCGCTTGTGGCTGTAACTGGAGGTCAAACTAAAATTTAGTACAATGTTATGATTCAAATAATTTATGTTTGTGAATGCATAATTATTAAAATGTGTTTATTGACCGATAAGCCCTGATTTTCTGGCTTTATTTCAACATTACGGTAACATTCAGCACTATATATATGTATATAAGGTAAAAAATCAGAACTGGCAACGCTCCATTTTACCTCAAATCTCCTGCCATTTCCAATTTCTCTCCAGCCCAGTCAGCCTTCGGACAGGACACGGGCACGGCCGCTCAGATGAAGCCACGAGAAAACTGTGTTAAAAATTAATAATTCAGAATGCTTCTTGTTACGAGAAAAAAAAAAAGACAACTTCTCTAGGTCAAAAGGTTGTTTGGGGGCTTAGGGCGTGGTGGTGGTTGTTTTTAAAGACATCGGTGGGTTACCTCCACTTCACGCAGGGCTGAGCCGACACAGGCGGGGCCAGGGGGGAGTGAGGGAAAGGTGTGGGGGCTGGGGGCTACCTCCTGGAGTAGCCTCCGGCTCTGTGTGCTTCTCATCCCACACGGAGCGAAACGATTCCTTCTATATGGAAGAAACCTCATTTTTAGTACGTATTAATCAGCAATTAATGGGCTTTTTTACCAATATTGAAGTCGAACTGTTTAAAAAAATCTTTAAAAATATCCAATTTTTCTTGGCTTTTTTTAACGCTAAAACCAGAAACATCTGATTTTTAACAGAAAAAACAACAGGTTCTCTTGGCTGTCTTTGGGTATTTTTAGGATCTGCAGCTCCTTTTATGAGGAAGTGGGTGGCTCTAAAAAGAGCCTTTAGGTTACTTTTGAGATACGAGCGCTCCCACAGGTCTGCTTCACTTGCTTTTGGCCTTGTGACTCTCGGTCTTCTTGGGCAGCAGCACGGCCTGGATGTTGGGCAGCACCCCGCCCTGCGCGATCGTCACCTTGCCCAGCAGCTTGTTGAGCTCCTCGTCGTTGCGGATGGCCAGCTGCAGGTGGCGGGGGATGATGCGCGTCTTCTTGTTGTCGCGGGCCGCGTTGCCCGCCAGCTCCAGGATCTCGGCCGTCAGGTACTCCAGCACGGCCGCCAGGTACACCGGCGCGCCGGCGCCCACCCGCTCCGCGTAGTTGCCCTTGCGCAGCAGACGGTGCACGCGGCCCACGGGGAACTGCAGCCCGGCCCGCGACGAGCGCGACTTGGCCTTGGCCCGCGCCTTCCCGCCCTGCTTCCCGCGGCCAGACATAGCACCCGACGCTCTTCCGCAGCCGCCACCCACCGAACACCGACGAGACACGCGCGTCGCACCGCCTCTGCGCCCGGCCCCCTTTTATAGCTTCCCCGCGCGCCCCGGCCCGCTTTGCGATTGGCTGCGGAGCGCTCGCCCTCGCGCCGACCAATGGCGCTGCGGATCCAAATCCACCCAATGGGGGAGCGGGCGGCTGGCCCCGCCCTGCGGCTGTCCCGCCTAGCAGCGGGGGTGTAGGGAAGAGCACGGGACGGGCGCTCCCGGCGCAGCGGCGTTGTGGGGGGGGACGGGGTACAACCCGCCGCCCCTCGGCTCCGATTGTGGCTCGTTTCGGCCGAACAGCCCCCGCCGCGGCTGCCCCCGTCCCCGGGACGTGCTCCAGAACTCCGTCCTACAGGGAAACGTGTTCCCGCGGGCCTGAGGAGAGCAGCGGTGTGCAGCGGCCTCCCAGGAACAGGGGGAGCCTCTGCTAGTGCGGTGGCTGTCGTTTTAGAAATGGTCCTGTATTTAGAACCTCGGAAATGCTACTACAGGATTTCCTTTTTTGAAAAATTATTATTATTACAAAATAGACACGTTCCTTTTTGTAGGGACATCTGCCACCCAGCAGATGGTATGTGCAGAAACCAGGCAGGAACTTCTAACAGAGGAAATCTCTCCCATTTTGGAGATAAATCACTCAAGAATTACTTTAATCAAACTATTTGCAATGCTATTCTGCAGAGCATTGGAAAGACACGCTGTGATGGTTTTATTCAGACTAGAGAATATCTCAGTGTGCCAATAAGCTGAATTGACTTGCAGATTGAGGATGTTTGTCTGGTACGTTCGGGGCTTGTCTTGTGGACAGAGAGATTCCTGTTCATTGTTGCTCCTTTGCTTTAATTATCCATGGTTTCTCTTTATGCCTTGACATATTTTTCTCTTTCTTCCATGCTTTTCTGGCAAGGGCAGACACCATCCTTGTGTAAACCAATGAAGGAGCCTCCAGCCTGGACAGCCACATCCTGCTACCCCAGTGCTGTGCGGCTCACTCTTCCTCCATTTTCCCCATAACCTGGGATTCTGCTCATTTCTGTGTCATTTTTTTTGTTACCATCCTCATTCCTTGATGCTTTTATACTCTAACACGTGGTTGTTTGTAATGCAACCCAGATCCTATGACATGGATCTCACGAAATTACAGTGAAGTAGTGCAAATGCCAGACTATGCTGCTTACCCTGGACACCAGCATTGACATATTTCAGGGAAAGACAAAGACATGACTCCCACCAGGCCAACCATTACAGCCTAGCAAAAAAAAAAAAAAAAAAAACAAACAAAAGAAACAGCAAAAACAAAAACAAAAAAAAAAACAACAAAAAACACCCAAACAACACCCACCCACCCACCACCAAACCAGCCAAAACCCCCAAAAGAACACATTTCATCTAAATTCTGCAGGTCAGAGAGCAACAGAGAACTAACTGTCACGCTTCAACATCCTTCTTTCCAGAAGGGTACAACAGTAGGAATTCTGATCTAAACTGTTCAGCATATGCAGGTCATGGCAGAATTACAAACAAAGCAAAATAAAATATGTGACAAAGTATGGTCACAACTTGTTTATGTCTGGCCAACCAAGACCAGCTCATCCAGTGACCTTTAGAAAGCATCTTTCCTTAGTGGTGTGATTAAGTGGATTATGCCAAATTAACTAATCCCAAGAATCTTTCTATTTTTCCATTTTTACGCCATCACTAATCTTCACTGATGCATTGGGCAAGTCACATCACTTCTCCATGCCCCTTTCCTCCCCATGATCATTTCTTCTTCTGTGAAGACTACACAGGGCCACAGGTGAAATACATGACCACAAGATGGTGGTGGTATTACAGAGATGAATCGCAGAGTTCTGTATGACCACCATGCAAAGACGAGGACAAATTGGTCTGGTTTTATGTTACCAGTTGTCCAGAGCTGAGAACATCTGTTCTGGAGTCATAGAGAAGATGGCATTACAGGACTGTGTCCACAACTAGCGTCATCATAAGGTAAATACATAATTGTTTGCACATAATTGTTCTTGAATATGCCACAAGCTTTCTGTTATGTTTTCTCCCTTTTAACAAAACAATTTCGATTTAAATATTAAATGCGAATTCAACTCTCCCTCAATAAATAAACAGTAGCAATTTGATATATCAAATTGAACAGTATTCCATTTGTTTTTTTGACCAGTGTCAGGGTATTGAGACACAGTACAGGTACTAAGGAGCTTTTTCCTATTTTCACTTGATAGAAGTGTTAGCACAAAACCTTATGTAATTCAATGGATGTCCAGCCAAATGTCCATGTCATTGATCTGTTTATTTTTAAGGATTCCACTCAGAGTCATTACCAGAGACCAAAGATAACACACGTATAAAGGGGAAAAACTTATTTAGCTCATGGAAGTATAGTCAATTTAGCAAGGAAATTGCTTTACAATCGTTTCTGATGCTGGAGTAGAAAGGGTTGTCAGCAGTCCTCAAAGCTGGATTTGATATTTCTGCCACAGCCCATGATTTGTGTGGCTGGTGAACAACCAGGTGTTTACCTGAGCACATAGACTGAAGTCAGGGCATCCAGATATTCCATTGCTTTCATAAAAAGGAAAGCTTTTACTACTTTGTGCCCTTTCATAAAACAGGAAGAGTTTACTACTTTGTGCCCTTTCCACTTAGAATCACAGAATGGCAGGGCTTGGAAGGGACCTTCAGAGACCATCTAGTCCAACCCCCCTGCCAAAGCAGGCTCATCGAGAGCAGGTTGCACACGAAAGCATGTCCTTTGAATATTTCCAGAGAAGGAGATTCCACAGCCTCTCTGGGCAGCCTGTTCCAGTGCTCTGTCACCCTTTATTAAACGCAAGAAAGGAAGAAAATCCCCCATATTAAATGAACTGAAGACAAACCGCAGTTCTAGACAACGAGATGAAGTATCAGTCCCACATGCAGACAGTTTCCACACACACAGTCCCACCTAGTCATACAGCTCCCAACCTCACAGGTTTATCAAAAAAAAAAAAATAAAATACCACAAGAGAATGCAAGAAGCCTTCTGTACAAGAGCCAGACAAAACAGTAGACATCCTAGATTTGGACTAGTCCTAGGAAAAAAAAAATAAATTATATATAATCTTGCAGCTCCTGGATGACTTGCATTGTCAAATCCAGCATTTCCATGTGGCCTCAACACCCGTTCCAGGGGCACTTTCCCTCCCCTCTGCCTTTCCCTAAGCCATCTGAGAGGTCTATCAGTTGTAGGAACTACCTGCCTCCTTTACAACCCCACTTCACCCCAGGCAGGGTGAGGAAATCACTCTTCTCATATTATGCACATTCCTTGTGCATGAAATTTACCTTTTTGTGCCTATTTAAACATCTAGCAAATTCAAATGCTTTTGACTCAGTCTGAAGAGGAATAGGTTCAGCAACGGGCAAGCGTTCACGCTGTCCCAAGAGAAGTAAAGGTGGTTCACCTACATGAGAATATGGCCAAAGGAATATAAAAAAAAAAAAAAAAATTAAAAAAATTCCAGACCGGAGGAGCAGAATGAATCAAGCGACTCCTGCAGGTTACTAATGTAATCACAGGGCTGCCAGGGAGATTTTCTCAACCTTGAACATGACAGAGAGGGAGGTCCTCAGCCTGCAACACAGTTGTTCTCCTCAGGCTGCTTCCTGGGAGGAAGAGTCAATAAAATTAACTTGAGGGTCGTAGGTACCACAATGATGCCTTCCCCCCCGCAAAATGGCCATTCACACGTTCTACTTATTAAAGAATAATGACAAAATTGGCGTTTTTTAAAAGCTAAAATATAAAGATGATATCCCATAAATGTAACTAAAAGAAAGATTTAAGATACTACTGACACAACTGCAATTAACTCTTGAACCAGGAAGGGAACTGTTGTAAAAACCTGTTTGTGTCCAGAATTTGTGAAAACAGAATCGAGGTTTACAAGTGTAAATTTGGGTAGCTAATAATTTTGTCTCCTTAAAACAGATTTAACCTCAAAATATCAAATATACACCTATGTGTGACGCTTATAGCCAACTAAAGGTGTTGCTTGGTATATCTACAGGTCTGGCAGCTTGACATAAATTCTTTTCAGTAAAAATCTAAAAACCCACCAGAGTCTGAATACACTCACCTAGAAATCGATGTATTCTTAGAGGACTCATTCTTAAATCCACTAAACACACACTACAAGGTCTTCAACAGGAACACAGAATTTTCTCAATTTCTTTTATGTCTGTCACACAACACTAACTCACTTTTTTTTTTTTAAAACAGGATGAAGACACCGACATAAATAGCTAAGTACTGCTACTAGCCTTGTACTCCAATTCAGCATTTCAGACAAAACTGAAATATCCCAAAAATGCAATTATCTCTCTGAAGCAGCAGCTCATTTGGGAAAGACATATTACCCACACAACTGATCCCATTGGTCTTAAAACTGATTTGTTTACAAGATCCCTGGAGATTTTGCAGTCTGTTTCAAATGAGAATAAAGATTCATTTCTTGCATGCAGTAAGGGTTACGGGAATATTTGTCTCTGTCAGCATAGTCAATAAAGCTAAAGGAATACTTCCACCAAAATAGAAGAAGAATGCTTTAAGCTGGAAATGTGATATCTGCACTTTAAAAATGACTAACTTCAGAGAGTTTGAAATCAGACATTTTCCACAACCAAAATTACCTGTCAAGCTCTTAGAATTAAAATTGTTTACCAATTTTTGCGTAAGATAGTCCATCCAAGATGCATCCAGTGTGTATCCAAGACTTGATATGACATAAACCCTTCAGTAAGAGTATGTAAAAAGTTGCTTTGTACTTCAGGACAAGTTTCTACCAGCTACCAGCAAAGGCTGAAAGAGATGTTTAGGAACTTAAAAACAAGAATATAGCCAAACTTTGGCTAAAAAAAAAAAAAAAAAGTATGTTATAAATAACATAGCTATTGCTGTTCTTTTTTGAGGTTCAGAAAGCCTCTACCTTCCCCCAAGGCCAGCAAAGAATCTCCCCCCTTTCCACCTACACACTACTTTTAGACAGATCACAAGGAAACCAGTATTTTGATACACTGAACATTTATTGTCTTTCACAAGACAAAATGAAGTTTCCCCTGTCGATGAAAAGCCATCAAGATGACCATAAAGGGGACAGGGTGCAGAATTCCAGTGTACAGTATACGCAACAAATTACCTCCCTGACTACCCTGGAAGAAAGATGATTGATCAATCTCACTGCAACTAAAAAACAGGATTATAAAATATTTACAGAAAAGAACAGTACAGAAAATAAAAACTGGACAACCATATGCGTATGAAATGCCACCAACACTTCTCCGTCTCCTTAAAAACCTGTTCCACTACCCTCCCAGAGCATTCAGGATGTGCAAGGATTCAGGCAGAGCATAGTCACCTCCCCACTCCCACACTCCCCCTCCCCAGAGTACCATTATCTCCCTCCAAGGAAGGGGGAGGACTTGAGGAAAGCAGCGTCACCTTCTTGACAGTAATTTCCTCCCACCGAGTGGACACGCCACCTCTGAAAGGAGGTTCTCAGCCACACTTCATCTGCAGCAGTCTCTACTCAGAGCATACTGGCAAGTTAACCTGTGGGTAGGGAACTATTCCCTGTCATGCGAGCCCTTTCATTGCTTGCAGGAGGACCTTTCCTTCTCCTCCCTCCGCGGTGGTCTGATCTGTGTTGAGGGGCAGGAAAGCTAACTAGGACTATGACAGGTCACAGGAGACCTTCCATTTCTTTCATGAAGGCTTCATACACATCATCCTTTGTCTGTACAGAGATAGGGGCAGATGATCCAGCCTTAGGGGCAGCTTTGGTTAATGGGAGAGCAGGCTCATCATCCTGTTTTCTCTGGGAGGCAGCAGAAGCCCCTTTATTTTCCCGGCGCACTCGCAAGGCAGTGGGCACAAAGCGAGTGATCTCTGCCTTGGGGTTAGTGATCTGCGGCTTGGCACTGATAGTGGCCGTAGCTTTCTTCTCAATGGTGGCCGCACTGGTGTCATCCGCCTTGGGGCGCTGAATCAAGCTGGGTGGGGCACTCAGTACTCCAGGATTTGGAATGGGAGCTGGTGGGAAGAGACCAGGTGGGGCAGGTCCTAATGGAGGCACCAGAGGTGGCCGTAACATACCTGGTCGAGGAGGAGGGATACCTGTGAGAAGAAGAAAAAGCATGAGCTGACTCCACACCTGGGAGTCTTAAAATCTTTGGTCAAAAAAGTGCAAAGGCTCAGAAAGCCAAGAAGGAAAAACAAAACAAAAAAACACCCGACAAAATGCAGCAGGACTGTCTTTAAAAAATAAAAATGTCTTCAACCCTGCACCAAACGCTGGGTTGAAAATGATGCTGATCCTCACGTTTTGAAAGCTACAGGAGCCTGTGTATTGCTCCCTTTCAAATTTTAAAGTTATAATCTGAAAATAAATGTTCTTGATGACCCATCTCATTGGAATTTCAGGGTCATCTGAAATGTCTGACCAGGCAGAAAAAATAAATATCCCTATCTCCAACTCATTAAGTGTAGCACTATTATAGCACCCAGGGGTTACACAGAAACAGTCCAGCAGAAGTTCAAATTCTGAAATTCCCTTTTTGAGGACAGAATTCTTGCCACCAAACTACGCGGGACAGTATGGAATTACTTCTTCTTATTACACAGAAAAAGACACAGCCCAATGTAGCCACACAGACAGGAACAACGGCAAACTGGTAACCACTTCTACTTCTGGCTTTGTCACCGCATCAAAAACTAGGAAACTAAAGCAGGGAGAGACTTGGTGCTGAAGCAAACAGAATACTTTACCTGGCGGGGCAGGTGGGGGCAGTCGAGGAGGAGGCCCACGTGGAGGAGGACCTGGGGGCAAACCTGGTGGCGGGCCTGGGGGAGGGCCAGGTGGTCGCCCAGGTGGAGGGCCCGGTGGTAGAAGTCGAGGTAAAGGCCCACGCAGTCCTGGTAAGCCAGGAGGCCTCAGGAAAGGAGGAGCTCCTGAAAGCACACACACAAATGAAGAGAAATTTAGGTCATGGTTAAGAAAACCCCAAACTATTCATCAACTAATATTAAAGATCCTCAACAGGCACTTGAAAGCTGTTCTAATGCTAGCCAGCTGCCAGGTTAAACTAACCTTCTAAAGGGCTCTTCCCCATGTAATGAAACAATAGCAGAGAACAACTACTGAACTGAGGTTGCTGGAATTCAAACAGCTAAAATTGGAAGAATTTTTCACTCTGGCATTTGATGGCCCTTCTGGCCTGGGAAGTAATAAGTAGTTTTGCTCTACTGAAAGTAACTCTTTTGAGGCAATGTAAAGTAAGAATTCAAGAGACAGATTTACACACTTTTTTTAATCACAAAAAAGCTTATTACTGTTGTCCAGTTCAGCTATACGGTAACCCCATTAACTTATAGAAAATAAGCTGCTGTCTTCCTCTAAATTAAAAACACCTCAAGCGTTTGCCCTCAAAAACCTCCACACACTATAAAAAAAGAGAGTCACTGATTGGCCCCATTGCTAGTAGTCTCCAGGCAGTCTAATATTGACATATATTCAAATTTAGTACTTATTTCATCTGAGGACAGTTTTCTTCCCTAACAAGGCTGAAATACATTCAGGTGGTAGAAGCCTTCACAACACAGCTTGTTAAAAAATACCGAAAAAAAAAAAAAACCAACATCAAAGCCCATAACTAGGCCAGTGGCTCCCAAGCCTCTTTAGCATGTCTTGTTCAGCATAGGGTTTGAGGGCAACAACACAAGAAAGGAAAAAAAAACAACCAACAACACTGGAGAGGTACATGGCACCAGGCCTTGGTCTTCTTACTCCAACACTGGCTCTGCAGCTGCCTCACAGTGTTACTGATAACAAATAAGCCAATGCCCATCAGGCCGACTACAGCTACAGGTGCCTGATGCATCAAAAGCACAGTACAGCAACAACAGACTGACCAGAGAAGAGCTCACACAGGTCTCAGCAAGTACCACATCAGGCTCCTGTACCTCATCTGCAACACGTTCTGAAGCTTAAAAACTCCCAAACTGATACTCTGTCTGTAGTACTGAGAGCTTGCATCCTTCAAACCAGAGTAAGTCAAGTATTCACCTGGTGGAGGGCCAGGAGGAAGGCCAGTGGGTGGGCCTGGAGGCCTCAGTGGAGGGGCTGGAGGTGGTCCTAGCGGAGGTGGCCCAGGCATAGGAGGTGCCTGTATCTGAGTTGGAGGAACAGGCTGTGGAGGCGGTTGCTGCTGTTGTGCCTGGGAGGTTGCAGTAGATGACCCACTCTCTGCAAGAGCATCCTCACTGAGTTGCTGCTGCTGCTGCTGCTGTTGTTGTGATGTCTCTTCAGATTCTGAGTCCTCTTCCTCCTCCTCCTCTTCTTCTGAATATTCCTCCACTTCTCTCCCTTCTTCTGGGATTTCCTGACCTGGAAATGGAGATATACTTATAAAATCAGTTCACAGGTAGTACCTTTGTGAATTATCAGAGAGCAGAGAACTTGAGCACACAGAATAAAATAGAAAGAAGAAAAAGAAAGATAAACCAAATAAAAAGAAGAAAAAGATAAACCTTACTTAAAGGAAAGAAAACCAACCACATCTTATTGTTAAACAGAAAAAGAAAAAAAAGAAAGGAAAAAAAATAATAAAAAAAAATCACTGTTCTAGATAGAGCTCTGCCACTAAGAGCAATGTGTTCTTGTGGGTGCTGAAACTTCTACTACCAACCCGAACTGCACCTATTTCAATCTATGGTTTATGGAGTTTTTGGGGAGAGAGGAGAATGGGGACATGACCTCAAAATAAGCACAACGCCCATGTCCAAGAAAGTCCAGCAGCTTTGAAAGATACTGGGGTGTCTTTCCAAACCAACCAAACAAAAAGTGTCTTTACTTTATTGGTTAACTTATTTCTGCAAAAAGATATTTTTAGGGAGCACAAATCCTTACAGGTTACAGACTGAGCCCATAGACAATCTCACCCTTTCTTTTTCGCTAAGAGGTTCATATTTCGTTTGAGAAATAGTTTAGAAGTTAAGCTAGATAAAATTTAGACAAAAAAGAAATCTCGGTACCTCAAAAAACCCCGTAAGTTGCCACTGTAACTTTAACTCTGCTATGAAAAACACACACACTACTAGACCAAAAAGAATTTAAAAAAACCCAAATACCTAACCACAGCTTATACTCTTAGCAGATCCTACATTATGACAGTAAAATATTTACTCTATAAAATAAAAACTGTGCAAAGTAAGTTCACCAGAGAAACCTTAACTGGAAGCCTAATGGCATATCTCCACTTAATACATCCACCTCACTCACCTGCCATTCGTAACATCATGGCTTGAAGCGGAGTCAGTTCTTTCATGTTCTTTTTCTTTTTTCGTGACTTCCCAGGCATGTCTGCAAACCGTACGCTATGACCTGGGGAAAGCAAAGCATAGGCAAGGGTGGTAAGAGAAATATAATAAAATAGAGAAAACAATAAAAATCAGATAGATTTAAGTCTTCTACCTGATATGGGTAATGTATCATTGTAACATAACAATGCTCCTTATATAAGGGTTAATATTGGTGTTATTGATTATTTGAAGCTTTGCTAAGATAGTATTCACTATCAATTGGTCTACCCTAAGCAAGAAAGAAAATATTGTCAAAAAGCATTAGCAGCATGCAATTTAGTTGTCTTAGTTGTTCATGTCACCAAAGAGTGAGCGTATTTTACACTGAGGCTTAATCTTTATAGGGTACCCTGCCAATTCAATGCTTCAGGTGAAAAATGGCTTGCAACCTTACTAAACTAACGCAACTGCTAAGAAAACAGGTCCATCTGAAAAAGATGCTTCACTTCCAAATAGCTTCTGATTAATTTACTAATAAAAATTCTTCAGCTGGGATTTCGGTAAGTTAGAACAATTAGCTGGCTACACAAATTACTTTCCCTGCCAGTCAGGAAAACAGACAACAGACACAAACTCTATTAAGTACTGTTTCTCTTTTGGGAAAGAAAAAAAAAAAAAAACAGCCCCCAATCTATAACTTTACATCTTACCTGATTTCTTTTCTTCGCCACCTTCCCTCTCCTTATCATTATCACGATGCAGGAAGTCCTCGCCTTCACTGTCTGCATCTGACCTATCGCTGTCACTATCATCACTACTCTCATCGTGCTTGTCTTGATCCATATCCTCAGGATAACCTTCGTCTTCGCTGGTACTGGACATATCATCATCGTGCCCTCGCTGTCCTGCAGGAAACAAAGTATCAGGAAATGCATTAACTACAAATACACTGGTTTGAAAGACAAACTATTTTGTATTTCTACAGTTAGCAAAATCCCCCTAGCAACAGCACAGACATATTGTCAAGCCTTTACTGTTTAGCACATATTCTGAAAGAATATTCCAGGGAGTTTATTTATAAGATTTCCTATTAACCAGCTGGTTAACTTGCACAGCAAACAAGTGAAGGCAACTCCTATCTGCAACTCATTAGTTCATTTCTATTCACCAATGACCCACCATTGAAATACTTTGATGCTTTCTGGTATGCAATAAAGCTGATCTACCCATTAACAAAAAATTCTAAGGATGATACAGTAACTGTGTGACAAGGAGGACCTAGTTTCCCCCCACAAAAGCATATCCAGGGTCAGTTGGTGTTTTTGTTATTGGTCTGGTGGTTTGGGGTTTTTTTTTTTTGTGTCCTGGTTTGAGGTAAAACAGAACCAATTTTCTGATTTGTAATTTTACTTTTTAGCTGGGCCTCTTCTAACTGACTAAAGCCTGAAATTAACGGCATATTGTTCAGAAACTGTTCACTCTCAGAGTGATAAGACCTGATTACACCAGGGAATGGTATGCAGAGGCTCTTGCTTATACTTATTGCTATAACAACCGAGGTCAGCTAACTTCACCGTTTGCCCCATTAGAGGGTCGGAAGCAGAGAAGCGTAGAGGGGTCCCATCTGCAGGGAGGAGCGGACGGGACAGATGACCCAAAACTGACGAACAGGGTATTCCATCCCATATGCATCACGCTCAGTATAAAAGCTGAGGGATCAAAGGGACAAGGCTGCTCTGGATCGTTTTTTTTTTTTTTCTTCAATGGCCAACGTCTGAGGAGGACCCTGTCTGTTCGTCTGCCTTTGATCCTGATCTGAGCATTCCTGACTCTAGTGCCAGAATTCAGCTCCTGTCCGTCGCTGACTCCAGTCTGGGACTTTCCCTGTGTCTGCTGGTGACGCGATCGTCATCCCAGGAGCTGGATACGGTTTTGTATAAATTGTACACTTTTTTTTTATTTTATTATTATTTCTTATTTCCTTATTTATTATTATTTTCATTAAAGTAGTTTAGTTCTTTTTTCTAAACTCGTAAATCTCCTTATTTCTTCCTCTGCTCTCTGAGGATAGACAGGGGGGAGGGCCATCTGTCATTCTGATTGGCCAATCCGGCCAAAACCATGACATTTTGAAAAAGGAAGACTTCCTTGAGAATAGCTGGGGTTTTTTAAGGGATAGTATGTGCAATGTTTCAACACTGTTAAGACTACGTGGGAAAATATCCAATCTGTGAAACCTAACAAAAAAAAAATCTGAAAGTTGTAATTAGACGTTACAACATTTAAAAATAGAGCTGATACCAAAATTGCAGATATTATGAAATATAGCGGAATCACCTCAGAGGTGCAGTCACTTAAGAAGAGTCCTTCAAGTACTATTAACACCCGTATTGCCCAGAGAATGCCTTATCTAGGCCACACTATGTTCACAGCAGTATTATCCATAGCAAAATAGAGAGGTCAAGGAAAACCCCAGACAGTAATAGGAAAGCCCTTACCTGCTTCAGAACTGTAAGAAATCTCCTCTTCTCGCCTTCGAGGAGCCATCTCCAAGGTGAAACCCACTTTACGGCCATACATCTGTAGGACTTGAGGTGGGGGTGGCCCTGGAGGAGGTCCAGGGGGCTTCCTGCCTGGAGGTAAACGTGGAACACCAAGCCCAGGAGGAGGAAGTACAGAGATGGACCGAACTGGTGGTCTGGAAATAAAAAAGTAAATTAGAAATGTAGGAACACAAACATGCAAACACGCACTTAATAAAATTCTTTATCCTTCTCTCCTACACAGCTTCTAAAAAGAAACATGAGCATTTATAAAGTATAGATTTTTCCCAAGGAGTTTACAGCCTCGTACAAAGACACGACTGCTGAAGATCAGACAAAAGCAAGGTTCTCAGAAGGCAACCACAGAGGAGACTGGAAAAAAAGGCAAGGATTGAATCCCACCACTGAAGCGGAATGAAGTAGCCACAAAGTTGATGAAAATAGAAGGCCATTCATAAAGAAATAGGAAGAACTAGTAGCAGAACAAGAAAACTGATAAACAAGTTGTTATGGTTTGAGAAAACCCATAACAATTTATTGTTGTTTAGACAATTATTCTATCACCCGATGACCACTCTCCACCCGAGAGGGGGAATTGTGGAAAACAAGGAAACACAAGGGTTGAAATATAAATAGATTTTATAGGATAAGAGTAAATAATTAAAATTAATGCTAAAGAACCAGTATCGATCCCGATACCAACATAAAATACACAAGGATTATACTCAGCCCATTCTATCAGTAGGGAGCTGTGCACTCCCAGCACTGGACAGCAAATGTCAGACACTGCAAGCACTACGGCTTCAGGAGGAAGGGAAGGGCTCAGGGGTCCGGTACCAGGCCAAAAAGTTCTCTGGACCACTGCCATCAAGGGAGAGACAAAACTACGCAGCAAACTTTCTAATTTATATTGAATGTGACATTCATGGTATGAAATAATCCTGTCATCCAGCCTGGGTCAAGTGCTCAGGCCTCACTCCTCCTCACCCCTGCACTTGGCAAAGCTCAAAAACACTGAGACCTTGAATACCACACAGCCTAGGTGGCTATAAAGTAAATATTTTCACAAATTCAGACACTAAAGTCTTCTAAAAGGGCAGTTTTCCCAAGCATTAGAAGATAAATTAGTCCTATGTTGCTCAACCCAGGACACAAGTAAACTAGGAGCTTAAACTGAATATACTAGCATGACAAAATAACACATATACCTCAATTTAAGGAGAACTTATGTTCAAACTGGCAGGGCTTTAAGTTTTACTGATATGCAGAAAGACAAATGCGAGAAGACATAGCTTATTACTCAAAGCAATTTAAACAAAAGCCAGTAATAGTAGGGAAAGATTAAAGGGCTTTGGTTAAAAGAAAGTGCAATTCATTTGCACAGGATTCCCGATTTCTGCTAGTCAATATTACCTCTGCTTCTACCCCTAGCTCCTCCCCAGTAATGAGTGCTCTTTTTTTACTTCCCCTTCAAGTTTCTTTTTCCACTTACCCATAGGCTGATGTCTTCTTGAGAATAGAAGGTGGTTGAGCCCCTGGAAGGGGAATGTCCTGTATGAGAATGTTGGAGGGAGCATGCGGCATATCTGGTAAGGGGATACTTTCCACTTCAACGTGTTGAGCATTCTGGGGAAAAAAGAACAAAATATAATAATATTAATATTGTATTAATAATAATATTATTATAATTAGTTATTCCCACAGAAACTACCACACAACCTTATGACCTTTCAGAGTACAGAACACACGGGACGTGCCATCACTTGCCAAAGGTGTCTGTTCTTAGGGCATGTTATTTTGCAGCAGTTCATGAAAGACATTTGGGAGAAAAGTCAACAGTAAAAGCTCTCAACACAAAACAAAGCACACACAGCGCACCCATGAAAGGCTTTGGTCAAAATCCAGTTGGGTTTCCATCTCCACTTAGACCTTCAGTCCCCAAAACGGACTGCAGACACATACACCTGTATTTTATGAGTATCCAGAAGGCACACATCACAGGCTGCTGCATATTCCAAACAAAGACAAAAAAAAAAAAAAGAAAAAAAAGAAAAATCTTACAGATACTTGCACTTGGAAAACATTATGTTCTCCAATATGGTAGGGAAAAATGTCAAAGAAACCTCTTTAAAGGAAAGCCAAAAGATTCTCACTATTTCCAGAAACAGATTTAGAAGAAATTCACAGAAATATCAACTGCACACTCACTGGCTCACTCTCTTTGACACAGAAAAATTCTCACATTGTTAATTTAAAACATAAACTTCCCTTTCCCTTGTAATTTCTTGTTGAATTAAATCAATATCAGATAAATACAGACTTGACAACCCTCATGCTGTCCTCACTAAAATGCTGTAACCAGAGATACTATGACAATTAACGCAAGTACTTAATATGGGCCACACAACATATACACTTGCCTCTTATAAAGTTCCCTTCCTTTGTAACTGTCACACCTAAAGAGCAGACAAATAGTATACACTGCCACAGTCACAAGTCTGAAATACAATAAGCATTACCTTGACAGCATCAAAATACTGGCTGAGTTGTGATCTCTTTTGCTCATACTCCACTTCCAATTTGCGCAGTTCTTTGTAGATGTCAGGATTCTCCTTCTCGTAGAGCCGCAAGATGCGCTCAAAAGTCTCACGGAGTTTTTTGCGTTTATCCTTTAGTACTTTTTCATTAAGTTGTGGCTGCTGTACTGGGTTAAACTCTAATCCAAGACAGCAAAAAATAACCCAAAAATTCATAAGTTACTCTACTGCACAACTGCGAAGAATCAAAACAACTTCAAAGCAAACAATGTCCAACCCTTATCTTCAGGAAGTCTTCAGCTTTATGACAATCCCCTCCAACTTCCAAGTTACTACTCATGCTTTTTATCAGCCACCTTCTCAGAAAAAAAGTCATCTTTGATGGCACCACATCACCTTAAATCACAATCAATCCCCAATTATTCATTGAATCTCCCCTTCTAACAGGAAAGGAAAAAGGTTACTCTATTTTAGTCTCCCAGTCATCCCTTAAAATTATGTTATGTGTCTACATAAGCCATTGCCTAAGTCCAACACCTGGTACATCTCACTCACCCATCTCATCCAATTTCTCCATGTCCCGGATAATCTGCTTTGGATCTTTCATCTTCAGTACAGCTGCTCGTACCATCATTCGTTGCTTTTTGTTCTAAAAAAATCAGAGATCAAGCAGATCAGAAGAGTGTCACAAGAGAGACAGAACATTTGTACCACATACTCCCCTCCCAATATTCCCAGTCTGCAGAAAAAAAATGTCTCAAAATGCCCTGCAAATATTCACCACAGCACAAATCAGCATCAAACAGATCCACTATCTTGCTATTTACAAATGCTCCTATAATTCAGTCGCTCCAATTAAGACACATACAATCAACAAGATAACAAACTGACAAAAGGTATACAGTAAAACACACTAAAAGGTATGCGAGTCTTGGGTAATTGATTTGTTGTTTGGTTGGGTTTTTTTAATTCCCAAATACTTAAAATAATGTTTCAGAAAGCTGCAATCATCACAAGTTAAAAAAATAGTAGATGATGAGATATAGTTACTCAAAACAAGATTTCTATTTTTTTTTTTTTTTTTTAAAAACTACTTGTTTGGACAGTGTTTGCCAAAGTCAATCTTAGGATATCAACCAAAACATCTGTAGTCTCCCCATCAGCCATGGCCCATTACAATCACAAACATGATACATAGTACAGAGAATGCCAAGTAAACATTTCTGATCTCTTTATTTACCTTCTTTAGCTCTCTCTTCCGAGCTTCCTTACCTAGAGAGGAGGGGTAAAGAGAAAATAACAACTTGAAAGAGACAACCAAATTCATGAAGAACCTTTCCTTCATCAAGATTAGTACTGTTTCTCAACAGTTCACTCATTTTAGAGAGTGTGTAACTTTTGCACTCATCTTCCCAGTGAGAGTGAAACACAGCATGAAATAGATTTCTATCTCATGTGTGTTATACAGAAAAGAAAGGAGACAAAGCAGTCTTTGTGTCTCCAGAAGCAGGGGTGTTTCTACACAGAAAAGAACAATAGGCAGCAAGTGTCATAGCATGTGTGTGCAGTCATGAAAGGATTGCTGCCTAGAAGCTGTAACAGAGCCATCTGACAACGCACTTTAAAAATATGTCGGCTTTGAACACACATCTGACATAAAGCATAATCACCATGGAAGTCTGGATTTTCTTTATCTGCTTAGCATTGACAATATCTGGCATGTTACCAAAAGGAAAAACACAGTGTGACGACTCCCTCAACTAACAAGACCACTTGCAAAATTTGACTTGTTCCTCAAATTCTAGCTTCAGACAGATTAACACTGTCCCAAGCAGCAGTCTTCAGTTTAACCAACAACTAAGTACAAAGACCTTTGAACGCTGATAATTACAGTAAAAATTAAGAGGTAAATACTGCAGAGAAACAACAGCATGCAAGCAAGCAGCCTTCTCAGGAAGTTTCTACATCAGTCAAAGCCAAGATATTTTTTAAATTAGGGAAACTCAGTTCTGATTCACAAGTGAGCTTCTTATCTTCAGAGAAAACTTTTTACCTGCTTCCCTAGGACCCCCCCTTTCCCACTTGCTTAGCTTTTATAGATACTTACGGGCCTGATCCGTGGGATTCATAAACTTCCCACTCTTGGTGGATGATGTAGATCTTCGCCCCATTTTGACTTTTTTCCTTCCACCTCAAAAAAGAAATTTTAAAACGAGGGAGAGACCTAGAAAAGATAACATGGTTTCAGGTCCTATGTACCAGTAGCTTGAGTATGCTTATTTCTTGAGAGAAGAAATACATGCAGGTTGCTCCCTCAAAAAACTTAAATACTCGTGAGGTCCTCAAACACTACTAAAAGCTCAGACATTCACATAAAAAACACCCTAGTTTAACTAAGCACTACTATTTAATTAAGTACCTAGTTACTACTATTTTGCTAAGTACCTACTTTAAACATCAACTAGATTGTTATTCATTCCAAGAGGAAAACCAAGAACCTTCTTTGCTTACACTACAGAGTGCACAGGGGAAGGAGAAAAACACATCCTATTTTCCTAAGACCATATCAGAGTCCTTCTAGCTTTTCCTTTACTCTCATAAAAGCTCTTCAATTTTTACCTTTCCATTCCTCTCTATTTAAAATGTTTCCCACAAATTTTCTCCTTTCCTCAGACTTTTAACCTGTCCTTGATTTCTCCCCCCAGCAACAATTTTATCCGTCAGCAAATGTTCTGCACACACACGCATGTCGTCTTCTCTTCTCCATAGACCAATGCTATCCCAACTGCCCTTATGCTCTCTACCTCCACCAGTATTATTTCAAACTGTGTTATGATTATCAGAGAAGGTTATTCTGGAAATAATTACTTCCTGACTTTAGACATTTCTTCAACTTACAGATGACTACGTAAGTGTCCAAACTACAGCCAGTCATGTTGCCTCTCTCACAGCTATAATCTCCCTCCACCTCCACCCCTACTTCCTTGCCAAAACACCATCCAAAAAAGAAAAAAAAAGAAGACACAGCACACAACAGATTCCACCCGAAAATCTAAAACACCCTCTGAAATTTGGGAGTTGATGGGATACAGCTTTCTAGTCACCACACTGCATCCAAACGTATCCCGACCAAAGTGAAAGTATTCACAAGTTAAGTCCAAAGTTCTCCGCTGCCTCACTGCAGTCGCCAAATGTGCATCCTTCTTCCTAATTACAGAAGATGCCACTTTTAAAACACTAAATGATGTGCCTCCCCTTAACCCCGAAGAAGAAATTCAAGCAGCGTCTTATTTAGTACTTCAAGGCCTCATAAAAGGGGTTCCTAATGAGCTCCAGTAACTGACCACATTCATTGTACTGACTAGTAAAAATCTACAGAGCTTTGCTCATGACTCATACTACCGGGCTATGCTCACAGTTGGCCTGATGTTTTCAAGAGCACCCCACAATTTCTGATCACCGATAACATATTTCCTACTTATAAGATTCCACTGACTTTATTGCAAGACACTATCATTTCTTTAGGTGCGAGCCTCACTGAACAGGAGTTTCATGTGCACCCCGCATTTCCCAGATTTCTAACATGTAAAGGGAAAAAGAATAAACTTCTGAAGCCTCGATCCCAAATCCTTTCAAGACACAAAGCAAAGAGCTCCAACAAGTTAACAGACGATGGGGGGGACACCAACCACTAAACTTAAGATTTTTTTGGCCACTGGGGAACGAGGCGGAAAGTCTCCCATGAGGCACCCGAAAGCCTCCCCTCCTCCCCCGACGGAGGGAGGAAGAGAAGGCGGTAGAGCAAACCGCCACCGCCTTCTTCTCCTCGCTTCCCTTCCCCTTCTCTTTCCCCGCCCAGCCCCGTCCCGTCCCGCTCCTCTCACCCCTCCGCCCGGCCGGGGCGGCCCGGCTCCCTCCCGCTGCAGCGGCCTCTATAACCCCCTCGCTCCTTGCCGCCGCGGCCCCACCGCCATCTTGAACAGGGACCGAGTGGCGCGCCGCCGTAAAGCGCGACTGCCGCGCCGCGCAGAACTGCGCTCCGGAAGCGAGGCCTTTACCGCGCCGTCCCCCGATTCTATAATTCCGCGGCTCTTTTCTGCCCCGCTCGGAGGTTCCTCTATGGTCGGGCCGGCGGGTGAGCCGGAGGAGGGCGTGGCTCGAGGCCCCGCGCGCGTGCCGGGGATCACGTGAGCGGCGTGGGCCGTTGCGGGCGGCCGTTGAGCCCGGCCCCTCAGGCGGCCGGAGCTGGAACGGGGATTGGGGGCTGGTGGCTCCCTGCCGGCCCCAGGGGCGGTGGAAGGCGCACTCAGGGAGGGGTATGGGAACTAGGACGCCTTTGAAGGGGGGGAGCGCTACGGCCGGTGCTGGAAATTGGCTGGGATAGAAAGGAAGCGCTTCAGTGCGGCCGCTGTTCCCCCGCGTCCTCCTGGGGAGAGCCTGCAAAATGGCCTCCTGCCCCGTCCTGGAACAAAGTGGAGCTGAGGAGCGTGTGAGAAGTCTCTATTTGTGGGGAATAAAGGCAGAGAGCTGAAGGAGCGGGAGTTCCGGGTAAACTCGGATGTTACATGTGTTTCTGGTTGGGTTTGGCTCCCCTATCAGCACGGCTGGCATCCCCTGTTAGGCTCATGTGCCAGCTGCTGTTTCAGGGGAGTGCTAGAGAAAAGCGTGTGGATGATGTTCATTGGGCAGTTCAGGCCATACAAAGAGAACAGGAGAGCTAGTTTGGTCCCAGGAGGCAGTATAGGATCTGCTCTGTTACTTGTCTTTTCCTGCAGCCCGCCCTGATGTGGAAGCGCCTGCAGCAAACTGGTGAGCACCTTTGCAGAGGCTGGTGGACAGTTGGTGGGAACTGTTCTGCTTAAAGTGCCTCTCCTAGCAAAAGTCCCCAGGCACGTGAAGAGCCACAATAAGGATACATGAAACATCTCCTTGGATACCAGTTGCATCACAATGAATAAGGAGGGAGCACGCAATAACGTGTGGGTGCAGGCTTAAAAAGTTGCAGTGCTGGAGTGAGGTGTAGGAAGGACATTTTTGCTATGTGCAGATGCACCTGGGAGCAGAGATGGTCTGGTCTCTGAGCTGAATGTGTAGACCCCCTGGCTCTGGGTGGACCCCTTGTGCAACACAACGTTCTTACAGTTTTTCAAATATTGGAGACTTAATTAGCAAACTTGGAACTTTATGAAGGATCATTGCAGGGTGGGTAAAAGCAAGACTATGAGCTGCACGTTGCATTAACACCAACATTACTTGCAAACTGCACAAAATCCATGTTAGCGGATGGCCCAGCCCAGGGGCATCCTCAGAGCCAGGGCTTTGGAAGCTCTCAGTGCTCTCAGGGAGTCTTGCTCACTGCCACACAGCAGAGTCATCCCCACCTTGTGCCTCTTTGGCCTCTTCTTTTGTATTGTGCTTGTTACTAGAAAGAATTTGCTGCAGGGCAGATTTTGGTTGCAACCATCCAGTGTTTCTACAGGGGTTTGAAAGCAGCTTAGACTGGTTTTGGCTGGTTTACAATTTCTTTTCTTCTTTGGGGCTGTTATTTGGAACACACACATTATACATTTTTAATTCTTAATCCTTCGTCCACAACAACCAACTGAGCAGAGGGAGAATGCTTGAAGGGGTGTGATGGGAACGCTATGGCCATGGCACATCCCTGCTGTGTACCATGTCACTGGAGAGGGGGACAGCTGAGGCTTTGCAGATTGGCCTCTCCTCACAGGGTTTGGGGTCTTCTGTCACGACAGTACAGCTCAGTGGGGACAGTGGTACTGACACAGCCCTAACTGCTTTCTCCCAGCAATGTCTGCTGACTTGGAGGACAATAGTCCTCTCACATTTTTCACTTGGTACTTCTGTCACACCAAGAGGCAGCTCCAGGGAGTCTAGAGGATAAACGTCATCAGACCGGTTAACCCCAGACTGGTTATGACATCTCTGGAGGACCAAGTGTAAGACTGGCTAGAGAGAGCAGGAATTATTTCTTATTTCGTGGGACAGAGTTTCAGTTCCCAAGCAGAAACAGAGCTAAGCTGTTTCTGCTCCACTGGGTGCCCTCCCTTGCATCTAGCCGGTTAGATGCATGCCGCATGCAGTTCAAGCGTGTAACTGTTAGTAATGCAAGTAAATCCCATTGATTTTCTTATTGCTAGAATTGGGGGAAAGAGTTTGGGAAGGTCCCATGCTGCTCCGCAGATTTTTTACCTCAGAACCACCTTGTTACAGCTGGATGTTGCTATACCTCTCTATGAGGTCACAGGCAGCTCTCCTAGCTGACAGGGGATGCTGCCCTGGCCTCTGTGAGCTCACAACCTCCTACCTCATAAGCAGAGGGACAGACTGCTGCCAACCAGCCTCCAACAGCTTCAATGTCTTCCACCGTCTCGTGGGCATGAGGCCACCTACCACACCTGCTGTTGCGGGCAAGCCGGCTTTCCTTTAAGCCCACCAGGAACAAGGATCTATCAAGAGGTGAATAGGAATTGTGTACCTTTATGTTCTTTATTGTGTATCCCACTTCCCCTGACACTGCTTGGAATTTGCTTTCAAGAAAACATGGACAAACTGCCTGAAAAGTACAACAGATTTGGTTTTGTTTGACTCTGTTATTCTCGTACAGCAGTGGTTGGCAATCTTGCAAAGAAACATACAGAGCTGGTAGGTTTTCTTGCTAAATTAAAAACGTACATTTGCACAGAGAAAGTCAGCAGGAGCCAGGGACTCCTGCCACTTCAACACTCAAATATAGCTGTTCCACTGATTGACAGTCTCTTGCCTCTAAACAAGTACCTCTAAACTGAGTGCCACTTCTGTCAGGAGAAGGGAGATGTCACATCTTGGAGAAACGATGCCTCGGGTCACCATGTCACCCACCACAATACCTCGTGTGAGGCAAGGCAGTGCTTTTTCCCTCATCTGAATTGCCTCTCCTGACCCATATCGCCCAGTCTGCAGCTTGTACTGGTCCCAGTTTGTCAGTTCCTAGCACCCATCCATGCTCCGGAACCCTGGGCTTTCTGTGCGATGGCTGGCAGAGCTGCTTGGGAGCCGACAGCTGCATTGCCATCTAGTGGCTTTTGAACACAAAGGCAAAGAGGAGTCAAAAAAAGATGATTAAAAGTGGGAACAGTATGGAAAAAACAAACCAAAACCCGGAATGGAAGGGTTATGAAGCCAATGGAGAGCTTCCCTGTTGTAATGTCACCCAACTCTTTACAGGCACGATCTAGTTATTAATATAATAATCTAATATTGCTAATATTGAATATTAATTAAAAGTATGAATTCGGGTATGCCTTTAGTATGAGAGAAGGTGGTACTAAAAAAGGAAGCTATACACAATCCTACTAGATTAGTCTATCATGGGTATTAAAAAGAATTTATATATTGCAGCTATATTGAAGATTTTAATCTTTTTTTCATGATTTGGTTTAAGATTGTTTTTTCAGACAGAACCAAAAAAAAACCCAAACCAAGTACAGGAAAGAGAAATCTTACAATATTCAGGTACATTTTTATTAATTCTTAAATTAGCTTTTTTTTTTCTCCAAAGATCAAAGCAAAAAAAGCAAACCACAGCAAATCAGAGCAAGAGACTGTAAATCCTGTTCTTGCTTCCAGCTTTGTTTTTAAAATCTGAAAAATAAGGACATTTGGTAGCTCATTGTGAAATGCAGACTCTGAGCATGCTCTTGGCAGTCCCACGTTGGTGGGACTGGGTAAAGCACGTGAAAATAAATTTAGTGCATTAATAGGGCTGTAATCCTACAGACACTTGTATGTGTGTATAATCCTAGTTCAATCAACAGAGCAGCGACTCTGCACAGAAATATTTACCTGTGGGTTGGCAAGAGGGCAGCATTACTGAGCACAGGAGGTTATTCATGCCTAGAACACTATAAATGGTTTCTCTCAGTTGTGGGGCAGTGTTGTACGTGTTTGCTTCTGAGACCATGCTTCTCTTGCCTTCTAATCTACTGGGATTAGAGTTTATTTAAAGATGATCTCTGTCTGGCTCCTTAGGGAGGGATGGGACAGGAAATCGCAGTTAAATATGCTTCAGCTAGTCCTTGTAAGGAGTTCAATGAAGAGGGAATTCAGCCTATCAGATTTAGTACTAAACCGCACTAAGAGTTTAGCAGCCACAGCTGTCCTGATGAGCCCCCCAGATGATGACATGGACTGGCTTGCTGAAATTGTTTTTCTCCCATGATGTTGTCATCTTTGATATAGAACAACATAAAAAGATAAATCACACCTTCTCACCACTGCTGCTCCAGCAGTGAATGTTATTGTCACTAGGATGTATTACAGTTCAAGGTTATCTAAAATAAATTCCAAAAAACAGCTGAAGGAAAGGTACGAAGTATTTGAAGTGTTGCCTCCCAGAAGCACTTATAAGCCCTTTCCCTATATTATATTTCAGTGCCAGTTTCTGGATCCGTCACATCTCTTGCTCTGCTACCACTAATAAGAAAAGCCATCAGTAGTTCATTTACCATAATGAATCAAAAAGGTTTCTGCGGGCATAGCTGCTGCAGTCGCTGTCACAGCAGGAGAGAGAACTCTGACTTCATTCACTGAACCTGCTGTCTCACTGAAGAAGTCACTTCACGTATGGCACGCTGGTACTTTTCTGAAGCTGCTTTAAACTCAGCCAGATGCTTCTCGTAGCTTTTCACAGCCGTCAGAAGCTGATTCCTCTCCACAGCTCCCAGGATGGCGTGGAGGATCATTTCAATGCCAAGCCCGAGAACAGTGATGCTGATTCCCCCAAGAACAGATGCCCCAATCTGCGCAAGGAGACTGACGAGCTTGCTCACAGTGAGAGTCATAAGATTGGAGCCAAGCAGTTTGATAGCTACCATCCCAGCTGTTGAGGTTGCTTCTCCGAGAACAATTGAAAAAACTTTATGGGCTATTGCAATTTTCTCCAGCTCAGGCTCTTTGATGTCATAGAGCTTCTGGTACAGCACAGGCTCCAGCTTTTCCTTCATGTCACTATCAATCTTCTGTACCTGATGCTGAATCTCACTCATTGCTTGAATGATAATGTCACAGTTTTCCTTGACGGTGCTGCTCTCTCTCATCTGAATGTGGGTGATGGTACAGCCCAGGTGTTCATTTAGCACTCCAGCCAGCTCATTTGTTGCACGGAAATTTGTGGACATGCAATCGAGCAATTCCTGGTGCAGATGGATCAATTCTTGCCTTCTCTTGGGGTTATCTGGGTACAGGAGGTCGCTCAGCATCATTCTTCAGAAATGGGTTACTTTAAGAGAGAAAAGAAATCTCCTACTCTGTTCAACACCCAGAACCCTAGCCCTTAAAAAGCAGTGAAACATCCTTTGTCTCAGCCTCGCTGCTACTTTTTATACTCGGCACGTCAAATCCCAAGGCATAGCTTGTAAATACAGAAATCTTAAGTCTTGTTTTGGATCTTTAGCCAAATTATTAGAAAAGGACCTCATGAGACATTGGACGTGCTCAGAGCAACAAAAATAGCTAAAAAATATGTCATTAGCACATTGGTAAAATGAACATAGGTCATTCTTCACCTTGGAAACTGAATATGGTAGAAGCTGAACTAGTTCACTAAAAGACAGAACAATTAATCAGGAAAATCTAAAATAAGCTGTGGAAATGAAAGGCATTTTCTAGACACACTTTTGTATCAGCCTATTTTTTTCAGTTAGTGGCATGGGATTTTTAAACAACTATGATGACTGGTGGATTGGGCAGGGTCTGTACCTCCATAACGGTGTTTTGTGCCAGTGTAGCTTATTTCTCCTCACATTCAAGAGAAAATGTGACTATATAAGCACTTCATGCTTAGTCTAATAAACTCACGCTTGGGAATTCATAGAGAATAGTAAAATTATCTATAATAAACCCATCCTAACCTATGTCACCTTACACACATCTCCCTCTGTGTTTCCTTTGCTGATATTTAGCCCCTGTTCCCTCATTGTTTATTCGCCTCCCTAATGCTGTAATCAATTACCCATTGTTTTTTTTAACCGTGAACATCAAGCAGCTGCAGACAGCCCCACGATAAGCATCGTGAGGTGCACCTACTCCAGCTGGATGTCTGTGATGGCAGACTGCCTTGGAGCACCATGCACAGGTTTGCAGAGACAGCCCCGCTAGTGCAGCCACACTCCCTCCGTACCCTGGGTGTCCTGTGTGGAGCTTGCACCAGCAGGTGCTCACCAAGCTCCTAGGACATGGCTGGGCAGAATCTGGCCCTCCCTTCTTGCTGTACAGACCAGAGCACAAAATTTAACTACTACTTTTCTTTTTTTACCCCCCTCTAAACACTTGTGGCTAATCCTTATGGTCATTATTCTCCTCTGAGCTGTTATTGCTTTGCCAGCAAAAGGACATATTTAATGCATTTTTCTTCATCACCTGCCTGTCAATATGCAGAGTCCAAAAGTGACTGAGTTACTAGTGAGCATGGAGTTACTCCTCATCACTAAGCTTCTGTAAACAAGTCTGTGCCGCTTCCTTTTAACCCATCACCAGCTGCAAAGTAAAAATGCTTTAGCATGATTTTCACTTAAATGCACGTGTCTGTCTTTGCAGCAGGGGCAAACTATGAATGAGTAGGATGACTCATTTCTTTGTTGGTACTTTGGTGTTCTTGGCCCTCTTATTGCAAATCTGGGCCACTTTTATGCAGTGCTTCGCATTTTTTCCAAGATAAACAACTTCTTGCTGTGGGTGCCTACATATCAGTTATAGCTACAAATAGTTTTGTGTAGGAGACTAGCTAGATTTTTCTTCTTAAATGATATCTTTGTGCTGTTTTGGTCCTTTGTAATTCTTGCATTATCTGCTAACTGCAAATCATCTGACACTGACCCAGCTGTATTTTACTCAACACACCCTCCCCCATAACATCGCTGTAGAAAAACAGAATGATTTCAACAGTCCCTTAGCCAACTTTTAGTCTCAGTGTTGAAATACCAGCCAGTCTGAAGAGATTTTTTTTTCCCCAATATTATTGCACAGTACTGTACATTTCTTCCAGCCACTTACCTTGTAGCTCTGTCAAGAGAATAAACTCTTTAACACATCTTTCTTTTTCTTCAAGCTGGAGGGAGCAAAGTACATATACAGTAAAGGTTTGGGATTTTCAGGAAACATGAAGCATGTCAATACAAGGTATGAATTCATATCAGTCCTGCCTCAGGGAAGCTGCTGGCTTGCTCTCTGACTCAGTGTGATATTAGAACCTTTCCAGTTCAGTGATGTTTTGTTGAAAGGTCATTTGTTTTTCCTTATTTGTAGAAACTGAGAGGACAAAATGTTGTAAGAGGAATAGCACTTAAACAAACATTTTGCATACTAGACAGGTGTGGAGGAGACTTTTAGCATCTATTCTTTAAGCATGATTATTTCAGCTTCCAATAACTGCTCTAGATTTTGTCTCTTAATGCTAAAATTACCTCGTACTCTCCACATTAATACTTTTGCTAGTTTTTACAGTTGCTTCCTAGAGTTAGGCAGGCCACATATATTTCCATATTTCTGACTATTTCTCCAGGGAAGATTTTCTCCATGAGCTTTTCTAATTAAACATTTAGACTACCTACCTGATTTTGTCGGAGTGCTCCTGCAATCAGCTGAATGTGTACGGGACAGTGACTCCATCCTCTTTCCCTTTGTTCCTCTGGTGGTTTCCAGCAGCATGTGATGAGTTAGGGATCCAGAGGCTGGGCTTCAGCTGGGTCCTGTGGCCTGACTGCTTGTCATTAATTCTATTGTGTGATGTTTACCCAGATTCCTTTTATTTTCTTCCTCCTTTCTCCTTCCCTCCAATTTTAACACATTTCAGTTTATTTCATGCTAGTTCCCATTTGTTAGGTCCTCCAAAGGCCTTCTGTTCCTGGAGAGAATACGCACAGCATGAAACCCTCTGCCTGTGACAAAGATACAATCACAGGTACGTACAGCCATGGCTGAAAGGGAATATTACTTGCTGTTCTCAGAACATGAAACATGTAGGACACTGCTTTTCGTTTGTACAGATACAGGATTAGGTTTTGTACTGGGATTTATAAATTTCTATTGTTTATAACCAAAAACCACTAGTGCTTGCAGCTATTCCTTGAAATAATGAATTGTAGCCATGACTGGTTTTGTACACCTGCGAATTATGGATGAAAAGTTGAACAATCCCACACAAATAGAAAAATAGATACCACAGACAGTGAAAACAGGTTTTTTCGGTCCCACCAAGACAGGCTTGCACTTCTGCATTCATCCAAGCTAGACATCTTCCATGCTCTGATCCTTAGAAAATGGGCTGCTGCCCACTAGGCTCTGGTCATGAATGCTGCCTCCCTAGTAAAGAGTGGTTGACTTCTCAGATGAAACTCAAAGATCAAGCATAAAATGAGTACTCTGCAACTGACAGCTTGTTTTCCCCCCAAAGCTGAGATATTATGTTCAATCCAGAGCCAGAGTGCCAAGCTCCCCTTGTCTTCAGAGCTGTAGGCATGAGAAGATGAGCTGAGAGAGAGAACACTAATGATTTAACTATTACATTTCTGCAATGGTCAATTGATTGTGACTCCTGTTATTAACTGAGAATGCCATGTAGTCCTGAAATACTTCTTCCAATATTGGACTGAACTGAATTAATTAGACTGGCAACTGCCTCTTTGTCACATTCTGTAGGCTGAAAACTGATTTCAGGTCTTCAAGGTTTACAGTGGATGCAAATTCTTCTCCTCTGGAGTCCCTACTCTATTGTTTGGAACATGGCAGAAAATCATTTAAACAACAAGCAAGCAGTTTTGTTCCTGTTTTACTCCAGGCCTTTAGGGAAGATTAACAGCTATTGTTTCAGACCTATTAAGTTTGAGGAAAGGACTTCATCTGGAGTGTCTGTCATCCTCCTTTGTTGCAGCTTCCCAGGTCCTCCCCTCTGATGCCATGAGAGTGGAAGAATTGGTGTGAGCCTCAGAGACAGCTCTGGCTGAACAGCAGCGGAGACTAAAATCAATTTTGCCATTTCACACAATTTCAGATCACTTTTGTCATGGGAAGGGAAAGGAGGAAGAGGCAGAGGGCTGAGCTGAAAATGAGAGAGAAGTATGCAGTGGGCTGGGAAGTTGCAACTGCTTGGACACATCTAACCACAGCAATAGCTGATGAAACATGTCTGCTGCAACCAGTCTGGCTTTCCAGGGCTCTGGCAGAAGCAAAGGCAACATCAGGAGCGGTCCCTCAACCATGTGCTGTCCCAGGATTGTACCTGCAGTTGGCCTTGGGAGACCTCTCAGGTGCAAGCGGAAGGACGTAACTTCCTTAGTAGTCCAAATGTAAGCAAGACAGGAGCCCAAGCAAGGAGAAAGTTTTGTGCTTCCACCTATCAAGGGATGCTTGCAACACCTAGTCACTCTATGAACTGACAGATATGGGTCATTCCACAGGAAACTGTAGCCTGACAAAACATTGCATTACTCAGTCTTCAGTTGCTTTGTCTCTTCAATGCAGACGTCTGATGCATTTGACTTTACTATGTCTATTCCTCCCTCCCCAGCATAGGAGTTTAATTCTGTCTAGACCCACAGTATATACAAACTGAAAGATTATAATTCTAAGGATGATGTAAAGTAGATTGTTTGCTAGGACTCATGTAAATTTACCAATAAACATCAAAAGGTAAGAATAATTCACTTAGAGCCACTTCCATTGCTTTTGAGATTTCATGCTGAAGGTCAGAGTCATACTTCCTGCAGCCATAAGAGTAACGATACTTGCAGCTGTTTACACCGTATTTTGCTGGCCTGCTTGGCAAGACCCCTGCAAAGGCTGATAAAGAGCTTTTTCTGTGTTTTCTTCTAACTGTAGTGTCTTGGGGGAGGCTGGGTTGTCAATTTGCAATGCTGGTTTCAGAAGTGTAACATTCTAGATGCAAATATATCCGTTTTTATTCCCCTGTGTCTTCTGGATTTCTTCTGTTTGCTTTTCAGAGTCAGACCTCACTCGAGAAATGTTAGCCCGCCTTGGTATGAAGAGTGATAAAGAAAGGCTAATCGGGGCCTGCCAGAATTTGCATGACTTAGTGTACATCTATGTCTCTTCAACCAACACAATATTCCGACTCCTCAATGCGCATCTGGGCACCAACTTCCCCATCATGCCAGTAAAAGAACATTTCAGCATTCGAGAGAATCTGCAGCTCATAGTCAGTGCTTTGAAAGAGATGCAAGCCACTGTGGAAACAAAAGACAAAGATGTACGGGGACGCATCAGCCACAGTTTGTATGGTATGATTGCTGATCCCACCACCTCCCTGCAGGACAAGATTGCTGCAGTAAAGGAAATTTATGAGAATTACAAGGAGGTTGCAGAAAGTATCATGGGGGCACTCATTGCAGTGATGTTGAAACATGGCAATTTGCCTGACACAGTAGAGTCTGCTTTTCATCAATTATTGACTTCACCTGCCTTATCCCTCCAAGTATCAGAACTTCTCGTGGAGTATGCTGATATTTTGAAGATACTGCAACAATATGAGACACCAAGTACCACAGAAGGCAACTCCTCCTTGAGTGGAACATCACAACAGTTCAGGCTTCACTCTCCACCCTCCTCCTCTTCACTTCTTGTTTTCCTACAGACTATCCTTCAAGGACAAAGATCCATAAAGAAAAGCCAGAAAATAGCAGCTGACTACTTAGAGGAGGCCTTCAGCGTGCTGAAGCCACCTTGTGAAGGATTCCAAACCTTTGTTAAAATGGTTGAAACCTGTGTCCTAGCGATAACAGATAAGCAGAAAGAGACATAAATGTGCTGATGTATCAGAAATCCATCTTGATTCCTGTCATTCTCACATAGGAAGGAGTTTAAACATGTTTGAACACACATACAAAAGCTATCTGCAGCAGCTGCTTCTAATCTTTTCATTCTTTTTTGAAATCTGGGCTCAGTATCTGTCAGCATTTAGGGGTGAAAATCAAGTTCTGACAACATACTTGAAATCGCTGGTAAACCAAGAGCAACAAGAAAGTAACGTGAAATATAGATAGAAAACAAGCTAATAGTAAGATAGTTTTGTATTAAACCTGTTTTATCTGCCTGGATAAGCACGTCTCAGGATTTCATGGGCAGCAGTTCAGTTTCAGAGACCATGTTACTAGATTTTAGATGGTGAGCCCTGCCATTACAGACATCTAAATCTGATACACAAGGTGCTGAGCCTCAAACTCCTCCATTTAATCTGCTAAAACCTGAAGACACCCAAATTCCTTAAGTGCCTACATTTCTAATGCTAATATTTCTTGTGTGCTTAAGTTCTGCATTCCTTGCCACGGGATTTCCAAGGGAATGGCAGGACCAAGCTTATATGGAGCTACTCTGAGAGGCAAGCAGTTCACACGGGTGCTTTTGGCTGTCCTTACTTTTGACCAACCAGCTGATCAGTAGCTTGTGCGCTCCTCTCATATTCAGATCTCTTTTGGATAGCTAACTTGTGGCTTACCATTTCAGACAGGGGATGATGAATACAGAACCCCAGCTTTCTGCGAAGATCAGCAGTCACTGAAAGCTGGGGTCATTTGTGAAATGGGTCAGTGAGTTTCAGTTCAATTATTTGATGACTCCACTGCAAAGTTAAATCACCATGACTAGTGTCCTTGGGCTAGTGAGATAATCTCTCTGATCGTAGCCTCAGCCCAGGGCTAGTGCCAGTGGGGGGGAGGGATCAGGGGTAAAGAAGCAAGTAAGGCATGCTGGAAAGGGGAATTGCAGGCAGAAAATGTTTCTTATCATTTCCACACTGTTATTTTTTGGAGATGGGACAACTTCATAGCTGTTATGGATTGGGTGTCTAAGGCTCCTGAAGAGCTAAATGAACACATAAAAGTGAGAGGAATCTGCGGCTAAATTGGAAGTTCCAATTCCAATTTGTGATGTTGATTCAACCTCCAGCAGTACACATTGCAGACCAGAAAAGTAGAAAGGCATGTAACACCCAACACTCATGAAGACAGCAGTGGGTTTCACAGGCTCTCCTTCTTTTCAGCGTAAAATGACCAGCATGTATTCATCAGCCACTAGAGAACTGTTACGAGCACAGCATCTGCCTGAGTTTTTCAAAAGAAAGCTAAAGTCAAACATGAAAGCTGAAGGCAGGCCTGAGAAGTCTTGGGATCCTCTGCTGCTAAATTCATGTCTCAAGGCAGCTTTACGCTTCTGTCCCCCATGTGTGAGAGGCAGACAGTCAGCTTGAGGTGATAGCTATGGCATTGGTGCATGGGGTCAGGCAGTGCGGAAAGACTGCTGTGCTGCAACCACAGGCTTTGCTGTCCACTGGGACCCTGCGCTCAAAGGAGATATGCAAGGCTGCACAGTTACTCACTTGACTTTACCACCATGGTGCCTTTTGCATCCCACAGACAGGGTCTTTCTCACTAAAAGTGAAGATACTGAGAGATCTGTAAAGAATCCGAAGTCTACGTGTGTCTTTCCCAAATGCCTAAGGGAAAAGCTACCTACGGTGAAGGGTGTCACTGCCCCACTCTTCAGAAAGGCCATAGATAACTGCCCTCCTACCTGAATGGGTCCAGGGAACGTCTGTTTTCATGAACTAGGCTGAATGGTCCAATCTCAGCTGGAGAGCTGCAGCTGAAAGCAAAGGGAAGGTTGAACCGTCTGTAACAACAGGAACTCCAGATACTGATTTCCTATGAATCGTTCTTGCCTGCTCTTCAATTTTATATATCTGGATGCAGACGGAGAATCAGTCATTGTGGGCCAAGCACAATAAAACTCCAAGTACACTAGGCAGAACAACAGAGGCGAGGGCATTGGAACCGCTGTTCTTGCTTCTTGAAGCTGAAAGAAAGATGAGAGTAGTCATTTAGACCTCTTTTGGCCACCTAAAGCTTCCTGCACGTACTAACACAACTTTTGCCCAAATGAGCCATCCTTCAGTCTACCTACTACTTTGTCTTAGGTCCGGACAAAAACTCTCATTCCTGAATGACTATTTTATGCTCAAAGGTTGCATTCACACACTTTCTCAGAGAGGCAAAAGCAAGAGTCCTGTATTGGTGGTGGACTCTCAGAAGGACAGGACTGTGGAACAGGCCCAGTGAGGTCTTCCAGCACAGAACGGTTATTTCTGTAGCCAGGATACTCACAGTGTGTGCCTTGACAAAGGATACCTTTCCTCTCTTCTGCCACAGGCGAGAGAACATGACTAAAGCAGCAGCAGTTTTGTCCTGAGGCTTGATGTGTAGCAACCTTGCAAGCCACCAGAATGAATATCTGAATTTAAGCTGCCTGCAAATCTCATCTGCCCTTGCAGCAGGAATTCTAGGGACCCAAACACTTTTGTCCTATGACATCCTTGCAATGGCAGATGGGATAAATGGAGGCTGCAGAGAACCCTGAGACCTGCCGTATATGAGATGGATTAATCTCTAGTGAGATGCTGGGTGCTGCCAGGTTTCACAGCAACCATATGAAAACTGGATCATGTGGCTCTTGTAGGCGAACACAGCGGAGAAGCTACAGATTTGGCCTTGAGTGTGGTCCCATGTAGGTGCAACTGGTGAGGGCTGCTTGGAGTACTTGAGACCAGACTGTCCTGTGCCCCCCTTGCATGAACAGCTATGTACAATACCTTCCACAAGCTGGCAGCGGTACTTGCTGTAGTTCCCCACAGAGTGCAGATGCAGCCGGTTACCATGCTGTGTCCGAAAGAAGCTTTTGACAAGGAATATCTCATAAGGAGGAATAAGGACTTCCTTCTCAGATGTGTAGTAAGAAAAGCCTTGCACAGCTGCTCCCAGGCAAGTGGTCACTGTGAACAAAGTTTCATTCCCAAACTTCTGGGCTTCATTCCAGAGGCGGGAGGTGGAGGTGAAACGGCCAAATCGCACCCTGCTACCTACTGTGGCCTCGATATATATGTCTTTTACACCCCTGTGCACCCGGTAGCACTTATGTTTTCCCACGCTCTCCTTGCTGTTCTGCCATTCCTTCATTATCTGGATAGCAGTCGTTAGGTAAAAGTGAAAATATTTGAAACTGAAGTTGTGTCTGTAGTGCTCTGGAGAGCTTCCTGCTGTAGATGTGGCCCAGTTCAGCTGAGAGTGCAGGGAAGAGTTCATGGTGTGAGCCATGAGGACTATGGCATGGCTCTCATGCATCTCCCTCAGGAGACCTACCGGGCTCTTTAAAAAAGCCTCCTGAGCCTTCTTCCAGAGACTCAAATAGTCCTTGTTAGCAGCTATTTCCTTTCGGAAATAGTCTCCTCGCTCCAGTTCTTCCATCACCTGATCTCTGCACCCCAGATACTGATCGTCAAAGGAATGCAGAGCCATATCCATCATGAGGTGGGACACAGCCTGCAACATAAAAGCAAATGAATATTAACATCAGAAGTGTGAACTTTTTGTGTATCTCTATGGATGCAAGTCAGGTTTTTTCCCTACCTCTTCTTGCTTCTTTTTCATTATTGGCAGAGCAAGCAGAGCAGGTAGGCATCTTTGAAAAGACCCTCCTGAGCAGCCTCGGGGTATTGTCCAAGCTCCACCCCAGGCAAATGCCAGCCAGGATACCAGAGTTATTTTATGTGGATCAGTGGCATTAAAAACTTCAGGAGAGCTTGCTCTTCAGAGGGTGAGGGTGTAGAGCCTGCAGGACAGACTCACAGTCCATTTATTTCAATATTCTGCTCATGATTAGTAAGTGGTTTTGCAGAGGGAGTAAGCAAAACAATGTGCTTGGGGCAGTGCAGCCTGAACACATCTCAGAGGTGAATTTCTTCTTCCTGTCTTGTAGTACCTCTTGGACAAGTTTTGGCTCTAGTGCATGATGTTCAGTAAAGAGCAATATAGTAGCACTGTGCAAAAACTTTTATTCATCCAGCTTGTTTCAGTGAGGCCAGCTGGACCTGTCATGCAAATAAACATTAAACACATGAGTAAGGATTTACACAGCTGGATGCTGTAACAGGAAAATAACCTCTAATATATCCTGACTATGAAATGGCACACTAATTGCCTGCTTTTACCATTTCTAATGAGTAAAAAACTTATGTGATAAGACGTAAGAAATGGTTTGAGTTATGACATTGTTCTTTTTGCTTTTTGGTCTCCTAGGAGACTAGTCAAGTACTGTAGTCAGTTGACAGTTAGTTGAGCTCTACAAGTACATATTCACTTCATCTCTACTATTCATCCTGGACACATAACCAAATCGGTACCTTTCTTAGCCTCTGAAGTTATATTGGCCCATAAAGTTTATTTCTCCATGATACAGTAATTGCTTTAACAGAAAGCTAAAAGGCAGTCACAAGGAATAGAGCAATATTGTCACTGTCCCATCCAACAACACACTGCTTTTGTCAGAGCCTCAGCTGAGACAGACTGGAAAAGGAGAGGAACATGAGATCAACTCACAAACACAACCTGGGAAACCATCTGTCTCCAAAGGAAGGAAATTTCCAACCAAGTAGTTAAAAGGAATTAGGACAGGTAAGAAATGGAACAGAGCAATTGAAAGCAGAAGAGTTTAAGATGAATCCAAAGCTCCTTAAAGAACAGGTTTCAAATGAAAAAAATAAAGGGGTTCTTTCAGTGGAATGAGCAATTTCACCATTTCAAATAAAGAACAATGCTTCTCCCCTCTTACCAGCCTTTGCAAGGAGATCAGCAACAGAAGGCTGGCCAGCAGCACTGGCATCCTAGAGTCCACCCAAGACACTGTAGAGAACATTGAGCTCAAGTAGAGGTTGTTTACATCTGCTCCTTTCCCTTTTTTTCTTGAACTGGGAAATTCTGCAGTTCATAATTTGCACTCAGGTTTTGGTGGCGATTCTTCAACCAAAGAGTCACCATACTCTACAGCAATTCAGAAGTCATTAATCAAACCAAACAGACAATTTACTGGTAGAAGTGTGCCCATAATCCATAAGGAAGGATCTGGTTGCACGAACTCCAGCTGGTGTGGATGTTCTTTGCCTTGGTAATTCTCTTATTTCCAAGGTACCTGGTGTTCTTGTTCTTGCAAAAAGGAAGAAAACTCCAGCTTGGAGAAGTCTAAGGCTGTTCTCTCCAGAGGAGTGATATGTCAGAATGAGGTGAAGAGCACTCCTTGATCAGACCTTAAAAAGCCCTTTTAAAGAAGTGCAGAGCTCTGATAAAGCCAACACAGAAATGCAGGGTAGGTTGGGATCCCATCTGGAAGCAAAGATAACGTAGCTGTCCCTCTCCTCCTTAGCTTCCCCTGGTTTCTAATAAAGTGCTGCCAGTTCTACCCGTACACCACTGCAGAGTGGCACCTTGTTGACCATTTCCATTAAAAACACTCGGAATGAGTGTGTAAATAAAGATTCTATACTGAGACTAACCCGTCTCTAGAAGCTGCTTTCCAGTCACCCTTCCCAATAAAGGGCAGTGAGTTACTCCCCTGCGGAGCCCCCATGGCCTCTGATAACCCTTCTGCATGGAAAAACAGCCAAGAGGAGGTGTCAGACCACAGAGAAGTGAAGTCCATTTTCCATTGCCTGTTAGTGATAGGCTGGGGGAGGGGGACACTTGCAGTCACGGGATTTGCAGTCCCAGATTCCCTGGGAAAAGGGACGTTTGTTGCAGCTGCGGGGATTCTGTGGACAGAAAGCATTTGCTGAATATTGCTGAAACAGGGTGAGAGATGACATAAAGGTCTCACACTGGGTTCCCTTCAAAGTGGTCTATAACACTTTACCAGCTGATGCTGCTGACAGTATCTGCAGCCACTGGTGATAGGAGATGATGACGTGAAGGATGATGCAAACTGATAAATGCAGCCCATCTGCTTCTCCTTCTTGGAATTGCTCTGTCATCTTGGGCTTTATTTTGACTGCTAAAAGTGAGTCCAGAGAAGAGGTTGTGAATTTATTCAAAGGCATCTCCTCTTTTATTCATGTAGAGATAAAAGGGAGCTAAAGTGTGTCAGGCTCCATCAGGAACTTGAAAACCAAGATAAACAGCCCCACTAGAATGTCAATTCACCTGTATATAATCCAGTTGCAGATTATGTCCCTATTTTTCCCTTCAGGCTTCTTAGCATATGTTGCAATATGAGGTGAATGAGGAAGAAAGCCCACTGAATATGCATTTTCAAACACTTCTAAAGCGATGTATTTATCGCATGGCGGTAAAAATAATGTCCATAAGATGGCAGCAGAGGATTCATAATGGTACTTAAATCTGCATCGATCAGGTGAAAATCGAGCTTCCCCAGTCCAGCAGTAAATTTGTAATCTCATTTGTGCACTCAGATCCTCAAAGGCCATAATGACTTCAGCTCATATAAAGATCTGTCGACGCAGGGTAGATGACATGATCAAGGCCTTTGTGTGCAACTTCCCAGAAAAAAATATTTACTGAAAGGGAATATATACAGAAACATGCAAATATAGACAGGAAGCTTGACTTTCTTGTTTAGCAAATAAAACCATACAACAGCAAAACCCCTAACTTGTTAGTACAGCAGATACTAGGATTTCCCTAATCTTTCTAGTATTTTTCCTGGCAAAATTTTCATTCCTTTCAATGAGCACTTTGTCATTTTTACTAGATGGTGTTCAGAGGAGAGTTCCGTTATGAGCAGTGAAGCCCCATCAGTTCATGCCAATAAGGGAACTAGTCCCAGGTGTTTGACCAAGACAAGCAGAGGTACTTATTAACTGCTTATTATTAACTTATTAACTTCTTGGCCAAGGTCAGCATAGCCGGTGCAAGTCACAGCAGTTTGCCAAACAAGAGATGCTCATGCTCACGCTGGTGGCCATCCCTGTGGACTTATCCCACGTCCTTACTTCAGGGCAAGGTCTTTTCGAGAAATGCTGAATTCAGTAGATGGTGAATCAGGAAAAGCCTGGCCCTCCTCTCCCTCACTGTCACTGTGTACTGGGATCATGACCTGAATTTCAATGTAGTCACCTCTGGTTCACACTGGGGCACAGGAGGGGAGAAAGAAATCTCATGAACCTGGATCCTGCTCCTCAGGGTTCACAGGAGCAGGCTTTACCTTCCAGGCATGTCTTTAACTGCAGATAAAGGTGTGCAGAGGAACAGAGAGAAGCAGCACACCAACCTGCTTTATGTAAGCAGTATTTATTGCAGTCAGCAGCTGGGGATGGCTGCACCAGCTCACACACAGCCAGAGAGATTCAGTCTTTCTCAGTCTCCTGAGGCTCAGCACTCCCTGACCTTGGAAATGGGATCTGCCATCTACCTCTCAGGGAAGGAAAGCTGACACAGCACATCAAGGGAGGCTGTGCAGAAAGTTGCTAGGCTATAATATTCATACAGGGAGATAGAATTAAATAGTGCACTAGAAAGAGGATATGTATATAAATGCGCACATATGTATTTTATGTGTATTTATACCAGAGAGATACAAGCTGCCTTGAATAAACCAAATGCTGACCCAACTTGAATCCATTCTTGAACTGATGTTCTTTTTGTTTATTTCATAAAGTTTATCGCTTTCTTTTTGTTTGCTTGCTTTTTTTTGGAGCTGTTTAGACACTTCTAGTTTCAAGCATAAGTGCTAAAGCATTAGAGAGGAACAGGTTATTTTTTGTTCTTCTTGGGTATATTCAGTTTCACCAGAAACCAATTGTAACAAAGACAATAAGAAATTTCCAAGTTGCTGTTTACAGACAGTCAGTGAATGCACCATACAAACGGAAGAGCTCATCTGAAAGGACTCCTCAAAAACACCTTTAGGTATTTATCTGTTATTGATATACAGGGAAATTTTGTGACAGAATAATCAGAAGAGTGTACCGGAACTAGATTTCTGTCTATATGGTAGTATTTCCACACTTCTAACCTAACAAAATGATCCCACATTGGCACATGTTTATAGTGATTATTCCACCTGAAAATATTGAACTTTCCCGCTCATTGTACCAGGAGGTAGCTGTTCCACCTTCTTCCCAGTGAGTACCTCAGGATCAGATCCATCACATTTACATCATTGTGACATTCTCCTACAACCCTCCTGCATTTTGTAGAAGCGGACAAAAAGTCTTGCTATGTTTCTAAGGCGTACATTGATTTTCTTGAGAGGAATCAGCTTTTTCACCTGCTGCATCATGAGCATTCAAATAGAAGGAGGTCTTCTCAATCATTTCTGGTGAAGCTCAAAATACCACAGAAGACAACTGAAGAGAAACATTTTTGATGAAAGGAAGAAAGCTAATGAAAGCTAAACAAGTGGGATAATTATTGCCTTGTTGTTCTAGCTGGTTAGGGAGACTACTGAAGTCTAGATGGTTTTTTCCCCTCCTTCCCACCCGCAATCTTCTTTCTCCTGTGGGGTTCAGAATGGTCCCAAGCAAAATGAGCGAAGTCACCATCCCATCCTTAGTATCTCCCGAAGAAATGGTTGTAGGCCATGGAAAATCCTATTTGGTCAGAAAGATAGTCACAGGGCGGGTAGTTTTCACAACGCTCATGCATCTGCTCCATTGGGCTTTTGTAATACTCAAAGTACCTGGAGTAGACAGAGAGAGAGATGCCATTCTGCAGATTCAGTTGATGTGGCTGGAGAGGTTTCACACCCCAGACACTGGCATGAGAAGAGTGCTTCCCCTGGGTGTGACAACAGGGGACTTCTCATGGAGAGTTAAACATCTATTGTCACGGGGATGGACTACTTGAGTAATGGGAAAAGTTGGAATTGAGCCCAATATGAAGCAATTGCTCTTGAGATTCTATAAGCAAAGGAGACCACAGAAGCAGCTGGGGTTTTTTTGTCCCCAATCCTATTTCCCAGCTACCCAGGAATCTTTTTGTTGTTGTTGTTAATATTATTTATTTTTTTATATCTTTATTTTATTATTTCTGCTTACCCTTATTTGCACCCGGTTTCTGCTCACCTTCCCCCTAGCCACTAGTTTCCTTTAGCTTAAACACTTTCTTCTCATCATCCTCACTTCTCTCATTGGCAGCAATACTATCCCCACTCAGCTTTTGTTTTGCCAGGCTAAGCAAGCCCAAATCTTCTGGTCTCAGCTATACACTCTGGATGGCCTTCTCAGCTCCTCTTCTAGGTTTGGTTAATTTTTCCTGAAGACTGTACACACCGCTGCAGGAGTCCCACCAGTATCTCATTAATTGTTATTTTATTCCTGTATTGGAAATCCCTGCAGTGCCCTTGAATTCCATTTGTTTCATCCATATTTCCGGACTAACTTTACCTCATGATCAAATAATACGCCAGGCTGTCTGTCTACTGCAGTCCTTCTTGATTAATGCTTATAGTAGATGCTACTTTAACGATGCCCCACCTGTAAGGGGTTGGTCAGTACAGACAATAGAGATGCTGCTACTGATTTTCATCTTGTTTTTAATCACTGCAGGTTTCAACATCAGCCAGTTCCTCTGCTACCATACTCTGCTCCTCTCCTGTACAGATGGGGCCTCCCGATCCTCTGTTACCTAAAAACAACATTGTCCTCCCAGACCAAAGATGGATTGAATAAAAATTCTTTTTGCACAGGCCTACGTGGGACAGTGGCTTAGCAACCACCTCCAGGAAATTCATGAAGAACATTCTTGCATGACCTCAAATTTCTCCAAATGTTTATATCTAGGATTTCTCCAATTCTTTGTGCTTAGGATTTCTGCACAAAGGTATGTAGGATCTATAGCTTCAGACAGAACAGCTATTCTGATCTAGCCTCACCCCTGCAACAGAGCTGTGCCTCCTTTGTAGGGAGACAGAGGCAATGACCAAGGCTCTGTGATGCTCATTATCCTGGAAACCATCTTTGATGACTCTGCAGATTAGCGCAGCTTCTAACTTATATCCTGCTGTCCCAATGGCTAGCCTGGACAGCTTGTACTGTCTCGCTCCCTGGGAGGAATATCAGAGTCCAGCTATGAGCTCTCAAAAGGGTATCTATGAAAAAAGAACCATTATCTATCAATAAGTATCTCCTGTAACCTTTTTGCTTCAACACATGAAGGCTATAACATAGATGTACAACAAATTAATGCCTTGTCATGTCCTGTTGCCTTCCCACCCACTCTTCAGAACAGGTCCAGAGTCCAGCTCACAGCCTGAATCATGAGTTGTTACCGTTCATACAGGGTGGACCTCTTCTGCCTCTTCACAAAGGCATTGGCAACTTCCTTTGTAATCTTGATGCCTACCAAAAGAGAACACAGCAGGTTAAAGATGCAGTGCCATGGTCTATGAAAAACAGAGACTAGTCTAACCTCTGCAAATGGACAGTCTACTCTTTTCACAAGACTGCCACGAACCATCCCAATTGCCCACTCATCTCTCCCCACCCTGCTCTCCACTCAAAGCCCAACAGCTGGACTCCCTCCTCACTCCAACCTGCACATCTACATGGAGCAATCTACATTTCTGTCATTAACTCAACTTCCTTATCACACAGCGTGATCTGAGTCCACAGCAAATGTGCAGAAGGCAAAGTCATGATTGCATAAAATATGAATAAGGAGAAAATTAAGGGAGTGATGAAGGGAATGGCACCTTCTCTCCCTAGCCTGCTTAACTTCAGAGTCTTAGCTTCCTTTCTATATTTTGACTCAGACTGTGTGATGTGAGATACCAACCACCAGGCCTTAAAAATGCCTGTAATGCACCATGAGCAACAGGTGGCACATGGAAATACCAATGCTCACATGTGCAGAGTTCCATGAAAGATGAAGGGTATAAAATAATGAGAGTAAACAGCACTCAGGGAGAAATGCACCCAGGAGGTGCAAAGATCCTGGTGTTCAGCCACCTAGAGAACATGAGGGGTCTTTCTGCCATGACAGCAAGTAGCCGCTGGTCTCCGCTAACACACCGTGTCAACACAGTTGCTTATTTGTTCCCTTGCGCTTGTGGTTGTGCAAACACGGGGGTGCTGTGGAGCATCCCACAAAGAGCAGGTAGAGCCCCTTTGCCCCCCAGTCCCAGTCAGTGCTCAGCACAGCACAGCCTTGCTCCATGGGAGCATCAGCAGAGGTGTGCATGGATGCCAGCACACCAGCAACACAGGGAGCTGCACACCAATACGTGTTTCAGCAGAGAAACTGACAAACTGTCACTGGGGGAACACAGTTTCTAAGACCTCTGTGTGTGAGGAGACGGTGGCATTCGTGCCCTTTCCTCATCACCATGGGGTGCTTGACCATGTTTCTGTTTGGCAGGTGAGAGATGCCCCCTCTCTAGCAAGCTGGGATTTAGTCTGGATCAAAACACTGACTGCTCAGAAACTGCCAATTAATGAGCTGTCAGAAATCACCACCTTTCCCTGAACACTCTGCTTTTTTTTTTTTTTTTTTTTTTCTCTTTCCCAATCTATTTGCATTGGCTCACTGGAGAAATACCAGCTTTCGTGCTCCCCAGCAGCAATGTTATTCTTTAAGGTGTGAGAAAGGAGAGACAGGGAAAAACGAGGGGGATTTTCCATACAGATTTTCTGCCAGAATCAGCTTGCTGCAAAAGGTGTGGACATCCCAAGGTGTGCAAATCCCTGTGTCCCAGCTGACCCAACAAAGGAGCAACTGCAGCCCCCAGGAGCAGCCAAGGAAGGTGCTTGCTTTCAAGCTCTCCAGGTTGTGGGATTTGGCAGGGATGTCACAGCTTGTTGCTGTGTGGCACCAAACCTTTCTGCTCTGTGATCCTGCACATCAGACTGGCTACACAGCAGATCAAAAGACCAGTGCCTGGAGGCCCTGGGGCAGGTTCTGCTCTCTCAACAGCCTGGGGTTGCAGCAGTCACTTTGGATAGGTCTCTGAGGCCAGCTCAGAGAAGACGGGAGACTGGCTGTGTTGCTCCACTCACATCACCCTGTTTCACAGAAGGCAGATGCATCCAGCTGCTAACAACCTGCAGGACCCACGTCTTGCCTGGGGGCTGCTCAAGGGTTGTGGAGATGCAGGCCAGTGCAGGGAGGCCGACCTCCCTGTTGTCTCCTGCTCCCATGGCTGTGAAAGGCAGCCCCTCTGTTTGCTGCAGGTGTTCCTGCACCTCAGGGACTGCAGTGCTGAGGGAGCAAAAAGGGAGCAGCAAGAGGGACTCGACATGGTTCTTGTTCATCCCTTGGACCTATCAAAGGGAAGAAAGGAAGTAGATGCAGGAGAATGGAGCTGAGCATCGGTCACAACGATGTACTCACTGGCAGCATTGGGAGATCCTGGGGGGTCTTTGGGATCTGGAAGACAGACAGACAGAGAGGAGTTTGCTTGTGAGTCGTCTTCATCTGCTCCACTCTGGCTGAATCCCTCTGCCTACTGGGTGAATCCAGCTCCCCGGCTTTCCCAGAAAGTCGGTTCCTCCCAAAAAAGGGTCTTATTAACACCCACCATTTAGGGATAGACTTCTTCATCACAGCAAAATTCACCCATTATGCCTGGATTTGTTTAATTTCAACTTCCTCTAAGACAGATTAAATGACACAATAATCATCTAACCACTGTGGAAGATGGAGGAAGACCTTCCTCCTTCTCCCTCCCCACCCTTGCTAAGAGCAGGAAGAGCTAGAGCCAGAGGACCATTTGAGCAAAACCCCACATTTGGAGAGAACCTGAAGATATCTGAACATCTCCTCTATCTTTGGAAAGAGATGTTTCCTTAATTCTAGGGAGAAATCACAAACTATTGATAGGGAAGGGAACTAGGGCCAAAAATTAGTAACAACTCTACCCTCACAGCTTTGTGTCTCATAGTTGAGGTACCTGGCTCACCAGCCCTCCCAAAAGGAATTTACACACTATATTTCTCTATTCAGTCCTAATCTTAATCCTTAATGCTCCCTGCAAACACGCAAGGAAAGCATCCTCTAAGCGAAATGGTAAGTCTCCTCATTTTTGCTCTCCCTCACTGCCCTATTTCACAATTTTTTTCTTCCAATATTTCACCATATTTTTTTTCAACAGTGTCAGTTCCACCCAAGTCACCATGTATTTGGCATAAGTGTATTTATGGGCAGAAAAGAGGACTCTAGAGACCAAAAAAAACCAACAACTCTGCTTAAACAAAAACTTTTTGTGAAAAGGGTTATGTGTAGTTCTATTTTTAAGCTATGTATACATTCCTTGCATTTAAAAAATAAATAAATTAGAAGTTACTCCAAGACCGTTAAGCAATCTGGAATAATAATAATGATTTAAAAAAAAAGCAAATATCTACTCAAGAGTGAAAAAGTGAGAGAGAGGCTAACAGATCCAACAAAATATATTTGCCAATATTGAATCATGACATATCTGATGCCAAGGACTGAATGAAATTTAACTCTGAATGGGATAATACAAGAAAAGACAGGGCCCTCTCCTGCTCGGCTTCTCTTTCCCTGCTGTAAAGGGAAAACACTTGCTCTTCTGATCTTCCTCCCCTTCCCTCTCGATCAACTAAGAGCTGCCACTGCATTACTGTCTCTTGTTTATGAAGTCACTGTGGATAAATCACCTCCAAATGGGATGTGCTCTTATTTCAATGGGACAACTCCGTGTTTTTTTAACCATTGCTAGGAGTTGTTTTCCCTTCAGAAATTCTCCACATCCCACATTTCTCAGCAGGTGTAGGCTTGACTCAGTGCTTATCTCTGTGATCCTACAGCATTCCGTGGCTGAGAGGCACAAAAACCCTCTCCCTGTGGTCAACACAACTCTGCCTGCAGCTCAACCCTCTTACTCAAAAGTGAGCATCCAGCATACCTTTGCCAGTTCACCTAAATGCTAAATGCAAGAGATGAGGCTCTCATTCCCCAAGCCCTCTCTCACCCATGACTCTCTCTAGCCGATAGAGATCTGAAGTTGTGCAATGACCGGCGATGCACCTCCTCCCCCTGAAGCTGTGCGTCTCTCCCACACCGAAAGGAGGCTGATGGCAAGCTGCAGGGCTGAGCAGCATTCCCGGGAGCCTTTTTGGGAAGACATTTCCTTACCTTTCTCACAATAGCAGAGCGTTGCCAGGGCCAGAGTCACAATCAGCAGTGCCAGCAGACTCCGCATGTCTTCTTTGGCTGCGATAGCCTCCCTAACCTCAGAGCTTTCCTGGAGGTTACTGAAGTTCTCCGGAGTTTGCTTTCGGGCAGCAGTTTATATCCTGTGGTGGCCTGGAGAGACCGGGGCTCTGGCTTGTGTTCCTGTGTCTGAGCTCCAAAACAAAGCCCCTCCTTTGGGCCAGGAGATATCAGGTCCTGGCAACCATTTTGACATCCATCTCAGGGCTCGTGGCATTTCCAGAAGATTTTATCTGAGGTTTTGAATGGGACTGTTGAAGAAAAACAACTGGATAAAAAAAAAATCAGTTTTATTATAAACATGAAAGTCATTCAGCTTCTTGCCAGAAAGCCAGGGGAGAGACCAGCATACCCTGAAGTAGAGCAGCTCTTTTTGTGTGAAGTGACTCTCTCGTGTGGAAAATCAAATGAGACTGAACCCATTGGTGATACTTTTCCCCCACCCCACCCTGACCCATTCCCCTGAAGGTAATGAAACCCATGAAACAGTTTGCATAGGGGAAACACACAGTAGATTTTTGCTTCAGACAGTTTCATCAAAACACTTTGGAGAGCTGAGATTTCTATATTGTTGGGATCTTTGGTAGCTAATTTGGGGGAGGGTCTTTCTTTTTTTCTTCCTGGAAATCTTCCTAGTATGGAGGCTATTCGTTTGGCTTGTCTTGCCTAAAAATCAAATAAACCTTAAAACTCCAGAAGTGTTTTATTCTTCAGGACTTGAGTAGCTGTGGTTGCTTGGTATGTCAAGAGCCCTGCATGGGCTCTTCTACAGCCTATCTGCCAATAACCCCACACAGCCCAAACCCACCAGCCAAGTTCCCAAAGCCATGTCCCAAACACAGCACATGGATCACATTTTCCTGCACCTCACATCCAGTCCTCCTCAGACCCACATGGAGGGGAAACATCCAAGGGTTACAGAATTAAAGCCTAAAAGGCTCCCAAGGGCAGTCAGAGCCATTAGGGATTGTGCCAATCCCTAGAAACATTGCCTCTTATCTTAGAGAAATTTCAAGGTTACAAAAAAAAGAAAAAAAAGTTTAACTGTTCTATAGTCCAGGAAAGACTGAGTATATATACTAACAACTTCCAGCAAAAGTATCTTAAAGATCAATGGTTTAAAAATAAATAAATGTCTAAAAATAACAGGTATTCTAGGAAATTTATGCTTCCAAAAGAAAACTTGAAATAATATAAATAACTAATTCTAGCAATCCAAACAGCCTTACTTCTCTTCCCAACTTTTCCCAAGCTTTCTAACCAGCATGTAGGCTCTTAAACATGTTTGTTTATTGCTTACACTAAAGAAATCCCACAGAAATCTCTGGTATTATTCATTATTTATACTGGTAAACCAGAGGTTGGAATCGCCAGATATTTCTGGACACCAGACTCAGACAGCACTAACCCCGTGCCTTCCATTTTGGTCATGTCACAGTGTCAAGTCAAACCCAGACACTGCAGACTTGTTGACTTTAGGGTGTGAAAGTTTTGCCCTGGTTTGTGATCATAAGTTTTGCTTAATTGGGAACATGCAGAACAAGCGTGGGTGCAAATATACCTAATCCGTATGGCTTTTTTTCCTTAAACTCATTTATCTCTCACTTTTTCCTTTAGACAAAACTTCAGCAGCTGTCAGGGTGGAGTTTCCTATCGTAAGTGTTTTCGATAAATAAATCACATTTCTTTCCAGAAGTTCATCTTCAAAGCTGGCAAAGCCTTGAAGCATATGTTGCAAGAAGATGTGTGTTTCTAATGTGGTAGGTAGATTTGGCTCTAGACTTAATTTCACAGAACAGTCAACAAATTGCTACTTTATACCTCATAGCCTTTGATAGCGTGCCATGAATCTTTCCCACTTCTATAATTTGCAGGTGCCTCTAGAAGCCTGGAGATGTGAATATTGAAACCAGCTGTGCTGAGCTGAGATAGAAGATGTTATGTCTCCTGTACACCCCACACCAAAGTGGTCTTCGAGCTGCTGTGGCTGATGACCAGCCCAGAGTAGTATTGAATTATTGGGCATGTCAGCACTGGTGCTTCTTGGCCTGAGGACAGGCTCTGCGAGGTGCCCTGGTGCCGGTGCTGGTGACACCCCCACAGCAGTGACGCTCACTCCTCAATGGGCCGAGAGGTGCTCAGCAACCGGTGTACAGGGTCAGGCCACGTCTTGATTTTGAATGAGTTATGAACCATAAAATAAAATTGTTCTAGGTGAACAAAGTTGGGCTTAACCCCAAACACTGGGTTTCTTTTATTTTTTTTATTTACCACCTGGAGGGCCTTTTCATGTTTGGTTTCTGCATCTTTCTAGCACTACTAGAATCATTCCAAGTGGAAGATAACTGCATGAAAGGAGATTCCAGAAGGAACTATGAGTAAAGTCCAGATCACACACTCCTTTCTACAGGAGCACCCTACATCAGGACCTGAGGGTAGCTGGATAGACAAGATGCAACTTACAGGCATTTTCTGTCACTAACTCTTGCCCTAACTTTGTTTTTAATATTAAACAGGCACCTTCTAAATTTTGTTTCCCTAACTGAGGAAAGATACTATAGATTTAATTTGCAAAAAGTGTTTCTCGCCCTGCTTTCTGAACACCATGCCATTTTAAGATGTCTTAAGGCTGGGAACTGAAATTTGCCTGTGACCTCTAAAAGAAGCCATTTACGGACATTGTAGTTCCTTTCAAACTTGTATGATTGCAAGGTAGTGACTTTTTTCCATAATCTGCACCAGATTATATGATAAACGAACTCAGGTTCTTCGTGGAAATCTGCACACCCCACCACCCCACCCCCCAAAACACTGTGACTCATGAGAAGATAGTATCAAACCAGCCATTTATTGTGTAGTAAACACCCACATCCTGAACTCTCTCTGATCTCTGCTACATCAGCTCAGCACTAGTTAACACAGTGTAGGAATCCATGGCTACATGGGAGAGAAGCAGCAGGCAGGATAACATACAGGGACACAAGCAACTGAATATGTTTCAGAGCCATTGCATTTTTGGGGAGGATACCCTGGGCTCCAGGCCCCAGGATGGGGACAGGTCATCCTTTACTTAGTCCTCCTCCTCCCAAAATAGTGCTTGTAAGCAGCAGCATAGCCATGGTTAAAAGCGTACAGTTCACAGGGGTAGTAGTCCTCGCAGATCTCCCTCTGGTGTTCCTGAGGCCCCTTGTTACGGTCCCTGATCCTGCAAAAGTAGGAGAGAGGAGTGGTAAGTGCTGTCAACTTAAATATCTGTCTACAGCCCTTTTTTCCTGCCCCACAATCCCCCACCAGGATTAAGGGTCCATCGCCCGAGTCCATCATCCAGCTACCAAGACGTTAGCATACCAGCTTCTGCGTTCACCCCACCCAGGGGAGCGACACGACTACAACAAGAGCATTTTGCCTCCCCAGGTAACCTTTTATTTCGGGACTAAGTAGGACGATGGGGAAAGAGGGATGGTTTCTGCCTCAACTTCAGGAAGAGTCCTCCTTCCGCAGCCCCCCAGGCTTGCTGCCTTCAGCTCTTTTGCTCTTTCCCAAAGCCACACATGGAACAAAGACCTGAAACATCCTGCAAAGGGGCCACCTGCTACTGTGGAGAAGGCTTGCCTTGACACCTCACTAGGAGATGATTTCTGTGCTTCAGCCTTTATTATCACAAGCCCTGCATGAGGCATGAAACTGCCTATATCTGCTTTTTACAGATGAGGCAAGGAGGCTCCCAGATGGCCCTGTGATTTAGAAAAGGTCATACAAATTCTGCATGAGAGCTGAGGACTAGAACAAGATCTCAAACTGAGCTCCTTTTTTGGCAATCCCACTCTGATTGCCTCTCCTTCTGTTGGTGTTACCTTACAAAAAATTAAGCAGAGTCCTCCCAGCATATGCGTGTCCTCAAATGCAAGGACTTGCTCTCTGCTACCTGAGTTCTGGTTTCTCCCACGGTTGGGGACTTCATGGGCACCTCACACCGAGAGAGGACTTCTCAGAAGTCATAATGGCTTCCTCCCCTGGCACCAGCCAATGCCTGGCAAGGAGAGACCTCTCCGCACTCCCATCCTCAGTGTCCTGAGGCTATAACATACCTGCTCCAAGGGATGGCTCCATGGTTCCTGTCAGCTTGTATGAAGCCATTGGCCCTTCGCCTGTTGAGGAAGGGATCTGGGAAGGCAAGGGCTTGTTCAGAGTAGATAGATAGACACTTTTTCAAGTCCAGATTTCAACAAAAGCTAGCTTCCACATTTATAACAGCCTCCTTGCCCGCCCTCCCAGTCACAGTGAAACCCAGGACCTTTTAAAATTCCCTGCTGCCCACCCCACCGGTTCGTGCCCAGGCTCCCCCTCTGGCTTGTGCAGCCTGTATGGAAGTGCACGTGCTGCTCTTGCTCTGCTGTTACTCAAGTCACCCGGGGTAAAGCTACTGTGATTTTGCTGCCACAGCCCCTCTGAGTGAGTGGAGCTTGGCCAAGAGGTATGTGCCAAGCTGCACAGACCATGGGAGGCCTGGGCACGCTCAGCAGAATTAGCAGAACCGTGAAATTACAGGTAAAACCAGGAAGGGCCTGAGCAAGTCTATCTGCCTCCAAGGTTAGGCGGTCACTGAGCAGTCTCTGTGGCAATTTTGGACTGAGGTGCCTGAAGGTCCCTTCTGTCCTTTTTGAGAAATGTCACAGTCCTATTGCAGAGTTCAGGAGACTGTGGGTATCTTTGGTATTGTCTCCAACATGTGCCTTTGTGCTTCTGACTAGCTGCTTTGTGAAGTCCTTTTCCCAGATGGTCTAATTTCTTTTTAGTTCGGATCCATCTGTTCTCTAACCTCTCCAGGATATTGTTTGTTCCAGAGCGAAGCTCTCTACCCTTTCATGCTTTTCCTGTGACACTAACTCTCTCTTCCAGCCAAAGGATCCCTCCTGCCCACACGTCCCACCTGCTTCTTCCGAGGTGCTGAAGGTAAGGCTCTCACTGTCCTTTGGGGAAAACAAATGATGTCACTGGCTTCTGCAGTACCTCTTTCCATGCTCATCCCAGAGCTTTTTGGGCAGTGTCCTTTTCTAGTGTCACTTAACCTGTTTTAGGTGCACGCATAAGGGACCTAAGATCATGACTCTTTGTTTTCCAATTCTCATTATATTCCTTGCAAAACAGTAGTATGCACTTGTGCCCAAACATGTGAAGTCTTTTTTTAGCTCTCTCCCTTTTCATCCTGAAAAATCATCTTTTTTCATCCTTTTTTTATCCCTTTTTTTTCATCTTTTTTTCACCCTTTTCAACCTTTTTCATCCATCAGCCAGTAAATTTAAATTCGCTGGGCAGAGTGGTTCTGCCTTTTTAATCCCTACAGTAAAGTACAAGGAAATGCTCTTGGAGATGTCTGTAGCACACTTCAAATTCAAGAAAATAGTAAAGCAGTCTCTTACTGAGATACTCGTGGGATTCCATGCTTTCACGGGACTCTGGGGAAAGGAAGATTAAAACACGCAGTAAGACACTGAAACACTATATTGATGGGATTCAGTTTTTCACACGCCACAGTTCAATAGAACACACACAAATAAGAGAAGCCAGGTTTTAAGGCACTCATTTAAAAGGAAGAGAAAGGCATCAGTGGTGTGACCTAGCATTTATATGAGGAGTTTAGGGTGTTCAGGAGTTTAGAACGGAGCTACCCCATGTCTTAGCCAGGACTTCCAGGCTCGTGCTTGGTCTTCCAGTGTGTGATTCTCACCTTCATGTTCCTGACACTACAGTGGATATGGTACCTGCTTACCTTCAAAGCCTGCGTGTGTGCTCAGGGGATGGATTAGCACAGTGAGATGTGCTTGACTCTTGCAGGAAACAGCATCTTAATTCCATCACTATGGAACCGTGTGCCTCACAGGAAAAGGGGGCTGATATTACAAAAGGAGAAAGGGAATCCTCCCCATTAACAAGGAAGAATTAAGAATACAAACTCATAGTGCAGATAACAGAGGGGCAGAAAGAGAAGCAGTCTGTGAGGTGAGCTGGAACAGAGAGGAAGGGGCTGAAGCACCCTGGGCCACAAACTACAATGACTGAAGCTGACAGCCCTGGAGCAGGGCTAGGAGGACCTGACACACGGGCAGGAAAGCAGGCAAGAGGTCAAATTAAGGGGAAAGAAGACACAAAGTTGAATAAAAAACATCTGAACAGACCCAAAGATGTCTGCAGGTTTGGAGTTATCACTCTGCCCGGTAAAAAAGGTCACCTACCATAGCAAGTAGCAGCCATCACCAAGACAGCCAGGAGCGTCAGGATGATGAGAGTGCGCATGGTGCCAGCGCAGGGAGGAATCTCTCACTCTGTCTCTCTCGCAGTGTCTTGTTCTCTTCCCACTGAGGGCAGCTGGAGAGCCTGGGCTGCCTGCAAAATTAGCAGTGGAATGTTTGTTATGAAAACAGAGCCAGGAGGGGGCCCATGAAAGAGCCTGGGGAAGGCGACGGCTGGCTGGTACACACTCTTTATGGAGCCATTACAAAACATCCTCTATTAGCAGATTGAGCCAAGTTTCGGGAAGGAGGGGGCATGCCCCCTTCCTCTCCCAGTTCAGGGCTGGGGGCCATAATTCACAGGCAAGCATGTCACTAGCACTCCATGCTCAGAAAAGCTGGCCTGCACAAGTGGAAGGAATTTCAGGGGCTGCCACGGGCCCGGAGGGAGAGGTGTGTGCTGATCCCAAATGAAAATGTTTGCCTTTCTAATTTTTCTTCTGATCTGCCCTCTTTGCCCTCACCATCCTCTGTCTGGATACACCCAGCCCAGACGGTTCTGTAAGCTTTGCCGATGGAGACATGGAGAATGAGGCTTCAAATAGTCCCTCTCCACTTGACCCCCCTCCCTCCAGCTGGACAGTCATCAGAGGAGGAATTCAACCCTACTGCCCCTTCCCCTCTCCTATTTTACTGCTCCAGGAGTGACAAGCAGCAACCTAGAAGGATTCCTTCTGCTGGAAGGATCACAATTTTTGCCTTGAGATGACAGCACCACCCAGAATGCTATCCCTGCAGGTCCTCACTGTGGTCCTGCCCCTACACTACTCTTCCAGCCCAAGGAACAACATCTTGGTGGGGGAAGAGGTAACCGTATATTTCAGGACTGCTGCCTCTTTGGTCCTGGCCTCACTGGGCACCAAAGTCAGATGTCAATGCAAGGCTTTTCAGCTGAGATGCATCTCCCAGACCAGTCTCTAGGAGCCTCACCTCCTAGCACCTAAAGAGCTTGTCTGGGACCAATGTCATGGACAGCAGTGATGGACAAAAGATGGGGCGTTCCCCTCTCCAGTTCTGTGGTACACCTGCTGAGTGAAAAGCAAAGGGAAGTAGTTTGCTAGAGGCAAGGCAGGGAGGGAAGGTGCTGGTGCCTGCCAGACCTCTCTCATGGCAGTGGTGGGGCTGGGACCATGCACACTGCCTGGGGATGAGCCTAGAGCACAGTAATCATTGTTATGTCTGATTCAAGCTGTGGTGACCGCCTTTTTTGGGACTGTTTTGTCCATGCATACATGCAGGCATCAGGATTTCTCACTAACCGGGTGCAGGCTGAATGCACTCTGGGTGCAGACCATTGCCCCCAAGCCAGTGAGGTGTTGTCACTGCTGGCACCTGCAGCGGCCAGTCTGGGAAGCCATGCTGCAGGTGACACAGCCAAGAACTACAGGGACAGCTAGCCAGAGCCTAACACTTTCCCAGCGGAGAGTGAAACTTCAGTGGAATAAGATTATTCTGGGCTTTACAACTTACCCTTTCAATGACAAACTCATGGCCCTTGCCTGAAGCCTGTGGTCTCTGGGAAAGAAACTGAGCAGGGCCTTCAACTTCAGACCAAAGAGAAAGAATTGTTTTTCTTCCCCATTATCCCACCACACGCTGAGAGCAGCTCAGTCCTGCACCATCAATGCCCCCCATACCATCCACGTCCTGCCTGTTCAGTGCTCAGCCTGAGGTGAGGAGGTTGTGCTGGGGCAAAAGCCAGAAGTCTGCTGTTGACACAAGGGCAGAGAAGAAATGAGACTTTTCTGCTGTCCCTCTGTGCCTGTGCCCCGCCACTCCAGGCTCTCTAAGGGAATTCTCTGCTCTGGGATTTCTTGCATTCCTTAGAGCCCACAGTTTTGGAGTTAGTATTGAATGTGGATTTCATAGGTTTCCTGAATGTTTTGTACACTCTGGGAGCTGCCAAGACAGGGAGGCCTGAGGGAGAGGCTGGAGGAGAGAGAGAGCCCAGAGGGAAAGCAGTGGGGCACAGAGAGGAAGATGCTGTGAGTACTTTGGAATGAAGGTAAGGCTGCACAGCAGGAAACTCCAACACACTTTACAGCCAAACCCTCTTTATTTATCTATATTCACTCCGGGCAGTGCCCTCTGCTCCCTGGAAGACTCTGCTCCCATTTCAGAGGACTCTGATCCCAGAATGCCTGGAGCATCCCCTGCCATCAACCACAGAAGAGCCACAAACACCACTTTAACCCAAACGTTTCATTTTTCACCACAGAGGCAATGCATTTTCCAAGGGATGAAAGAACACACCGGCTACACAGCCCTATACCAACAAATCTCCTTTGGGGAACACTTTCCCTTGCAAAAGTACATCTCCTTTCTACTCCCCCTGCACTCCGTACTTCTCCAGCACACATCTCCCCTCCCCAGAATCAGTGGGCTGCCCCAGAGGTAACACACTACAGCACAGTGAGCCCCAATCCCCTTGCTTTCTAGCAGCATCCACTGGTTAGAAACACAGAAAGAGGAGCTAAGATGAATTGCCTGCAAATGCCAAGGAAATCTCCGAAATCCCCCAAAAAAAGGGGAGACCAGAAAAACAGCCCTCTGACCTGCCTCTCCTGCTGGAGTGGAGAACCACAACGTTACACACGCCATAGCAACCACTCCTAACATTTTGCAGCTGTGAAGCACCAGCAAGGCATTAATAGCGAGCAGCCGTCCAGGAAAAGCAAAGCGGTCTCCGCATACTCACTAAGCCGTCACTTCCCCGCCAGCCTGCAGCTCCTGTCTGAGGGGGCAGCTCTCCCGGCGTCCTGGACCCTGGACTGAAGAAGAGGGGCCTTTTATTTATTAGCATTGATTCGGTGACTCCTCCCCTCTTCTGTCTCCCACTCACGATCCACCCCCAGGCTACCACCTTCTCCGTCAAAAAACACCTTCTGCCCAGAGCCAGGAAACCAACAACCCCAAGGAACTGAGCCAGGAGGGAGAGAGAGCCACAGCAGACACCAGGGGCTAGTCGGGGCACAGCCACGTCCTGGCTGCCTTTCTGTGCCCAGGAGCAGTGAGTGGGTAGAGGTCTGAGCACAAGCTCCAGTCTCCCTCTTTGCAGTAAGACCCACACACAAACACACCCTCCTTTCCCAGCTGTGCTCTAACTAGAGACGCGCTGTTGGCCAGGTCACCTGTTCTTCCACGGGGAGCAGGAGGCCGGAAGCCTTCTCCCATCTCCTTTCATGCACCTTTTGCAACTCTCTGATCCCCCCTCCTAACGGCAGGCTAATGTCAGACTGAAAACTCACATAACAAAGGTGTCTGCTTTTGGAGGCAGCTCTGAAAAATCCAAAAGTGACAAACCCTATGAGGCAAAGAGCTGCCTTACACAAACCCAAGCCCCTGAGATGCAACCTCGCTGCTCACACCAGGCCCACGACAGTGCTGGACAACACATCAGACAACCCAGGACACATGCTGGCTGGACTGGGCTGTTGGGCTTCTGGCCCTGCCTGCACCCGAGCCAAGAGAACACATTTACCATGTTGGGATGCTGAACCCATGCAAGTAGTAACCCTCAGCAGCATTCCCTCACCCAGCAGAGGTCCACACCTGGTACATGCTCAGCATGGGTCCTTAAGTAAGGGTAGGCACAGCCTGAGGGACTGAGCCCAGCAGAGGTGAGATGGAGGGGAAGACCAGCTGCAGAATCAGTGCTTCAGAAGGTTAAGAAAGAAAACCCTTCACATCTATTCACTAACCAAGTATAGGGCACACAGTCATGAGGCACCTTTGAAAAGCAGGGCAAAGAGGAGGACACTTCTTGCCCTCTTCTACCACCCTTCAGGGACAGATGAATATTCAGCTCTGTGACATTCTGAACCCTGAAATAAATCAGGACCCAGAAGATCTGGTCATCCTCATCTACCCAGATATTGTAAAAGCTTTGGCCCCGGTGCCATCTGGCAAGTTTTTAGTTAAGTTGGAGAAAATGGGCGTTAAAGCCAAAATTGTGAGATGGTAAGGAACCAGACAAACGGGGTAGAAGCTTAAGCAGTGTAAAGGAGAAATGTTGAGAAATTACTAATTTAATTTCTCTTGGGACTAGTTTTACTGAATGCTTCCATTAATGACTGGCTTAAAAAGGGAATACTTGTTGAGGAGGTTTGTTGATAACATAAAGCAAGAAAGCAGCATTAGTGTAAAGGAGGCCTGAGAGCTCATACAGGAGGAAAAGAATGACCTTGAAAGCTGGAATGACAGAAACAGAGTAATATGCAATAGTGCAAAGGCAAGGTCTTCCATAGGGATTAGCAGTAACTATCCTGCTGTAAATTAAGAGCTCACAAACTGGAATTGAATGGGGAACAAAAAGAACAACTAAGAATCAACAATCATAAAGGTCATCACAGAATACTGATTCTGAGATGTCTAGTGATATTGTGGCAGCAGAGATGGGCACCTGTTAGTGCCACTGGATAAAATACCAGTGAGATGTCAACAGGAGTCCTCTGTGTGGCCTAGGCCACCCATGTTCATGGAAGAAGAAGAACTCCTGTGGGAAGTGGTGTAGATGAGGACTAACAAGGCGAGGTGATTTGCAGTCACCTCCAAAATGACAGACCTTTTCACCATAGCCTGTGGGAGTCACCATCTTTTCCTTCCCTGTGCTGTCCATGAGGCTTCTCCAGCAAGACAGTGGACAAGCAATTAGGTTTTGTTTCCAGCACTCCTCCAGGGGCTGCTTCACAACCCATAGCTTTCATGATTAGGAGAAGTCCCATTTCCAGCCTCCGTGTCTTTAGGGCCATAATCCATATCCACGTGTCCCTCACCAAGTGCCTAACTCATGCCAGGAAGGCTTCAGCAGAACCACTGAGCACTTCAGCAAGGGAATAAACCCCGTCACTTCTGCGACAGAGCAGGGTTTCCAAACCCAGGTTACCCAGAGTATCAAGTAGCTGGACTCACCGATCTGGACAGCCCTTTCCAAGCTTGCTCCTGTGTTTCAGGATGTAAATTAGTCAACCACCACATGGTCTATGGCTTAGGAAGTGATTTCTCAACATGATAAACAAGTGCTTTTTGGAACAACTAGTTCTACAGCACATGAGAAAACAAGACTTTATTTTTACTTTTTCATTTAGTCCTAAGTAATACCTAGGAACTGATCCAAGAAGCAAGTATAATTGAGCCACTAAGTAACAGTGTCCGAGTATCCACAATATAATTAAAGTCAACAACCTCATGGAATAAATCGTGCTGAAAACTAGCATACTGACACTAAGCTTTAGAAAGGGAGATGTTTTTTAAACACAGGAGTTAGTCAAAAGACTATGAAATAAAAATAAACGGAACACATTTCAGACATTTAAAGAACTTGATATACATATCTAAATGTGTGTTAGCTCTGGCAGCAAACTCGCTCAGCTACCCGAAATTAACCCTAAAACTAGTTCAAAAGCTAGTTCAACCTGGGAAAAACACAGATTTAAACATTTCAAGACTAGATTTAAAAAGTTCCAAAGGTTAAAAGAAAGTTGCAGTACATAAACAGGAGAAATCTAGTTTCACAGCAATCAAACACTTTTTTTCAAAATAACTGAAGTTATTCATTTCCACTTCAGTGGTGGGGTGGGGAGAAAAGAGTAATTTCATAACAAATAAGTAGAGGGTTTTTCCCAATAATATTTAAACACATATCTTTGAAATCTGTTTCCACCTTTCCCCTGAGAATGATTTTGCCCCCAGCACTACAACTTTGTGCAAAAATAAAAGTTTCTAATGCAAAAATATGAATTGTTTCTGATTGAAACTTCTTCTAACAAAGTGAATCTACGTATAGTCTTAGGAGCATTGTGGCAATCACCGGCTGAAGCTTATAGACAGTGTCAGTCTCCTATTGGGGAGGAAGGTTCCCATGCCGGCTCACGGCTATTTTCTTTCATGCTTCCTCCAATGTTTTGGGCCAGGGTGCATTTTAGAAACTGCCCTTTCCATCCCACGTGATGACTTCCAGCGACTTTCTCCTGCCTCTGGATGTGGAGCACACCTGCACATTCAACCTGAGGGGTGTCACTCTGGACTCTGGGACAACTGGTTGCTCAGTATCCCAGTGCCAAGGAGCAGGACTGAAATTAAATGCTGTGAAAAGGCCTGTGATCCTGTGATCCTGCCTCCCTGACCAAATCCAGAGGGTGAGATGATAATTCTTCTTTCACCTGTATTGACCTACAGAATGTGGTCCTGATTCCACATTAAACACTGCCATAAGAAGAGGTCTCTAATTGGTGAGCTGTGGGGTGTGTTTGCCTGGTTGGTTGGTAGGTTGGGTCTTTTTTTAGCCACTGTATTCTGTTGTTGCTGGACAATCTTTAAACTATTTAAATTCAGAGATTAGTGGCCAGACACAACCTCACAGCCACAGCCTATGGAGTTGTGATCCTCGAAGTTATTCTTTGTAATCCATCAGATTTCAAAATGAAGCCCAGTGTCCTGGAAAAATCTCTGTCTGGGTATAAACACAAGAGCATTTGGGGTCAGCAGTACAGTTCAATGGGAACTCATTGCTCTCCATTTCTGCTTGCTGCAAAAAGTGAGCGTGGCTCAAGGCTTTGACTTCAATACTCATCACACTCCATGGGATATCACTGGGTTACTTTAAAGACCGACTCTCTCTCTTTGGCCAGCACTTCCCAGAACAGCTGTGTTTGGCTGAAACAATGAAAAAAAGATTACTGGTAACGGGAAGTTCATGAGCACAGAAGACTAAAATTTCACAGAAGCCAGATCAAGGTTATTTAATTCACTGAATAAAGCAACCAAAGCTTTCAGAGCTAAGAGCTAACTCTGTCGCTTCCTTTGGCTTCACCCCCCCGACACCCACACATGTCCACATACACTGATCAGCCTGTTTCTCCTGTTGTCTGGGAAGGAAGGGAGAGGATAAAGTTAATATCATTTGGATGTTGAAAAAATTGGCAGAGGTTGCTGCGTAGGCACTAAATAATCCATATAAGTAACTGGAATTGTTTGCACTTCAAGTATCCTATGAAAAACCGAGCAAGGAAAAAGTTTGGCTATAAAAATAGAGCATGCTTCTGGGTTGCAGTCTTGTGGGAAAAGGGAGCAGAAATCTCTCTTCCTTTTCCACCCCCATCCCCCTCACTTCACCACATGAGCACAAAAATGTCCTGACCTGATTCATTCTTTGGGATCAGATGAGATTTACCCCCCTTATTTCCTGTCCAGACATGCCGAGTGATAAGAAAGCAGCTGTGGTTTCACTCTTCTCATCCTGGTAAATAAAAAATAACAATAATGCCTCTTTTTTCAACAACGAACTTAGATAGCATCTTAGATCCAAAATCTGCCAGTCCTTGTGAAGCCAAGATTGGACTAAAACATTTCTGTTCTGTCTGTCATGAAGGCAGGAGGCCACTGAAATATTTACAAGCATCCCTATAATGTTATATATCTTTCTTTGTTCTATCTCGGGTTCAGTATCTATAGTATCATAAATTTTGTCTGTAGTAAGTAAATAACTTTTTCTGTGGCACACCAAGCCCCTGGTCTTGGCCTCTGTTGTCAATATCTGATAAAGTTCAAAGGATGTCTTGGAGCAGGGGGAGGAAATGCACGATACCCAGCTAATTGTGAAATGCTGTTTGTGGCAAGAAGAAAGACATTCTTATTCCTTGAAGCATGAAATCTGATTACTCTTATCTTCCTGTACATAACTACAAATTATATTAATGTTCCTAACATCATATGCTAGCCAAGTCATTTGACTTGATGACCTTCCTTAGTAATGAATTTCACACACTAATTGTATGCTCTTTGGATAGATATTTATTGTTTATTTGTATTAAAATTGACAATTTATTATTTTTATCAACAAATTTAGTGTTCTTATAAAGCAGGAAAGAATTTTCAAAGGAGAAGGAAAGACAAATCAGATAAATTTTTATTGCTTTTCAATTAGTTTTTCCTTTTTCCTAAAATGGCACTGTACTCCAGGAGTCACAATTTTATCAGCAATGTCTTTGTCACTAGTGGTCATAATTTTCTGTAAATTATAAAAGAAACAATAAGAATAATATAAATAAAGAACAAAGGAGAGGTTTGGGTGTGGAAGCACTGGGAAGAAAGGCATACGAAGGGCTACAGAGACAGCACATATTGATGGCACCTAGAGAAGCAGATCATTACGATCCCAGCATATTGACACACAGATCCTCTGGACATCCAGACCGGGAAAAACAAAGCACACTTTAAAACAATGTATGTCCTAAAACAAGGGACAGAGTACACCTAAGACTTAATAAAAGGAAAAATTCAAACCACTAGAGATGATGGTGCTAAAGAACAAGAACTGAACCATAGGATACTTAGATGAGGAGACAAAAGACAATGAGACCTAACGATACTTGGAGGTGGGAAAAGATGGAGAGACAAAAGACCACAGTCGCTGCCCATTCCTGAAGGATGCAAAAGATGCATCTAAAATGAGCATAGGGTGGTCAAACTAAGAGAAAGCCAGGAGACATGATGAGGACTCCAGAGCCTGTGCCTTGAATCTTCTGTGTGATTGCAAGAAAACCAAATAGTATGAACAAATGCATCTTGATGCTTGTGAATATGTGGTTATGAGAGTGTCAGCCTGAGTGAGTGAAATCATTGTGGCTTAAAATAAAAAACACTTTCCTTTCTATAGTGTATCATATTGACCTCTCTTACTCCAATATTGCAACAGTGTTTACTACAAAATGAAGTACCAAAAGGTAACAAGAAGACCTTTTATGATGTTCTCGGTATGAAAAAGTCTTCATCCAAAAAACATCTCACAACATTCTGCAGCTTTGGCAGTGGTCTGTGTGGTAAGAAGCTTCTTTCAGAGCTCTTTGCACTTCGCCTTGTGGTCCTTCTAACCAGACACCGGGAGGAAACCTGGGACAGATGCACAAGAAAAAGAGGAAGACACCAGTGCTGTAGGCATGAGGTGACATTCTTGGATTCAACGTTCTCCCTCACTTGGTTTGGTCAATGTTGATTGGGGTTTCCTGTGCTGAAACTATCTGCCCTTTTTTCTCTCCGTACATGATAAAGTATGTCATTTTAACACTCAATACAGTTGCCAAAAATCACATAAAATCACACATATGACTTATAGCAAATATCAGTCCTAGAAATTGCATAGAGCTTTTTCCATAGCAGGACTTTTCCTTAAAGGCTCATGCCAACAAAGACATTCTTGTATTTCATGGGCTTTAACTGATGCTTTTTCCCCTCTGTTCCAGTAATAGGACATGTTTACAATGCTTTCTGGCACCAACTGGGCTGTATTATTTGGGATTTCTCTTCCCACTGTCTCCCATTTACAACCATGCCTGCACTGGAAAATGTTGTTGTGCATTTATCAGCAAAATACACCGCATGAGTCACATCTTGGGTACACAAGCATTTGCAACGCTGCTGGCTGGCTAAGCCTAAGAATAATGAGGACATTGTTTAGTACCATACCTTTTCCTAAAGCAGACATTGTATGAGAATCTCTGCTGTGCACATATTATTTACCAAACATCTGTACACATCTGTAGATCAAGCCTTCCCCCATGTTACTTAGCCAGACAGCTACTACTTTAGCACTTTGAGGTAGGTGCCTGCCTTTCTTGACGGTCATTTCACTAGCGAACCTGTTGGAGGACACAATAAATAAAATAGCAATACCACCCAATAAATAAAACATACTCACTAGCTCCTAAAAAGACCCTTGTCTATTTTGAGACCTGAGTGTATACCTGAAATGAACAACTAACTCCGGTAAGGACTGCAGTCAGGACAGTCATTTCATTATAGTCCCCCGGGGACCTCATTAAGAGTAAGTGCTGTACAAACCCCAGAAGGGAGAGATGTATGGTTACGTGCCTGTCCTCACCCATCCATAGAAGAGCCCTCTCTGGCAGGAGCACCTTCCTCAGCCAAGGACTCCCTTATCACTGCTTGGCCTTCCCCAGCCTGGGGCTTGGTGTTGACAGATGATACACAGGCATCCCAAAGGCTCAGATGTCAAGTTCACCCTCTTTTTCAGCCCCTGGAGCTCTTCTGCGTTATCTGGTCTCTCTGGCCCCCTCTGCACTATTGCTCTAATGATGATGAGAACTTTTTTCTGTCCCCCAGAAACTATCACAGGTACTGGGCTGCTAAACAGAAGCCTGCTGTCATTATACCTTAGCTGGGGAGATCATGAGATAGTAAGAACATAAGAAAATAATTTATCACAGTGGGTTTGCGCTTCCAGAGAGGGGCACCATCAGTAAAACTGCAACACAGGAGTGTTACAAGGAGCTCTGTACGGCCACTGAAGAGTGAGATCTGCAAGGCTGGAGTGACAGCTGAGAGCTTGGCTTTAGCTCCTTCTCCCCTGCGCAAAAGCAAGCACCTGGGATTGCTTTGGTCAAGTTTCTGCCTCCTCCATGCAATACTTAGCACTGAGGCACAAGGCTGACCTTAACCTGCTCCTGAGGAAAAGGCTCCTGCTGGCTTGTTGCTTAAGCTGTTTCCTGCCCATCTCGCGTTGCCCAATGGCTGCTATTCTTCATTCCTGCAGTCTGCTGAATCGTGTGAGCTCCCTGAGTAGATGCTGGGCCCCAGGAAGAGGTTCTTCTGTGCTGCTATCCTGCAGCTGTTCCTGTGGTGACACGAAAACCCAGCACCTGAGCTGATGTCCAGCAGTTGCAGTGGAGAAAAGTGGCTCAGGAGAGGAGGGAAAAGGACACAGGGACTTTCTTTACAGCCACCAGGTTGGGATGACCACCATAAGGTAACTCACACCTGTGTCTCTGAGCTCCACTTGCTTTCAGCAGGCTTTGATTTTGTTGGGAAATTAAGTTGCTAAATGGGAAGGAAGTAATAAAATATCTTCGTGAGCCTGAACAGGTAGCAGAAGACGTGGATTCCAGCTGACTAGCTAGACCTAAACCCTGTATCAAGGTCTCCCAAGGTATCAGAGGAAAAGGAGATGCAAGCAGGACACTGAGGGCTGCACACAGCAGCAGGGCCATTCCCCAGGCTAAGGCCAGCTGTGTTCCCAGGGTGGAAGGAAGAAGGACAGACCCAGCAGTGACCTTGTGCTTACAGCAAATGCAAAACAAGGTGACTGCCCAGATGAGCAACTCTGGGCGAGGCAAGGACGTTAACACCAGCCACAGGGACCAGCTTGCCTGCCCCAGGCTGCAGAATGGATGGGTCCATGACCTGCCTTCAGCTGCAGGGTGTCAGGGGACCTGCCCCAACTGTCACATCACGGGTCCCCTGTGCCTCCCCTCACAACTCACTCCAGCACCACAGCTTCTCCAGCAATAGCTGCATGTCTATGTGTCCTCCTGAGCCTGCATTTCTTTTACCTTATCTGCCTTGCTGTCCAGAATCTGAACCAAAAGGCAGAGGGACACCCGGGGTCCACCTCCAGCCCTTTTCTGTCTTTAGGGTTGCCGATGATCATGGTGAAGTTGAGCCTACGACTGTGCTGGCTCCAGGACTGGGTTCCCACTGCTGCAGGGAGACTCAGTGTAACACGGGAACAGCAGCCCTGGGCAAGAGAGGGGGTCAGGCTCCTCACTCGGCACCTGCCCACCGCGATCCAGCCATGGAGCTGAACAACAGCAGCTGTAAAACATAGTCCACAGCCAGCCTCAGCTCCCCCCATCCTTCTCTGCTTCCTCTCCTCTCCATCCTCGCCCCACTTGGCCAGTGGGACACACCATGGCACCAGCCCCGTCCCCTTCTCCAGGCTGTCTGTCCCCTCCACCACAGATATGGCACTGCCACCTCTCACTTGCTCCAGGCCCTGGAGAAGAGCCTGCAGGAGGGTGCCACAGCCAGGGGAGTGTGATGGAGAGGGGCCACGGCTGCTGGGGAGTGGGGCAGGGGGACCGTGAACAACCAAGCCCAAATGACAGAGCAAAGCAGAGGCCAATAGCAGCTGCATAACCAACGAGGAAGCAAACTGAGGTCTCGATACCCTGGGGCTCATCTCAGGACTCTGTCATCTCCACTTTTCATTTGGGAGCGTTTGGGGGCAGATAACTGTGTCATTCCTCCCAGCCCCCTCCTCCTCCTCCTTGCTGTTAGTGGGAGCTTTTGCTGCTTTTGGCAGTGATCTGGGGAACGGGCTCCCTGGGAATTCACCAAGTGGGTGGTGGGGCTCGAGGAGAAGCAGAGGAGGAGGGTGCTCATCCAGAAACGGAGACCCCTCCCACTCACACTGCCCACCCATGGCATGTCTGTCTGTCACAGCGAAATTTGCAGAGACAGATTTAATGTATTAAACATAAACAAACCTGCGCCAAGCCTTTGGCTGATCGTCACGGCTAGAAATCGAAGCCAGCCACTTCAGGGGCTTCGGGTTTGCACACTTGATGGATTCCCATCACAAGGACAGATGTTCAGCTAACCCAAGCCCAAATAAAAGTAAACACTCCTGCCTGGATTTTCAAGAAGGGGCATGGAGATGAGTCAGAGAACATCAGTGCCATTCAAGGCAATGGGCAAGGAGCAAGGAGCAGCTCCCAGGCAGCACATCTTGGGGCGGGGGGGTTGAAGGTCCCAGCAGGGGTGTGAGGCCGTGTTATGAGCAGGACCACGGTACCTGTCACAACAAAGATGACGATGCAGCTTTTGGGACTTTCCTCTGCTCAACACCTAGTCTCACAAAACCAATAGCACCATAATACCTTAGAGACTACTGCCCTTCTTCCATGTGTGTCTGAGCATTTGGAAGAGGGGACAGGACAAGCAGACACACAGACCCCTAGGAACAGCCACAGAAATAATGCCGCCCTATCATGGGAAATGCTGGTAAACCAGTTTGTCAGGTTCTAAATATCCTGGATACAGTTATCTTTATTATTAAAAGAAGGAGGGTTTTATTGGCCTAGATCACAGAGCCAGACCTGCCAAGGACTCCACTGAAACATCAGTTGCAGGACTCAGAGACCAAACAGAATCCTGTGGGTGAATAAGGGCCTCCAGGGTAAAGCAGCTAATCCAGTCCCTTGTGGTGTTAAAGTCTTGCTTCATCACCACTCTGATGGAGGGTACCTGGTGGGGTCTCTTTGTTCTCCCTTTGTGGGGGATATTTGTTCTTTTTAAAAGGGAGTGCCTGGGGCACGTGAAACATGGCAGACACCTTCCCTTGGGAGCAGCAAGGCTATTCTTGGGACAGAGCTGCCTCCAGAGCATGGAGTGAGCAAAAAGAGAAATAAAATCATAGCAAGGGTCAGAGGGCCTGTCACTAGCACAGAGACAAGGAGTCAGCAGGGAGGAGGAGGGTCCGGTTACAGCCAGCCCTGTTCTGGTGACTGAGAGGGGCCATGTGGAGCGGTTTGTACCCTTGAAAGTCTCCACACTGCTTAACAGACAGCAAGGCAGAGAGACCCTGGTTTGGGATACTGAGGACAACCCCAATGGGATGATTCTTAGGTCACCCTGCTCCTGCCTGCTTCTCTGTGGTAGGAGTGCATCTTTCTAGAGTGCCTTGTATCTCTGTGCAATGGCAGTGAGTTATCAGGTCACAGGAGAGACACCAAAGACATGCTGCTTCCATGCCAGGGAACTGCAAGATGGAAGCGGTTGGAAGATACATTATCTGCTTGAGCATCCAGACTCCTGGAGGACAGAACAGATATGTGAAAAGAAGACTAATGACCATTTGAGATGGATGATCCTTTGATACAAGCACCGCTATGTCAGTTATAGCATCAAAAATAGCCATAATCTATTTACCTTTCACATTAAGACTCCCTTCCTCTCTGCAATGCTACTGGCTTCCCAAAACAAAAATGTACCAAGCAGGGATTCATTTACATTTTCCTCTAACCTGCCATAGATCTTTTCTTAATATGCAAAGATATCTTCTTAATAAAATATTTTAAATAAAACAATATTTAAAGAATTATTTATTCTTTAAAAATAATATTAAAATATTTAATATGCAAATATATCTTCTTAATAAAATATGTTCTTTACTGACAGAATCTCAACAGGGGAGAAAGCCTGAACATATTGCTGCCAGATGGGGTCTGAAATCCAGGATGCCCAGGGATCCGAGAGAGCACTACAACTGCATTGGGAAAGTCACATGGCAAGGGAGTACATTACCCATTGGCCTCCACAAGGACAAGGCAGTTGCTCCAGGAGGAAAGCTCTCACTGGCAAGGAGGGAGAGATAGAGAGAGCAAGCAGTGATCCAGAACTGTTCAGCTTCAGCTGTCCAAACCAGAGCAACAAAAAAAGGCAGCCTTTGATTCATGGTGAAAAACCGCTATTTCAACTTAAAAAATAGCCATTGGGAGTCACAGGGAGATGGAGGCTGAAGAGAAAGTGTGGCCATGTGGCTCAGGCTCAGGAGATCTGCATGCAGGAGATCTGGGTTCTCTCCAGCTCTGCCCACAGGCTTCCTCAACAATCTGGGGAAAGTTACTGTCTGTCTCTTCTGTTTCTCAGCCAAAGAATAGAAATAATTGGCCAAGGAAAATAAGGTCTTGATTACAATGGGAAGTCATGAAATAGCCTAGGGTCAACACCCACATTGAATTCCAAAATGCCAAAGAACTCAGAGCACAACAGATTCATAATGAAAGTATCCCATCTTTATTTTAAAACACAATCTTTTGGGCATACAGCCCTGTATTATTCAGTGGACAAAAAAACCCAGATGAAGAGTCTTTCTTGGGGTGATTATTCCATTGATTTTAGTGATTAATAGCTACAAAACAAAACCCAGGAAAACTGCAAGATCCTATCCTTCTCCCCAAGAGATGATTAGCAGACTCAAGGACTTGACATTTCTTTGTAGTTGCCCACAGATCAAGGAACCAGAAGTGGACTGCACCAATGCTAACTATGTCTTCTGGTACCTATGGAAGCAATGACACGCTATCTCAGTCCTCTCTGAGAAAGTTACAAATAGCAATACTACAAATGCTTCAGCTGCTAGATTGTTGCTAGCTGCAAGAAATGATGCCAGTGATGTGGACATTATACAAACCACATGACACGGGTGGGATAGAGCTGCACAAAGCCCCTAACAAGATGATGAAATGTGGGTTCTGTCCTAGGAAGAGAGGGAGGTGGGAGACATGGAGGGTATATAACACAAGGGCACACACAGCCCATGAGTTTAGGCTGGAAAGTGGACGGGTCTGACTTTTTACCCTGTACATGGACAGGATGTGGGGGGTTCCGGGGAATGCTGTGATGCTTGGAGTAATCACAGGCTTGAGACCTGGTGAGCACATGGGGAGGAAGACACAGTGCTGGTCGCAGCCATGATACAAAAGGCAACTCTGCGCAGCTGACGTATGTGGAGACCTGGTACAGGCAGGGAGGCTGTTATCTATGAGCCTTTTCTCTAGCCTGAAGAAATGTGCTGCTTTGCAGCTCATGGGACTAGCCTGCCTGCCTGGATTCATAGGTACATTAGCAGAGAAAGAAGAAATTCAAAGGGGAGAACAAGTACTTTCTTCTTCAATGTGCATCTTGTGGCTTCACAGGTTTTTCCACTGAGAATATTCCTCTGAAGTTTCCTTAGTGACTGAGCCAAAATGGGTCAAAGAGGTACTTGATTTGCAGCCCTAGAAAAAACACTGCTATGTTTTCCTCTCCATCATTATCAGTTCCCTGTGGTACCCACCCAGCACCTTCCCTCACTGACCCTTTGCCTGCCCCCTGGCCACATCACTCCCTCAGCGAGTCCTTTCCTCCTCCCAGATCAGCCTCTGGCTCTTCCCTGCCCTCCTCCTTCACACTCCTGCAAACCACTTCCCCAGTCGCATCCTTCAGACAACATCTCCCCATCCTGTGTCAACTGCCCCCACCTCTTCACCAGCCCGTGGGCTGCCGTTGGTGGTACTGAGGGGAAGCCATCCTGTGTGGAGGTGCAGACTGACTAAGCCCTGCGGTCTGTCCACCTGCAAGAGAGGGTTTGCTTCTACTATTGCTGCCCAGATTTATTGATTCAGCGTCCTTCCAGATGAACAGAGGTGTCAGACAGCCATGACCTTCCTCCTTTTATTATAAGGAGGACAACAGTTCCTACCGTATCTTACTCTAAATCTTCACTATCTCTTTCCCCCTCCTGGGAATCCAGGCCCAGCTCAGTGCTGGACTTCTGTGCGTGAGATGGGATCTGACTTGAGCACCATAAAGTTCATGCTGTGATTGGTATTCTGGTATGTAACAGAGACATTTTTAAAATTTTTATTCAAAGTGGGCAGGGCCCTGGTGCCTAGCACGGTCCCTAGAACAAAGGCAGGATCTTCAGTCCTGCCTGGGAAGCAAGCCAGGCAGCCTCGCTGTGTTGGTGGTTGTCCTGTGCACGCATAAGGCACTGGGGCCACATGCCCTGGGAGGTATCGCTTCCCTTCATGCTGGCAGTCAGAGGCCTCCCAGTATCTCCCAAGCACGGCCAAGAGGAGGAGCAATCCTGAGCAGGCAGACTCACGTGCAGGAGCCAGGACCCGCTCTTCTTCTTCAGAGTAGGTGCAAAGATTGTTCTGGTCATTCTCCTGCCAGCCAGACCCTCTGCAGCTCGGCAGTCACTCATGGCTAGACCCAGTCCTCTGTGTGCAGGCAAACTGGAGAGACAAAGCCGAGGCACAGAAATGTTCATATTGAAAGTCTTGGTTCACCCTGCAGCAGATGGGGGCTCATTCAGAAGTCTAATTCCCTTGCATCCATTCCATCCTTGCATTCAGACTTTGGTTTTGGGCCCACACTAAACAAAAAGGAGGAAACAAATTCTGTGCTCAAGAACAGAAGTAAGCAGAGATGGCAACCCCAACAGTTGATGCACCACACGTACCATGTTGAACTCCCCCTTTGCCAAACAGCCTTGCCCAAGTTGATATTCAGTATAATTTACATTAAGATAGCACTGTAGCAGCTGCTGGAAAAGAGGAGGAAAAAAAGCAACAGAGAGCCTTGACCTGTAGACTTCTGGAGAGAAGAGCAGCAACTCTCAGCACCAGCTCATCCCTCAAGTCTCTTGCTGCCCGGTGGCATCCCTAACCCAGAGTCAGAGCCCTGAGGGATGTGTGTACTCAGGAGAGGCACTGATGAAAGCTGAACACTGCATGGGGAAACACCTTGCCAATGAGTAGGAAATGCCAAGCAAAGGGCTGTAACATAAACCTCTGCATCCCCAGGGCACTTGAAAGTACCAAAGGGAAGTACCCAAGAGAGCTGAAAGGTGCCACCAGGACTTGGCAGCTGGTTTCTGCCTGAGCAGGGTACGTGAAGAGTGCTCCCAGGACTCCGTCCTCACCTCTAAGGAACGTTTACTTATTTTATGCCACATGCAGCAGTTCGGCTCCTAGAGGCATTCAAATCCTTTCTCGCCAAGGATGAATGCAAAGTTGCATCTCCCACTGTGCAACCCAATTTGCTGCTCCCTGGAGTAAAGATGGCAGCTCTCACACACCTCTGCAGCCTCACTTTGCTGTCAGGCAGGCTCAGCTGCCAGCTTAGCCATTTTGAATGTCCCTTGAGTTTAGGCGCTCCTGCAGAGCAGGGGGTGTCACGCCACGGTATCTCCACAACACTGAGGGGAAAGGGAACCCCCTCATCCTGCCCTCTTGTCAGCTCCCCTTGAAAACAAGCCCAGCCTCCCCCAGCCAGCTCAAAACATCTGGGCTGAGTACGTCACAAACTCAATTCAGAGACAACACAATGGGGAACAAGACCCGAAATAAAACAAGGAACAAGAGGTTGCCCCTCCACAAGACTGCCTCTGGTTTCTACCTCGGATTCCCACAGCCTTGGCTAGGCCCACCAAAGCTGCATTGCAGAAGCCTTTGAGCACAGGGATTAAGGCAGACTCCCTGGCTCCCCTGCCATCTGTGCCCAGGGCATCCTGAGTGCAGCTCTCCAGGGCTGTCCATGCTGCTGGAGAGTAGTGCAGAGCAGCTGGAGGAGGAGGAGGAGGAGGAGGAGAAGGAGGAGGAGGCTTTTCCTGTGGCTGCCTTGTGGCTCCCAAAGTCGTTGGTTAGGTGCAGAGCTCTGGAAGGTGCAGAGGGAATTAAACTCCCCAGTGTACATAATGAAGCTCCTGAAAAGCTGTCCCTATAATTAGCTGTGTACACAGCGAACACAGACACCAGGGGCACTGCTTTTGCTCCCAGGCTTGTTTGCAGAACCAGAGCTTCATTCATGTCCTGATTTGTTTCCCTCCAGCACTGAGGAAGAGTCACGTCGCTGTGCCCCATTCCTGCAGCTGTGTCCGCACAGGGCCAAGACACGAACCTCAGACACCCATGCAGCTGGCTGGATCCCCTCACACTGTTTGGTCTGGACCACAGAGGTGCGTGACACTGGAAACATCTACGACGCCAAGGCTCCTCGCAGATGTCTCCACAAAAGACCTTCCCACCTTACTGCAGAGAAAGCAGTACAACCCTTCCTAGGGAGAAACGAGCTACAGCCATAAAAAGGAGCAATTTTCCCTCTGAGGGAAAGCAAGCAGGGCTTTTGCTAGGAGATACAGCCCTGCATGTTTGAGGACTGGAATAAAACCAGGAGTTCAAAACCATCGCACACCACTGAGATGGGGATGTTGGAAGGCAGGTGTCCGTCTGCTCTGCCTGCGCTCTGGGACAGTGTGAGGTGAGACATCTCTGATCCCCAAAGATGTAGTGTGTGACAGAGTCTGGGACGAAATCCTGAGGCTCCCCAGTGCTTCGGAAGGGCTGAGCCCTGTGCTCACACCTCCACACAGCCCCAGGGTCAGAGACAACTGATCGTCCCTCCACCCTGCCCCTCACAGAGGGAACACACAGGCCTGGCGAGCCATGGGCCAAACCTTATGGCCTTTAGGTTCCAGCTGATGACAGTGACATCTCCACCGCTGGGACCACATGCTAGTAGCAGAAGGTCACTGTGAAATGGCTGCTCAGAAGAGAGGACACCCAAGTAAAACAGTTTTATGGCCTGAGAGCAGGTGCCTCCACACTTACCAGCCTAAATAAAGAAATATGCAGCACGTAATGCCCCAAACTCACCCCTTCTTTGATGTCTTCAGTGTTATTATCTAGCTGTGTCCAGAAGCAATACTACAGGTTCTCATAGGCCAGACACAAACCAGAGGAGCACTCAGCTGTGGCAAGGGAGAACTGAACAGACAGAGGTGGTTTGCCTCTCTCTCCTCTCCTCCCTCTTTTCCTGCTCTTTTCTGAACTGCCTCATTTAGGAAACAAATATTGGATATTGCGTTGACCATGGAGCTTCTGAGACCCCATATTGCCCACCACCCTGCCTCTTAGGGGAGAGCTCCCTATTCAGGTAGACAGTTTCCCAGCATTGCCAACAAAAGGCACAATCCTGAATACTGTTTTGGTCACATCAGTTTTCCTTGGAAATGTGCAGCAATTTTGATTCCCCGTAACAACTGTTACAGCATTGGGCTTGCTTTAGGTAAGCGGAGGAGAAGGGAGGGTAGAGCACTAAACGAGATAAGTCCAGCTGCATGGGAGACAGAGCCTTAGGGAGATGAAAGACATCAGCTTGATCCACATGTAAGGCAAAAGCTAATGCAGGGCTGGCGCCCGCCTCTCTATTGTACTGAGAGCCTCCCTGCTGTGGCCCTCATCATGGTGGCTGGCAGTTATGTTGCAACCCTTCCAGCTCCTGACTTCTCCCTCTGTGGTGGGAAGCTGTGTTTGCCTCATCACCAAGAACAACTTCTTTCTATTCCTGGTTCTTTGCCTTGAGCTAATCTCTGAGAAAGGGCTGAGGTTTCTCAGCTCTATGCCTCTTAGGCTCCCTGTCCCAAGCCAAGTTTCTCAAGCCCTGAGAGACAATGCAGTCACTGTTTGACAGGAGCATCCATACTTCATGCCAAAGGATGCTGAGCCAAGTATGAGGCAACCCTACTGCATGCATCTCGCACAGCAGAACAGGGATGGCTCATACGCCACGCCTGCAAAGTCCCCATCCCCTGTACACTAGCCCTGGGACCTCTGAGGGATATCCGAGGTCAATACACAGACATTAGCCCTTCCCTCTAATGCAGTGTGGAGTTACCCCTTATCTTGCAATGCAACTTCACACTGCTCTTCTGCCACAGTTCCCATTCCTCTTAGCCTCAATCTGCATCTTAGGCTCATTCATTTTTGCTGCACCAGCTCAGATCTGCTGTACCCAGTGCTGTTCTGATCCCAAACCTTCACAGAAATCTCTCATCCTGGTGGAAATATCTGTTGATGATGGCTCCAGTTCCATGAGGAATGATTCTTAGCAACCAGTCTGACTGGTTAGGCATTGCAAGCCTGGTTTAATTCAGAGAAAGGAGATTTTTGAGCTTGCTCACTCAGAAATGCACAGGCTTTGTCCTTAAGTGAAAGACATGGGGAGTGGGAAATCACATATTTGCATAAAAATTCAGGCTATACACTTTCTGCTTTATTTAGTAAAATAAATGGAAAAGTTCATGTGACGACAAGCAACCAGTCTGTTCCTAATGTTAGTGGATCCCAGCATGGCACCAAAAGCAGAGAAAATGAGGGAAACAGATACCTGTGAACTACAAGCTTTATCTCTGATATTGCCCTTTTCCTATATCACACTTTGCTCCATCAGAGGTGACATGGAAGGACACAGTGTAGGGCAATACCAGATCTCCTGGAGTACTGAGAAGGAGAGATGAAGCCAGCAAATGAGAAGGGAGAAGAGATTCCTAGAGAGGACAGACAGCATATATGTACATAGCATGGAGATGGAAATCTGTGACTGATTTGGCCCTTTAATCCTACTATCTCAGGAATTCTTGAGCTGCGGAGCTCAGAAAACTCCTCATACACCAGAAACAGATAACTCTGGGCACAGTCATCCTGTTGGCTGAGAAAGAATCAGAGCTCCTCATTCTTCTCCTCACGTTCGTCTTCTTTCTAAAACACATTAGAGGCATGAAATCAGTTTTGACGTTGCTCAGTTTCTCAGCACAGCAATAAAAGGAAATAAACCCACTTAAACGCCTCCCTCTGCTGTCTATGCCACTGCCTTGCCTATTCCATTGCAGTTGCACAACACGGGGTCCTGACACACAAAGCCCCTGTGCTATAGTAGGATGAGCTTTGACAGAGAGAGAACTCTTAACACTGAATGAACATGGAGATTAAATTGTCCCTCTCCCAGCAGAGACCTCTGGTAGAGTCCTGAGCCCTCATCTGTGTAGTCTGTTCTGTCGCCTTCTTGATAGATTTCCTTCCTATCCATGCCACTGTCTCTCTGATCCTCTCTTATGTGCTGCCATCCACCACGCCCGTTCCCAGTGTCCAAAAGCACCCTTTACACTGTCTCGCCATCCCAGAAAAAAGATGCCTCACCAAGACCTTCACACATTTGCAGAGGTCAGTGAAGTCTTCTTTCTGTAGACTAGAAGGCAGAGGTCAATGAAGAAAGAGACTCTGCAAAGACATCCATCTCTGCTCTGCTCTAGATCTAATGCTTTTCTGATATTCAGGTGCAAATGAAAATGAAAGAGGTGGAAGGGGTGGGGAGGAATTCAAGGAACTGAAGTCATCTTCAAGAGCCCTGTGAGAAACAGCATCGTCCTACAAGATCCCCACTTCCTGTGGACTGTACAGGAGTCCCCCTTTACCTTCTGCATTCTTTGTAAGAAACGATTACAGAAGTCCTGTATACGCTCAACGGAGACTTCATCCAGAGTCAACACATCCTGCTCCTCATCTGGTGCATGGAATAAAGCCAGAGCTGGCAGCTGGGACTTCTTCAGTTTGAAGAATGACACTATTCGTTCATTGCTCTTCAAATTGCTGTCTAACAGGATAAAGAGAATCTGTGATGGAAATGGAAGAGGAAAGGTGAACAAAACAGAAACAGAGAGAGAGCAGATCCCCAAACCGTGATCATATGAAGATTAACAGTGATATTTTTATAAAAAGTTAAAGAAAACCTACCGTACTCTGTTAGGACAACACTTCCCTCTGCCATTATCTAACTGCTCCATGCAGTGCATTTTTCTGTATTTTATCAAGTCCAGACTTACACGACCAAACAAAGTGTCTGCTTTCACCCTCTTTAAAAATATATCTACAGTATGGCAGGAAGGCAGTCTCCGCTTCTATTCTCTTAATAGATGAAGAAACAAGATGTCTTTTATCCTAGTGGCACATGTAAAAGAATCTAACTCCTCTACTTGCATGATATTTGGATCAGGTATTCGCATCCATGCAAGACCTAGAGTGGCAGAGTGAAAAGGATTTTTGGTGTGTGGAGAATCAAACTCAATTGCAAGATTGTGGGAGTGAAGTATAGGGCAGCAGGAGCCTGCAAGGATAAGAACATGAGAGTACCAAACACAAAGGATGTATTTAAGTGAGCTTAAGTGAATATAAATGAAGATGCAATCATTTAGGAAACAGTTGTTGGCAAGACACCAATGTCCATACAGCCCAGCTCAGTGGAGGGTTGTTCATACCTGGGGAGACAAGCCCAACAATTAATAAGTCAGGATGAGAATAACCTACAGTTTTCTGGGATCACGAATAGTCTTGGACAGCAAGATCAAGCCAAGGATTAGGATTCTGCTGGGATGATTCAATAGTATGGATTTATCAGAATTGGTGACCAACTCCATGATTTTATTTTAAGGGTAAGTTTCAACTGAGATCTTATAGGTGCAGTGGGAATTGGTATAAATTTAAAATGTTTGAATCTGAAATATTATCAATAAAATATACATTTATCTCAAAAATATTTGTTAAATTATCTATTAATACTAGATACAAACATTACACATAAATTTTATAAAAGAAAATAAATGCAGCAATTGAAAATTTAATCCGATTAAATAGAATCCCTTGGCAGGTGACATCCAAGTCAATGAAACAAACATCCAGCTAACATGCATCATTTTAGCTTTTCTTTATCCTATGAAGTCTACTGGGCTTAGCATATTCAATGTACCTATGGACATGGATATGACTTAACATATAGAAGAAAAAAGAAGAGTTTAAAAAAAGAAAAGTAATGCAATGTGAAGATGATGTGCCCAGTTCCCAGGCTGTGACTCATGTTTTTCTTCCTTTTCAATCAAGAACACTCAAGTTAGTTCAAAACTTTTTTCTTCTCCAAAAATAAACTTGGTAAATCTCAAATTCTTTATTAAATTTATGTTCTATAAAAAACCGAAATATATCTGGAAACTTTCCTAGGCAACAGCCTATGGGACAGAGGGATAGTTAGGTTAGTGTAAGGTTTAATTGCAGATAATCACTTTGATACAGAGACAGGAACAACACTTTCATGGGATATGTGATATTTACCACTTGCAATTTCTCTTCCGAAAGTCAACTGTGCTCCAAGGGCAACACGCTAGTGAGCAGATTGGGGGAAACTCCTTCCAGAATGCTAAATTCATCCTTTTGCAGGATAAAACACCAAGCAAGAGAAGGGTCACAGGTCTAAGGACCTGATCTAAGAGGCTTTCAGCTGGACCAGCAATATTTATATTTTAGGGCTCTCCTTCCAACAAGCAAGCTGGAAACAGAGGCCAGTTTGGAGGGAAGCACTTTCAGAGGACTGGTACAGGAAATGGTATTACATTTTCACCAGTTCATTCACCAGCTTTTGGTTTTCTCTATGAAAGATTCATTAGACAAAAATGTTTTATTAAACAAGAGTTAAACAAGAAATTAATAAAAAAACCAAAGCATTTAGAATACCTAGGTTGTTAAATGTTGTCACTTTCCATACAAAATCTCCTCCACCTTTAAAAAAGATAAATAGCATTTTAAAATGGTAATATAAATAAATGTTAGTCAACATTCTTCAATGTACCAAGCTTCCAGCCTTTGTTAAAATTCCCAAAACTAAAAAGCTGTGCATATTTTATCCATTAATACAAAGAACAGGGTAAGAATAAAAGAGTAAGTTGTGCCAGAGAAGTTGTGGCTGCCCCGTCCCTGGAAGTGTTCAAGACCAAGTTGGATGGGCCTTTGAGCAGCCTGGTCTAGTGGAAGGTGTCCCTGACCATGGCAGGGAGGTTGGAACTTGATGATCTTTAAGTTCCCTTCTAACCCGAACCATTCTATGATTCTATGAATCTTCCTTAGCAAAAGGACAGGCCATGTATCCTATGCTGGATGTGCTCCAGCGGTCCCCCCCAAGGCTTGTGTGGCCTCAAAGTCACGCCTGTGAGGCAGTCTGTAAGGTACAGAGTACTGAGAGCACAAGCACTGGAAGCCTGGTCTCCTCAGCAGCTGGAAACCAAGCAGGTTTCTCAATAGGAACATTTCCATGATAGGTGCCACCTAGTGGAACTGGCATTTTCTTCTAAAGAATTTATTTTGTTCAGAGATTCCCAGACAGCTCTAATCATAAAGAATGAATGCAGTGACCATGGAAAATTATACTGACCACGAGACAAGATTCGCCTTGCTTAATTTCTGCCATCTAGATCTTAAGTCTTTTCTCAGCCAGTCATCTAAGCAACCTCTACAATAACTGGTACACTAAATGGCACTTGATTCCACTTATTTTACAAGAGGAGGAAGGACATGTGTGTCCTTCTCTACCAGTACTAAAAAGAGCCTAAAGCCTTAGCTCAGACAACTTACCAAAGCTATAATTCACCAAAACAACTCCCACTTATGATGACAACTCTTCCACTGCTGGAAACCAGGAAGTTCCATCCAAAACAGAAAGTTCATTTTTATTTTATACTATGCTGTACGATAGCTGTTTGTTTCATTTCTGAAACGATTCTTTTCATTTTGTATCAATCTTCTTGCCTTCAGAGGTCTGCTGCTAGAGCCAGTGACGGATTTCCTGCATGGATGAGGAACTCCCAACACAAATTCTCCCCTCCACATATGATAGTCCAAGAACACAGAACCCAGTGTGATATCATTTGTGCACTGTCACCTGCAATAAGCTCTCTTTCAGAAAATTTTCTACACTGGTGCTGTCTTGGTGTCTTGACAACTTGATTCCTAGCCCAGTGCTTTTAGAACATCGAGTTCCCAGTAAATACTAAGATAAGGAATGATGTTATTGCCCAAGGAATTAAAGTTAATTGAAAATAGTACTGCAGTGGTAGAAACCAACTTGATGTTGCGTAGTTTCTCCTCTAAGGAAGACAAACAGGAAGGATGATCAAGCCTCATGTCCAACATTTGACTTTGAACTTCATGGAGCTGCAACCTTCATTCTTTGAGGAGACTGTATAAGCAAAAAGATGAAATTCTGAAGTTTGAGTAATTTCTTACACAGCTTACATAGTACCTCAAAGCAAAATGAAAACATGAGTCATGAATTTAAAAAAAAAAAAAGCAAGCTACAAAAACAATTTTACTGTAGATATCTGTTAAGTGACGTAGACAACCCTTATTTACAGGTTCCCATGTTTATGGCTAAAAGAGGCATCTCTAAATATTACTTCTCTCAGTTCTGGAGCCATTAATGCCTGACAAGAAAAATAAAAAGTGTATGAATGACTGTCTGCAAGAGAAAGTGCACCTTTCATTTCCATGGAAGAACTCCTGAAGGACTCTCAGGAGTTTCTCAGAACCCATTTCTAAATGGGCCTACATATGAATTAAAAGGGACTTTCCAAACATCTCCACCCAAATCATTTTGACATTGTAAACCAGTTATATCAGTTGCAGCAAAAGCTGCTTTTGTTATTCCCAGCATCACCTTCTTGAAACCTGAGCAAACACTCAGGAGGTACACCAGCTCTGTGTGTCATGTTATACTCTGATACTGTGGAAAGAAAACTGAAGATGCTGATGCTATTTTGGCTCAGCAACGCAAACCCTGACATTTCCTTTCCAGCAGAAAGCCTGGACTCTTGGCAGTGCTTTCTCACATAAGCACATCTTTGATTGCAGTGGGATCCTTCCAAGAAGGCTGGTGGATTCACTCCTGCAGCTGCAGTGCTCTGAGCCCTGTCTGTTCACTGTTACCCACCCACAATTGTTTCTTAAAGTCTGCTGTAAAAGTACCATATTTCTTCTTATTCTTGTCAGCTCTTGCTGGCTTAGCATCATCTAACATTCATACTTTCTTCTCCAGCATTTTACAGCCCCCAGGTTCCACGATAAAATCTAGTGGAATCTAGACTGTCTTCAGACACTCACTGCGGCTCAGGGTGCAGTTCAAGCCATTTTCAAATAATGGTCCTCTCCACACAGCCTCATGGATCCTCCAGCTGAAAGTCTCAGCTTCCTCTTGGGCAAAAATGAAAAGATCATAAACCAGAGATGAATGGACCATAATCCAGGAACTGAAATCTCCTCATGATCCATTAATGGTTGGACTTGATGATCTTAAGGTTGTGTTTTCCAACTTACATGATTCTATGATTCTATGATTTTCTTCACTCTTGGGGTCAGTCGCTCAGCGGCAGCCGTTCCCCTTCATCTCTCTATCAATCCAAGCAACAAGTTTTTCTTCTCCTTCCACCTGGTGACGACAATAACAAGGACTCCTCTTCCCTCAGAGTGCAGCAGAGATATGTGAAAGGATCAGTACCCCTTCTCCTGCTTGGGAACGCTCTCGAGGCTCTGTCTGTGTTCTGCACTGGCATCGTGGAGAAGATGCAACACACGCTGAGTCTCCCCACACTGTTCCAGCACGCTGCAGTCATTGTGAAGCGCTGCTGGACGCAGTGGTACATGCTCTCAGGGAGCCTGAACACCTCTCCACTGCACAGCAATGATTCCTTGCTCAAACCACTGACAGCCCTCACCCCACAGTACAAACAAGCCTTTCATCACCAGCCCAGAGGTTATGAATTATTCGCTGGTAATCCTGAAAAAAACTCAAGTCAAGAATCTTGCATTTATTCACAGACAATTTGCGGGCCACAAAAAGGCAAAATCTACTCATTACTTTACTTGTTTTGAAGAAAACCTTAGTTAACTCGGTAGCCCTGACAACAGACAACTCCTCTTAGGAAAACGAGCCAGCAGAGATTTCCATGGTATAGTGCGGTGGCTGCTTCTGATACCCAAACTAATTCATGTCTTTCTACATGACAGAGCAATGGAGATAAACCTAAGTGGTCTTATTGCTCTTCTTACTCCAGATCTAAGACCCAAACAGAGGGATCCGAGCTCTCTCTTACTGCTTTGTAAGAGGGCAGTCCAAATCACGATTTACTCCACAGAGTGCCACTCCTTTGGGAAAAACAATTTATTAGACTCCTTTTTGAAGTCCCTTCACCTACATGTCCTGCAGTACCACTCCAGTAAAGTGGAAAAAATTAGTTAAATCCCACATCTTTAATCTCTATATTTTACTCTGGCAAACCTCTAGACTGATTCAGTGGGAAACTTGCCTGCACAAATGAAAAAAAGTTAGATTTGGCTTGCTGGCAATTCATAAATTGTCTGGACTTCAGTACAACATTTTATCCAATGTTTTGTGAAGTATTTCTAGGAAAATTATTCACATTTTGACAGATCTAGGCATGTCACATGAAGAAAAAACTCGCTGCAGCTGCATCAGCAAAGGATAGTGATGCTAAACAGCAATGTGCTGTGTTAGAATAGTTAGCTGCTCAGGTGAGACCTGAATCAGACTCTGCTGCTCATGGAGGACAGTGGTAATGGCGTCACTATAACACACATCTCACATGAGAAGGCTGGAATTTTTCAGATAAATGAGTCTTCTTTTATCTTCATGTATTCATCAAAGCAAAATACTTTTGAAGAGACCTTTTGACTTTGATGCATGGTTTCTGCCTGGGAGGGAAAGATGGCAAGGTCCAAAGTAGTCCTGCCATAAACAAGTCTCAAGACTTTTGAGGGTGCACGGATCTGAGGAGGCCCCTCCATTTGAAGATGAGGATATAGTTGACATTTAATCTGCCGCTTCAGTACCACAAACAGATGCACGCGGACGTTCTTGTTCTCAAACCCTAACTCTTTCCAGCTCCACTCTTCTGCCAGGAAGATCTCTTCCACTGCCTCTCAGCTCAGCCTTCCCCGCTGCTATGATCTTCTGCCCCCTCCCATCTGCTGTTCTCCCTTGCCCCAAATGCCTTCCTGTTGTTCACAATCCTCCTGTGCTTGGCAGTTCCTTCCTCTGTTCCCTGGACACAAATTCCCCTGTAATCCAGCTGCTGGCAGAGAATCAGCCATGGGAAGATTTATTATCTGGGGAGCCCTGCCCATAGAGGGGTGGGAGCCAGGCGAAATTTCTCTGAAAGACCCCATCTGTCCCATCACCTTAGTGCGGAAAATCCGACAAACCCATTTGCGACTCCTTTAAAATAGCTGTTTCCCCAGGATCCAACCAGAAGGCAACGGGTTAAGAAGCACCATGACAGTAATTGCCGTCTGGTCACTTATATAATGCTCCTTGGCATATTGCAGGCTGTATATACAAAATCACCTCTCACACCAGTGGAATGCAACCATCGCCAGATTGAAGTGCAGCAGCTGCTTGTCATCTCCCAGTGCTTCTGGACCAGAAGCAAGGAAGCACATAATGTCCCACTGAGGGTGCAGAGGAGCAGGATCACAGAACCATAGACTCACAGAATCACAGAGTGGTTTGGGTTGGAAGCGACCTTACAAGATCATCTAGTTCTAACACTCTTGGCATGGGCAGGGACACCTCCCATTAGACCAGGTTGCTCAAAGCCCCATCCAGCCTTGTCTTGAACACTTCCAGGGATACAGAGGATATTTTCCCCACGAGGAGGCAAACTGGCAAAAGGTGAACAGATCCAACCCCTCCACTTAATTATGCAGCTGATCCTCTTTTCCTGGCATTTGGCCTTTGCTCCCCTAATGCACAGAGAAGGAGATTCTGTCCTCCCCATCCACGGCATAAATCGTGTTCTCCCTTTTTTCTCCCTAATGGCTCCCCTTCCTCTCTGTTTGGACTTACCTTCCCCTTGAAGAGCTCCGCTGCAGCCCGATATTTGCGCATTCGTTCAGGGTGCTTTGGGGACATCTTGTCTGTGATCAGAAGGAGGTGAAGCTGGAGTGAACTCTGCATCACACCTATTGCCGTCTGCCGAAAACATGGCCAGCACAGACAGAGAGAGAAACACACAGAGACAAGGAGTCTGAGAACATTCCATCTGCATTGGATGCACTGCCAGAGGGACATCAATCTTCGTGCTTCAGCTGAGATATCTTTGCAAATCAGCCTCACAAGCAGAACAGCTTTCTTTAACGCAGGATTGATTCAATCTGGGTTCTTTATGGAAGCATTTAACCTCCTGGTTTTCTTACTCCCAAGACAAGAGTCTGAAGACCACAAAGGTTCATCACCTGCCTTGGGATGGTCAGTGTCCAGGTAGGTGGACTGCCTGGATACAGCAAGCAGAAGTCTAGAGGGCAAGGAAACGGACAGGGAAAGCCAGCAAACACCGAACGTAAGGGTGACCTTCTGAGGTCCAGCACCCGGCCAAAACAGGAGCAAGAAAGTGGGAAGGATTTGTAGTGTTAGGGTTGGTGTCTCCCCTTGTTTCCTTTCTTTAGCATTTAGCTGTGTGTAGGATGGGGATGAGTTTCAGCGACCCCAAGGCCTGGACATTCCGGAGTGCCGAGCGTTAAAACTGCCTCTGCAGTGGGAGAGGACGTGGCTGTCCCTCGTCCCCTGAGCAAGGGCCAAGCAGGCAGCACACACTGGCCCCTCTGTGAGGAGACGGGGCTGGCACTGCCCAAGGAGCTGCCGCACCATCTCCAGGCTCTCACTCACTCACTCACTCACTCACTCGCTCGTCATCTCACTTCTCCTCCTGCCCGCTTCCTGCAGCCTCTCCCTCAAACCAAACAGCAGCCGGGCCAGACCTGCTGCCTCCCCTCTGCCACCGAAACCACGGAGGCGCAGACAGGGCAGCTCCCCGCCAAGCGGGAGCAGAAAGTTTCCACACGCTCCAGGAGCAATAAGGAAGGGGTCAGGGAGTGCATGTTGGCAAGAGCCAGGCACTGCAAAGCATCTAATTTTTGGCAGCGGGGACTCTGCCGTTAGCCTAATGTTTATCAGCCATTTTGCATCCCTTCGCTGCTCTGGTGAGAAAGTGGGGCAGTGCTCTGGTGGGCAGAGGGGGCAGGGGGAAGTAGAGGGGGTGCAAACCAAGGCTGTAGAGCATTAGAAGACCTCATGGGAGAGGACGGGGCTGAAGGTGAGGGTGAAGACAGCCAGCACCAAGGGCCACGACAAGGCTGGGCTGAGAGCAGGCAGGGCTGGAGCCACAGTTCCTCCAGCAGCTCCGCACAAAGGTGTGCCTGTCCACGCAACCTTGTGCAAGAGCCATCAGCAGAGCTCATCAACACGGCTGGGTCACATCTGACTCTCCTGGAAAGCACACAGGGGAAGCATTGCCTAAAAATGCCTAAAGTATGTGGGCGAAACAGTAAGGGCCCCAGGACAGGGAGAAAAACTCTTGGCAGCACTCCATGTGATCCACGTGACCCCAGCCTCTGCAGCATGCTTAGATGTAAACAGCATATGCACCGGGAATAAATATTTATGGAAAACCAAGCTCTATTAGAGGAACTGGGAAGGCTGGGGACTGCAGGAGGCACTGTTAATTCCAGCACCTTGATAGGACTCCAGAGTGTCAGGGAAAAAAACTGGAACATGTGTACTGATAGTCAGGGTGGAGGGGACCAGCTGAACAGCTCAGGACTTCTCAGTCAGGGAGACAGCCTGGCTGCTGAACAGGACACCATAGAGGGAGAGCCCAAAGCATCAGCAGAAATACAAGAATAAAGTGCCGTGATCTAACGAATTGCCAAAAAATGCAGTGGAGGCTCCAAGGGTTCAGAAGGCCTGGGCGTCTATAAAGATAACAAGAACATTCCCGCTGACATGACTTGGGTGTTCTCAAAGGGCTGTAAAGACAACGGGGCAGGATATAGCTTTTCTGTCCCCAGAAATATTCTGTGATTTTGAAATGTTTTTTTCACATCCCTTATCGAGACAAAAAAACAAATCCACTTTTTTTTTTTAAAGAAAAAAGAAAAAAACAGAACTCCTACAGTATTTCATTCTGGAAACAAAATGTTGCACTTCCAAAACAAAATGCTCCCTCAACTGGCATGCTGCACCTGAGCTGGGGAATGTGGCCGCCCCCTTAGCTGATCCTTGGCACGGTTTTAAAAAAGTATAGCTTTGAAACAGGTTGGGCCATTCTTGTTTGATGAAATTGAGCTTGTTCAGCACTGCTGCAACTACTCAGAATTCCACAAAAGACCCCATCAGCCATGATAAAGTCCCAGACTTGTGGCCATCTGAGCTTCTAAGACCTTTTGGCTCCACAGCAATGAGCCCAGTGAACTGCTGAGATTTCAGAGGAGACTAAATCCTTGGTCGTCCTCTACAGGGGAGAGTCACTGGCACCTAGTGACTGCTAGTCAGGTGGGTGAGCTAATGAAGATGGCCAACATGGAAGTATCCTATGTCTGATTTTTGTTGTTGTTGTTGTTGTTGTTGAACTGATGAATTCTAGAGTAAGGGATAGAGGCGATGGGAAAAATTTTGCTTGGGAAGTTTCCAACCGTCTCTTGAATATGCCTTCAAATAGCCAGGCTTATGTCAAGTCCTATGTGCTGGGTGATAAAGAAAAACCTGCCTTCTGGGAGTAGGTCACTCAAGTTTCCATGTTTCTCAAGGTTTCTCAGCCAAAGAGAGGGTACCATGTCTGAGCAGGGTCTGCAGGCACGCCATGACATGGCAAATGCCCATGGAAGGAAGTAACGCTGCCATCAGGAGTGGTAAGAAGTGGAACTCTCTGCCCATCAACACCCCAGATTTATTGGAAGTGTAAAGGAACCGCCATGCCTCCATTCCCTACGCCCCCAACTGCCATGCCCCACTCGCATGCCCCAGCACAACATCTGCTCCCACTTCACACATGGAGTAGCAGCAAAGAGTTGTGTGGCTTCCCCAAACACATCCACACCATTGCCACAACCCTTGCACACATCTGGGCATGCAAACTTTTGGTCCAGAGGACACCCATGAGGAGGAGATCAAGGGCCAGGGTGAGGGCTGTGGGGAGCTGGTAATTACCACAGGGTTGTACTCTGTCACCAGGCGGAGCTCATTCATCCGAACGAAACGAGTCATCTTCTCAGCATCAACATCTTTGTCGTTCATATCCATATCCCTCCGGTCATTGTCCACCTGAAGACATGCAAAGACACCTACAGTCACAGCTGTCCTCTCCTCTCAGCAACTTCTCCAGAGGCGCTGACGGTAGTCACTCATGGAGACACCCACCCCTTGGGACGCCACCTTCCTCTCACCACATAATTCCCATTTCTAGACGTCCAAAACAATTCGACCTACAGAGATCAGCCTGCATTTCAAGATAAGGATCTTCCGCACTCCTTCAGTCTCCTAAGGACAAGGCAAACTCATGGCATAATAGAAATCACTGAGGACTCCAGACATCCTTACAGTATCAGCTCCTGATGCACTGGAGACAGGGAGGATTAGCTGATAAACTATTCTAGGCGTTGTGGGGAGAGATCATTAAGTAGCCTAACTTTTGCATCACATCGATTTTGGCTTTACATCGCTTTTTTAAATCTTCATCTGCTTGTTCTATTTCTTCTACAAGTAATAAACATTGGCATAGGCGTATATGGATTTCCTGGAAACATTGTGCAAGCAGGAAATCTCTCCAATAAAAAGAGTATTTTTTTTTTCAGTACAGCAGAAAAAAAAAAAAAGAAAAAAAAAGTCAATCCCAGCACATTTTAGTTTTAGAGGAAAATCCATCCTGCCACACATCTCCCCACACTTCACCCCCTTGCCTAAACGATGTGATTTTATTGAGGTTTGCTTGACCTGGCAAACAGAGAAAAAGCAGGCCACCACTGAATGGTAGCTAAACCACCCGATGGAGCAGAGCCGCCGTGCAGCGACACCACGGGACATGACTGAGTTGAGCCATGGGGATGCTGGGCTCTGACAAGCGACAGGATCAAAGTCTGAGATTTGAAGGCCTTTGATGCACGTGTTGAATGAGGTTCTTGGGGCTGAGGAAAAGTCCACGTGCACACCCTAGATTTTATTCTCTGCATCTGTACGACCTCTGAAAGATCTTGTGTTAGTTTTTCCAGTGGTGTGCAGACATCTGAAGCCCTTTTTGCTGTTCTGTGGTCATGGGCAAGGTCTTTGATCTGGTAGGGGGTCACAGCGCCCTGTGTGGCAATCCAAACTGGTGCTTTTCGGACTGTGCTGCCCGATTCCTCTCACGGATTTGCTCCTGCATAAAATGAAAGGGCAGCTCTGCTCAAGTAAATGGGATCAGGGCAGTGCAACACCTTGGTGGGTGAGATCAGACAGGCCTTGGGAACCAATCTAAAGCACCCCAGACTCCACAGAAAGTCTTTCCTTGACTTTCATGGGCTTTTTGGAAACACTTGATATCTGTTTTGAGATAATAATATCCTAAATCTGCGCTCAACTTTTATGATTTCAAGAAAATAAGGCTGGAAAATATTCTACATCTAATAGTTGAAGCTCTGATCAAAATGTCTTCATCACACTATATAATCAGCTTATTAGCATCTGTTAATTATGTTCTTTTTAGGTCTATCGGGACAGATTCCTCACTAGAATAAACCAGTTTCCCTCTGCTATATGCAAAGAAGTCTCACCAGTTGACAGCAGCTCCTCCTACTACTGTAATTATCTTTTAAACATCTAAGCATTCTACATGTTTCATACTCTGCAAAAGCAAAGAAGAAATGAGTTTATGCCTCTGATTCACTGCTATCCTGGTCACGCATCTTTGTATTCTTCAAACGGGTATTTTACTCCAAGTTCCTCTCTCAGTTCTTTTTTCTTTTCCTTTTAATCTCTGACCCCTTACTCCTACACAGTATTCAGCACAGAATAAAAGGAAAAATAATGTGTCTGAATAACTTAATTTAAGAAAAACTGACAATTAGACAAGTGAATTGTCAACCACATTTGAACCTGACTAGTGTGTTAGTTTCTTGGTTGTGTTTTTTTTCCTATTAAACAAGAGTTCAGCTGCAAAAACTGGACTATGAACAAAGAATATTCAATATAATCCAACTTCGAACAATCCAGACACTTTCTTTTATCAAGCAGCCTCCCAATGCAGTCATCCTCACTATCTGCCACAGCGCAAAAACAAAGGATCTTTTCAACATTTTTGGAAGAAAACCACCATGACTAAGAACCAAAACTGAGATGGGTGTTGCTTCAGATTGCAACATCTGCACATAGCAAATAAAAGGTTAACTAAAAGCACCTGCCTACCTATTGCTCACTCTTAGATCATTCTCTTTGAATTATTTGGATAATGCCAGTGGTAAACATGGTGCAGGAAATGATGAGAAAGGGGAACAAACTGACTTTGTCCAACCTTCGTACAACCCGGATGTAGAACTTGGCCAAGCTGCCACCTTTCGTTTCCCTAGTGTGTCTCCATCCTGCCCACCCACCCTGTGTGCTTAGAGCTCTGGCGACACAACACTTCATGGGCTTTTAGGACATCTTGTGCTACCTAGGGCCCCTCTCCTCCTCAGACACACCCCACTCTCCGGTTTTTGAGTGCCACACTTGTGTGAGAAGGGGCAACACAAGGAAATTTGATATAACCAGTAGAATACTTGCTCTTAGCTTTTGTCGGTACTCTTGAGCCAACTGCACAGCCCTTCCCAATATACCTTCAAATTCAGTGAGGCACCAGCACTTACGGCTGGAGTCAACAAAGATTTGATCTTGCACGGCATTCGTCCGCAAGAAACTGCAAAGTAACATTTTTAATGGGCCCATGCCCAAAGCGTATTTAGGGAATAACTCTAAACACCAAGGTATAGGAGTCAGAAAAGAGTGTTTAGGATTTCTTTTGCTGGCAGAGCATCTGTAACTGCAGAGACCCAGCCTGGATCTGGTTTCAGTCACAATGGAAAAGCTGTGCACCCAGGGAGACAGCTTTGCCTGCCTGAAGTGACACTTGGCAAGATTCGATATCAAGCCTGCTGGGTTGATCCATTGTAACGTGGCCTTTAGATGCTTTTCATGTGTCTCAGGGGCCTTCCCAAAACCACGGAAACCCCATCCAACCAACACTGAGCTCCGGGCAGGTCACTCAGAAACACAAACATCATTTTTTGCAAAACACTGGGGGCTGGACCAGATCCACAGGAGGTCTTAAAATGGAGAATCTTATCAAGTGTAATATGTGTTGCGTGTCACAGTGATGGGCACTTTGCAAGTGAAAAGCAAAAGACATCTCTGGGGCAGGACATGTTCTTTAGGTGGGCAGGCGGAGTGACTGTCAATGACAAGCCTTTTTTTTTTTTTTTGTGGCTTGCTCTGAGGTGAGATGAGCAGCTTTAATCTTCTTCTTTATCACCACTGGCCAGAGATTGCATCGCTTCTGTACTGTGACGGTGGGCAGTTTTTAAGCGCTTGCCCTAGAGCCCCCCTCCCCCAAAACCAGGGGGCAGGGGAACCCCTAAACCAGCGCGTTAATTTTTACAGACGCAGCCTTTTGCTGCACGGCGTCGTGTTTCCCGGGGAGGGACCTGCTCCCCGGATCCCACGGCACCCCCAGCCCCCTCAGCACCCCCACCACCCCCACTACCCCCCTTCCCACGGCCGCGGCCCCACGCACCCTGCGGAAGATGGTGACGGTGTTGGCCGCCACGCCGTAGTGGGACAGGACGGCGGGGCTGCTGCTGAGGCCGAACGGCACCTCCGGGATGCGGCCGGCCGCCAGGCGAAACTGGGACGCTTCGGGGCCCTCCGGTTCCTGCGGAGGGAGAGAAAAATTGGGGGGGGGGGGGCAGGGGGGGCGAAGGGGGGGTGAGGAGCGGAGCCTCCCCCGGGCACCCCCGTCGTCCCCCGCCGCCGCCGCCCGCCCGCAGGTGGTGCGAGGGCGACACCTAGCGGCCGCCCGGCGGAGCCGCCCCCACTCCCCCCCCGCCCGCCGCGGCCCGGCGGGGGAGCGGGGGGAGGGCAGGGAGATCGCGGGGGCAGCCAAAGGGAGGGGGAGCCCGGGGTGGGGGGGGGGGCGCGCCGGGGTAAGCGTGTTTCTCTCCTCGTTGTCACCATGCCTGCGTGGAGGCATGCTGCAGAGATTCCCCCCCCCCCCCCCCGCCCCAGCCCTCGCCCCCCTGCCCCGCAACCAGCTCTCCTCCCGAAATCGGGGGAGTCAGCCGGCGGCGATGCCGAGGTAGCTGTGGCAGGAATCGCGCCTTCCATTTCTCCCAAGCCTCGCTTCTCGCCCCCACGCTCACAGGTAACGCAGGTGATGATGCGAAGCCCTAGAGATCTTAAAAGAGAGGGGAGAAACCCAGCATCCGCACATAGCACACTTAAATATATATACATGTATACACACACACATACACGCACATATATATGCGTGTCTCTGTCTGTATAATAAATATATAAACCCATAATTTTTAGAATAACCCTGGTTCTGGAGTCAGGGCTTTCTAATTTTTAAACACCTTGCATTAACAGTATCCCTGTTCCTTTTAAAAAGGTTTCTTAAAACATCCTTTGAAAAATAGCTAATGCAGCTACGTCGAAGGATAGAAATGTGCAGTTTCTCAGTAATTTGAGGTTCATTCTCTTTTTTGCAGTGCGAGCATTAGCTACAGCCCTAGCATGTGCCAAAGCCTCCCTTGCAATTCCCATTCCCAACTTTTCTTTTGAGTGATGTATTTTCGATGCTTCTACTTATTGGGTTTAAATTCTCAAGACACAGTCTCTGCTTGGAAATTGGTTTGTTTTTCTTTTTGGTTTGAACCGTCAGCTCAGCCCAGAGAGAATGGAAAACAAAATTCTTCCTGCATTCAAAGAAAAACAACTCTTGTGACTTGTTTTGGAAATGCCAGCACACTGACATGGCTCTGGTGAGAGCGCTAAAGCCTGCGGTGGGAATAACCTCACTGAGTTTTGGAGCATTCCTGGGAAAGCTGGGGTTTAATCAGGCCAAGCATGGCCCTTTCTCGCAGACACGCAGGGTTTCTGGAGCAGCGTGCTGTTTTTCCATCATGGCATGCTGTTCCCAGTCAGGGAGGCCGTGCTCATTAGACGGGGAGCTTGCCGAGCTGCGCTCTGCAGTGAATTGAAAGGCTGCAGCAGAGAAATAATTTATGGGGAACAGAGAACACGGACATTATTTGGATGAATATACTCTCAGGCAGAGAGCCAAGACAAGCCCTCATGGCACACATACGTCTTTATCCACCGTTTAAATGCAGCCCTGTCGTGCTTCAGGCACTGAATGCCTGACACGTCGCTGGCGGCTGCCCCGCGCTCCTGGCAGCCGGGGCTGTCCCCACGCTGCAGGATGGCACAGCCATCCCTCCCTGCCCCGGGACCCCGCGTCCTCTCGACTCCGATGAATGAAATCCTGCAGCCGGAGGGAGGCCACGGTGGCACAAGACACCAGCGGTTATGGCCTCACTTTGTTTCCCCCGGCAAGAAGCCACGGTCCCCTGCCTGTAGCTGGGCAGGAGGCTCCACGCCCCTGGGGACAGCCCTGCCAAAACCCAGGCCAGCTGCCCCAGGGGAAGGGGGCTTCTGGTCTGTGCACTTTCCTTCTACGTGTGCAGATTGCCTGGCTGGTTTGCAGGACTGCAGCACTGCACAAAAAGCAACCCCGGAGGAGCTCTGAACGCCTGCAGGCGCCAAACTCAAGGCCGCTGCTGCTCTGTGATCAGTGCTTAGCAAAAGCCCCCCGGGGCAGAAGCCTCCAGCGCTCACACACTTGTTGCTGCTTGTGCTGCAGAGGCAGAAGAATCGGTCCTCGCTCTGTGCTGGCTGTGATGTGCCATGGTCCTACACCAAGCCCCCTCTAGGTTGCCCTCCATCCCCAGGCACGGGGCAGGAGGAGGAAGGAGCTTGCAGAAAGGAGTTGTTTTTGAAAGGATGACATCTTCTCTGACAGAAGGCATGAGGTAGTGCGTGGGCAGCAGAAGCCCAGGGTGGAGCTCAAGGAAAAGGGGGGAAAAAGGTGCACCTCGGGAACCTTAAAAATTATGAGGATCCTGTTAAAGAGGCCTCTGTTTTATGGTGCTCTAACTCAATAAATATTTTTGTCCTGTTTCCAAAGGAAAAATACTCATGCCTGGGGGGCAAGCGGCACACACCCATCAGTCACTCTAATACCTTTGGCTGAATTCAACTGAATTTAGAGACAGTGAGCAGAGATCCCAAGGATATCAACTCCAGGGAACGAAGCAGCAAGACAGAGAGATCATGCCTATACCTTCCCTGGGAGGAGGCTGCGGCTTGAGCCCAAATCCTCTTGGACTTCAGAGGACCCACACCAATGCTGCTCCATAAAATGCAGTTTCCTCAGCCCCGTTGTGCAGGCAGTGCCTTGCTCTGTCTTTGCTGACTGAAGCAAACAACTGACGGTCCCACTCACCCCTTACGAGCACCATTTCTCTGCCACCCATGTTCCTGTTTTGCTTCCCCCGCAGCACTTCCCTCTTTCCTGCTCCAGGGCTCCTACGACCTCCTTCACCTTCCTCCCTTGCTTCATCTCCCTTTCTACACACAGACCAAATTCCTGGCATTCTCCTTGTGGCCTGTCACCAAATCCCTCCACGTGCCTGTCACAGCCCCAGCACCTTTCAGGACAGAAGCTGCCTTTGGAAGGTGTTTAAGCCACGTCCAGCCCCATGCTCCTGTCAGGGTGGGATAGGGCTCACAGCTGGGGCAGGGGAGGTGCTATGAACACACCTGGAAGAATCCAATGACAGCCACCTCCGCACCGCCGATGAAGGCTTCGGCGTCTGCGGTGCTGCTCAACAGGACAGGCTTCTCTGCAGTGCCAGCTGAGCCTGGAGAGGAGATGTCAGGGTCGGGTAGAGGGTACACAAAGAGCAGCTCAAAGGGGCTCCCCAAACACGCACGCAAGCATCCCACCCCTCACATGCCCACCCACACGCCTCTCCTGCAAGCTCAACATGCTTGCACAGCACGCTCTAGGTAAGACCTGGCATAAGGAGGACTCCCCACAGCAGATACATCCTTTTCCCTGAGCCAGGAGGAAAGCTCACTTACTGTGGGATGCAGAGCCACCGTCTCCAGCACACCCTGTTGGGAAGCCCCCGGTGAGCAGGACGATGAAGAGGCACAGGAAGACGGAGGTCGCCATGGTGTCAGCTTGACTTCTCCTTGCCGTGCCACCCTGCTCTGGTCCTTTCTTCAGCGAAAGACACGTCAGCTGCTGCAGGGGCCCACAGTCACTCCCGGGACAGTGGGAAGGGAGCAGCTGGCCCAGGGCGAAGCTCCAGAGATAACAACCTGGCCAGGAGAGAGCCCCTGCCTGCTCTGCAGGCACCAGCCTTGGAGATCCTCACCAACACTGCCACCAGCACATCCTCACCCACAGCACGGGACATCTCAGCTACCCTGCACCTGTGTGACTTACCTGTGGGTAAGAACATGACTCCATACAGAAGGAGCCACTGCACTTCTCCAAGCGCTGGGTCCCAGAGGGGCCGATGTTCCCTGGTGCTTGGCAAGCGGCGCAGCCACTGGGACGTGCAGCTCTTATATTGGCTCTGGCTATGGGGAACAGCTGCTATGGTAAGCATTAAACATGAAAAGGCCATGATATAGTCCCCATGGCTCATTCAGGTGCCACCTGGGATAAGGCAGGGGCTGACTACCCCTGGAGTCTACTTCCATCACAGGCCAGACTTTGGGCTTCAAGTAAGGATTCATGAAACACCGAAAGGAAGCAGCTCTGAAATAATTTGCCTATAGTTAGGCTGATGTTTTGAAGAGGAGGGCTATTTCCCTTCTGAAACATGCTTTTAAGCCTTCCTATCACACATTCTTCACATCCACCTCACTGAAAAACACACTCCAGAGCCATACTCCAGAAAAGAATGTGACACTCATGCAGAAAAGAAGAAACTGGTTTTATTCTTGGGACATTGAAGTCTTGTTACAGCATCTAGCTGCATTCCCCCTGACTGGTTTTGCTTGCACAAGGATGGATTTTAACGGGGTAGGGCACCAGATACAGACCAGGAGACCATCACGGGAGGTAAGTAACCATTTACAATGAGTCAGAGCACATGGCAAGTGTAACTCGGATAGGGATTTTCCAGGGACCAGTCCGCCCTGCCAGGTGATCTTGTTTCCTAGAAAAGGCACTTCCGGGACCAGAGTTGGTACAGGAGAGATGGAGGCAGCAGGAGGAAGTACTGGGAGAGAGAGAGGGAGATGCTTCCCAATTTAACCCATTATGTGTCATGATGGGGCAGTGGTGAGAACGGGCGGGTTATTTTCAGTGTATCAGAAGAAGCAGCAAAGGCCGCCTGCAGGCCTGTGCATCGACCGCGGATGGCACAGAGCCCCGGCTCCCACGGGAAGGGCTGCCAGGGCTGTGGCCGGCCGTGGTGGCAGGAAGGAGCAGCGTGGTGGGCATGGCCCACCTGGAGACTGGTGCAGGAGGCAAGGGGATGGGAAGGGGGATGGCAAACTGGGTGAACTCATTCTGTCCATTCCTTCTTGATGGACAGGTTCCACTCCCAGGTGAGATGGTCATGCTTGTCATCATCCGTGAAGAAGGACTTGTTGTGATAGGTGCCTCGAGCCAGCATACCCTTGGGAGCCTCCTCAATAGGCGTCAGGAACTCGTACTCCTCTGGCCGTGGCCCGTAGCTGCCAACCATGAATGTGGCTTTGTCCACTAGGAGAAAACAATCCACAAGGGATGAGCCCCTCAGGTGGGGAATGATAAAGGAGAGAAGAAGCCATAAGCATGAGCACAAATGACAGACAGAAAGGAGATAGTGGTGAGAGAAAGGGACGGTCCGTGTCAGCAAAGGGAACAGAATCAGTGGAAAAAGTGGCCTACTGAAGCACAGGGACGGAAGGATAAATGGATGGACAAGTAGATGGACAGGCAACTCAGTCTGTACCCTCTCACATCTGTGTGCTGCCGGAAAGGAGTGGGTGCAACCAGCATATGGCTCAAGATGTCTCTTGATCCCCTGCTACTTCTCTTTTTCTGGTGAGAAGACACCACTCGTGTGTGCTGAATGGGACACTGAAGCCTTAGAGGTGGCTGCATGCAAAAATGCACCTGGGATGTGTGTATGCAAAATGGGGTGTTCCTCTGCCATGTCCAGGCAGGGCAGCGCTGCACAAAGAAGAGAGGTCATGGGCAAACACAGGGCTCTACAGACAGCAGGAAGCTTTGTAGAGCAGCTCTGAATTTTACTAAATGCATCTGGAAGAGCTTTCAGGGGGTGAGAAGCTCCACACAAGCTGAGCCACTCTACAGGGGGCAGTGGGGGAAGGTGAAGAGCTCTGTCTAGAAAGGAAATCTGTGGCAAGGACCGTCTAAACAGTGTCTCTGGGGACTTTGCTGCTGCAGACAGTGGTGTAGCATACAGATACCAGAGCCGGCTCGTATTGAGTTCACTCAGGAACAGGAAACAGTTGGCCTGGGTGATGCAGAGTGCAGGCTAACGCACTCTGCTGAGAAGTCTAGCCTCCTGTGTGGTGGTGCAGGGGGGTCGTCAGGGCTAAAGGAGGCTCTGTCCCAGCCCAGAACTGCAGGAACACTTCTTTGAGCAGAGGGAACACGGTGGTAGGAGCACTGGTGTGCAGGGCACAAAGGTCTCTTACTCACCCTTCACCCCTGTCCGGTAGGTGTGCTGCACGTATTTCAGTCCCGACACAATGTCCCTGTTTACCTGCAAGAAGTGACCAAAAGTAAGTGTCATAGGAAGGGTTTTGGTTCTGTTTCTGCTGTTTTTTCCTTCCGAGAGAGCCATCCTGGCTCCTTACACCACTGTTCTCAAACGCTCAGCACAGAGCACATTGTGGTGAGTCCTAACATGACTTCTCCATAGGCGCCAAGAGACCTACAGCACCCTGCGTGCATCTCCTGCCCTTCCCCATCCTTTCCCTGACTTTGAGGGTGACTGGAGCACATCAGTGAGCTTCCCAGGATGGGCTGATGAGGACGAAGTGAAGCAGGGAGTTCCCAGTTAATAGTTTCCATACTAAAAGCCAGAGACGGGTAACTAGAGTCACCCCTCCAGCACAAACGGGTGGGCAAGATTAGCTGAGAACTCCCATCTGCCCTCTGAGCTCTGTGGGGAGCTGGCAAGTTTCTTCTCAAGAGACAGAGGGACACAGTTTTGTTCATAATCTTTCCTCAAATCTCCCATGGATAGCTTGGATGTATCCCCTGCTGTCCCCCTCCAGCATGCCTCCCCGCAGCACTACTCAATCTGGAAACAAGATGGACAGATCCTTTTACGTCCCAAGGGAGATTTCACATGGTGCCAGCTCTTACCAGGCTTGGGACTGAGGGGGAGAGTTAGAAAAACTTGTCTGGCTCCAGGCATCTCCTGTCAACGGGGCTCAGATACAGATGGAAATATTTCATAGCACAAAAGAGAGCTGGAGGTGTCTCTGGGGACAAAGTCATCTCTGAGACAGCAAGCAATCCCCAGAAAAGAAGGGAAATCTTTCCTACAAAACCTACAACATTAACACTTTCCCTCCACCGTTTCAGGAGAACTATCCTCCAGCCCTTTTTGCCTTCTCTGCCAAAGCCAGCTTTGTGGAGATGATCACTTCAGTGCTGGAAGCCACACTGCAGTGTGGCCAAGTTTCATTTTCAGCTGGAAAAAGAAGAAATGGCTGACACAATGGTTAATAGGAGAGGGGGAGAAATGAGACCATTTGGGTATACCATGATCCATAAAAACTCAAGTATCGTCAGCCAACTGCTACAATATTAAATCTTTTTTGTGCATACGTGAAGCCCAGCAATGCAGACTGAACCAGTACTTCATGGAAAGCCATTATTTCCTCTCCTCCCTGTCCATTCCCACTTTGTGGGAGTTAAAGATTTTCTCATGCCTAAAAAGGTCAAGCCAAACTCAGCCAAAACTACCCATCTGGCTTCCAAACCACCTGTTGTTCACCATTGTGAGCGGACAGAATGCCACTTCTTTCAAGGGGCGAGCAAGCAGAAGCAATTCCCTGGAAAGACCTGGTCCCTTGTTGGGTAGAACGACACCTGAAGCTAGGGGAGCTTTACAAGGGCCCAGAATTCGGGCAGGCATGCTGCCTGTCTCTAGTTATCTTGACAGACTGCCAGTGACCGGTCTCGGCAACTGATGAGAAGTAACAGGAAGGAAAACAACTCACTCTGAAGTGGATCTTAACTCTGTATTCCACTCCTTCCTTTAATACAAAGGTCTCTTTCTTGAGAGCTTCAAGGTCACCTGTAAGGAGAGGATCAAGCCGTTAGCTAGAGGTGTCACAGGAGGAAGAGACCACATGCGGTGGGATGGGGCTGGGATTGGTGTTGGAGGCGCGCATCCCTTTGACAGACGGCACACCTGCAAAATGAGTACACGGAGGTCTGTGTAAGCAGTTGCACTGTGAGAGCACGTACACAGAAACGCCTGGGTCTCTGTGTCCACATCTATGAAGATAATGCCTAAACGTACACGGGTCTAGGCACACATACACAAAGATATTTATGCACAGACTCATCGTTAGGCATCTGCAGGAGCGTGTGCATACTTGACTCATGCCCAGCCCTGGCTCGGGTGAGCGGAGCGTGTTTCGCAGCTCCTGCCCAGTTTGTGAGGCTGCCCGGGCTCCGCAAGGCTCTGCGTGGTTTTGGTTGAACAGGAAGCTTCTCTGCTCCTCCGGGCCCAGCTTCCTCTCTCTGCAGAAAAGCCCATATAAGGTGAAGCCTGGTTCTCTCCCCATGTCCCCAGGAGCCGGAACTGCAGTATTGCTCGATTCTGAAGTTTCAAAACAGCCCATTACCCCAACGCATGCACAACCCTTGTGCTCATGAGGTCTCATTGAAAGGAAGTAAGAAGAGAAGGCAGGAGAAACCCAGGAGCTCCTAGAGCAGTCTAGATGAAGAAAGAGACCCTCAACACTTTCCTCTGTTACAACTCCTTTTTCATACATGTATACCTTAAAATAAGAAACAAGGCTAAGATGCTCTCAGAGTCCCTCTGAAACCCCTTGTAGCATCCTGAGGACAAACCCCCTTTCAATTTGAAACATCCCAGGTACCTTTGCTTGTTCCCCTACATGCCCAAGGACAGAGTCTGTGCCCACCTGTAAGGTCCATAGTGATCGGTCCTGGAGCAGAGTCACATACCAGGGTGAGTCGGGTGACCACCACATTGGGAGCTGTTGGGTCTGCAGGTAGGAAAGTCAGGGGGAAGCTGTCAGCTTGCAAAATTAAATGCAGGGGGAGGGGAATGACACTGAAGAAACACGGTTGCTTTCGCACACAGAAACTGCACTTCATGAAACACCCAGTAACGCCAGGCTTCTCTTAGCACAATGGGACCACGCATCTACCCCAGTCACTCAACATGGATCCCTCCAGCCTCCATATGAATACCTGGAGGAGATCTTTCCACTCCAGGAGGCGCCTCTCTCAAGATCATTCTGAGCATTAAGGCCTGCTTTCAGCATCAGCTCGTACCCTCATGTTTCTAACCCCTCACAAGTCCTCCAAGGTCCACACACCTCCCACCACAAGTCCCTATCTGATGCCAGCACTCCCTAGCAATCTTACACCTAATGCTTAGGGAATTTTCCCTGCCTCCTTTCCATGCACCGTTCCACCTGTCCATCCCCTGTCCTCCAGCAAAAGCAGCGCATGTGCCTGGTCAAACAAGCTCCCTCTTCTATGAGGCCACCTCACCCCATCCCCACACTGCTGCTACGCATCTCCCCCATCCCTTCCTGTCAGCGTGCCTCAGCCTACCTACTACCACAGGTCCATCTCCCAGCAGGGACTTCTTGTACTTAGCGAGGCTTTCATCGTCCTTGTCCAACTCTTGCAGCTCCTGCAGTGTTTTCTGGGGAGGAGGCTTGTAGTTGAGTTTCCCATCCAGCTCATCATCATCTTCCTCCACGTGAGGTTCTTGGGTCTTCTCAGTCATGGTCGCTTGGTCTGGGTAACAAAGGAGGGGACAGTCAATGGGATTGCTCCGGAGCGGGGTAAGGTCCCCAGGGGCACTCACTCTGGGCACGGCGTGGCTCAGTCCCCCGGGCAGGCAAGCATCCGCCCAGCACCGAACGCTGCAGGATCGTTACAGGCAAATGGCGACGGTGATCGGCTGCAATCCCAACTCGGCTGTGCTGATATTCTGGCTCGAACACAATCCCCCTCTGCCCCCGCTCCTCTCCCTGCAGGCACCATGCGCACACGCAGACCTACACCATTCTTCCCTCCCGGGGAGGAGGTGCGGGAGCAGAGGCTGAAACCAGAGTGATTTACAGCCACTCTGCAGCGCGGTTGCTGGCCGGCAACCCTGCAATTACAAGCCACCGTACAAGGCTTCAGCACTCGCCAGCTATCTCACACAAAGAGCCCCTGCCACGCACCAGGGCACAGAGAGACATGAATAAAGCCAAGGCCAGAAGTTTCATTCACCGTCTCATAACGGGTTAAAAGCCACGGGCAGGCAGCATTTCATACAAAGATCGAATGAATACCTGACGGTAACTCCCTTATATTAGCAAGTTAGCTGAAGCCCTCAAGGAAACGCACCCACTACAGTCTATCTGCCAGCGTTCCCCGCGCTTGCTCCCAGGAACAGCTTACTGCAGGCATCGATTGGGTCTCCTTCCTGCTGAAGGAAGGAAGGAAGCACGACGGTGACTGCATCCAGCCTGGCCGCAGAGCAGCCATGCGTACCTGTGCTGCACCAGTGGGGCTTCTCAGAAAGGAGACTCGGGACGCCTGGAGCCCTCAGCCAGCACGGCTGGGACACGCAGCACTGAGTGCAGGACAGCAGCGAAGCTGCTTGGGTGGCATCCCAAATGGGAGCCACAGTGGGGAGAGATGGATGAACTGATGGCAGCCAAGGCAGGGGATGGGGGAACAGGAGACAGGCAGGAGATGGGAGCAGTGCGGTGCCAGGTCCCCCCCTTAGTCAGCCGCCTGCCTCGCGGAGCCAGCCGCATGGTGCTAAATCACCTTCCCACTCTTCAGAGAAAGGCTGGGGAAAAAAAAAAAAGCAGTGCCCTGGTGCAGCTGTGTCTGTCATGAGTGGCCAAGGCATTCCTTGCTGTTTGGCAGCAAGGGGATTTGGTCAAACTACACAGATTATTCAGTTCTTTTTCATTTATCCTTGTATTAACTCCTTCTTCAAGTCCCTACTAAAAATTTCCCTTTTGCCTGCTTACTCGCAATTTCCCCAGCAAGCCCTTTATCCTTCCTGCAGCTGTGGCCTTAACATTTGCCCCTGCTCCCAAAAGCTAAATTAGGAGCTAGCAGGATAGTTTCTCATTCATTAAAACAGAAAGGAAATACAAAAAAAACAAACCCGCATGCAACAGTTGAGGGTGAATCAGCAAGTGGAATCAGGCAGCAGTGAGTAACATGCAGACCTCCCAGTGCAATTCCAGTAGAAAAAAAAAAAAAAAAAAATCAGTGAGGGGTATATTGGCATGTTACAAGGGGACAGAGTAGGACCAAGCAGCGCAGGAACAAGAAGACTCAGTCGGGCATGCTAATGGGTGACGGCCCTGAGGCAAGACTACTTTGCAATGGCATTTTGTGGTGAGTCAGGAACTAGTGCAAAGCGGGCAGCTGGGAAATAAAAGGGAATCCCAACTCGAATAGACAGGAAAGAAAGCACGTCCCAGCAGCTGAATAACCTTGGCTGAGCTCACGCTCAGCCCTGGGAGTGAGAAGGACCTACATCCCATGGGAAAGGCCCTTGAGCTTGTCCTCATGAGGAAGGAGACCAGAAGCTCCCTCGTGAAAGTAATGATTGCTCATGTCCCACTGCTCTGTAGCCCCAGCACAGTCACCTTACAAAACTTTGCGATCCCCTCAGTGCCATCCCACATTCGGCACAGGAAGAGGACATGATGAGCTGTGGCAGCCACCACCAGGTCTTGCCTTCCACTTGGACACCAGCTGCAGATCTGAGTCATTTCCACTCTCCTGAGCTCTCTCGCGATACCAGGCTGCATCTGCCACCACTACAACCACAGAGCAGAGCTGCCTGCCTGCCCCTATCCACCATGGGGGGTTTTGTGGTTTATCATGGGAGAGGGAGAGACCCAGGCAATGGAGAGAGAGATGTCGGGCCACATGCAGAGAAAAAAACAGAGAGTCAGGGCTGCACCATCTGGTTGCTCCCCATCCCTTAGACCTCTCTGCATCACACATGCCACAGAGACTTTCCATGCCATGGGGTGGCTCACTTGAGGGTGGATGCTTTTAGGCTCTGAAAACCTCCCAGAGAGGTGGACAGACAACCTGTGCTCTTCCAACAGCGAGATCCCGCAAGGAACAGCACCAGCCAGGCTGTCTGGGATGAACAACCCCTGGGTCACATGTGTCTCAGGATGGTAACGATCAGACCCAATTCTGGCATTTCTGCCCAAGTTGTGGGCCTGACCCTGCCTTCCTGCCAAATTCCCAGGCAGGAGGTGACCAAGAGAAAAGGTCGCATCTCAGCTGCCCCTGCCTCTACTCATTCCAGCTGAGGGACTGGTCCCCTCTGCAAGCTAAGACACGCTGCTGGGCTCAGGCACCAGTGCTTCCTCAGAGGGAACATGTCGGTGCCCAACTGTCGGGGTCCCTGGGTTCCTGTGTCACTGCCCAGGCCAAGGGCTGAGATAAGATGGAGACCCCCTATGGCCTGAAAGCCTCATTAAAAATGAGAAAATTAACCCTATAAATGCTCTACGCAAGGAGAAATCTGTGTGACTTCTGCCTCGCCCCACCACATTTTTCTCGCTTCCCTGTGGCCCCAACCCGCAGTCGTGCATCACCTGCACCCCTGAGGCCTGGCAGCACCCACAAAGCAGCAGACAGAGGGGCAGGGGCGGCGCTAGGGACCCCCAGACAGAGAGAGAGATGGCTGCAGCAGGCGAAGGAGGAATCATGCCCTGCGGAGGGGTGCCAGCGTCGCTCAGCTGAGCTCTGCCTGTGCCGGGGGTGGGTGGCTGCGCTCGCACCTGCAGCAGGAGAGGGTATGGGGGCAGGAGATATGGTGGATGGTGGGCACCTCCTTGCCTCCTCCCCCCACCCCCACCATGCGACCACTGGGCACAAAGAACGATGTCACAGGGTCATTATTTTATCTGCCCTCCCTCTCTGCATCAAAATTCACTCCCCTAAACCACCCCTTGATCGAGGGCTTATCTCCAGGATGCGGGTTTGGCAGGGAGGAAGCAATTTTCCGCGATGGGGTGGGGGTGGGGGGGGAACACACCGGCCCCACCAGCGCCCCCGGCCCCGGCCTCCTCATCCCACCCGCCCTGGGGTGCGAGGGCTGAAAGGGAACCCATTGCCCAGCCACCCCCGGGGACCGCCGACTACCACCCCGCAGGTATACATAAACCCGTCGTCACCCCCCCACCCCACCCCACACGCCACCCCGGGGGCCCTCTCGCCACCCCGGGGGCGCGGGGGCTGCCTCCCCCTTCCTCTGCCCCCTCCACCCCATCACGCCGCAGAGCCTCCGGGATGCAGGCAGGGCCCTGCCCGTCTCCCCGGGCAAGGCTGGGTAACGGAGCCGGCCAGCGGGAACAAAGGCGCAAAGTTGCGCGGCGCCGGGGGGGTTGGAGGGAGCCGGGGGTCCGTCGTCCCCCACCCCGGCCCCCGCCGCGTCCTCCCCTCGCCCGGGCTCGTACTCACCGGCTGAGCGGCGCCTGCGGCCGGGGTCCTCCTGCGCTCTCAGCGCTCAGCTTTGAGCTTTGGCAGTTGGAGCAGGAAGGAAGTTGGTGAAGAGAGAGAGAGAGAGAGCGGGGGTGAAAAAAATAAATAAATAAAAAAATAACACTCACGCGCGCAAAAAAAAAAAAGGCAAGCCGCCGCCGCCGCCACCAGCAGCCCACTGTCAGCGGAAGCCCTGCGCGGCCCCGCATGCTGCAGCGCACCGCCGGCTGCCGGCCCCGCTTTGTCTGCGCGCTTTTTGCGCAGAGGGTGCGCAGGGGCTTTGTCTGCGCGTCTTGAGGCCGGCCGGGGCCGCGGGAGGGCTGCCCTTGCGCGGCCCCGGACTCTCGGTGCCTGCGAGATGGGGGGGAGTGGTGGTGGTGGGGGGTGGTGGTGTGTCTTTGTTTTTCATCCCTGGCTTTTATTTTGTTTCTTTTCTGTTTTTGTTTCTTTGGTGTAATTAAGGTCGATTTCAGAAGCTGGCCCCCGATTTCTACCGATTAAAATAAGCGGAGAATCAGGTTGAGTGCATTCCTGCCTACGTGGGGGGATATGGGGGTGTGCAAATGGCGATCTTTACCGACGAACCTCATTTTTCCTGGTTAACACATGCTACCTGCTGCACGTAATCAGCTAATTGTTCCCGACTCCCAGCCATTTTCACACAAGCAGTTTCAAAGATCGGCTGCCTCAGGAAGAACCAGCTCTCAGTTCCCAGAGATGCTTAAGTGATCAGAAAGATTTTACACCACTTCCGCTCTGAAATACCAGAAGATTTTCTCTTTCTTCTCCACTCACGGAGTGCCCGCTTAGTTCTTCAGTCACATAAATCCTTCACACACACAATCCTCAGCACAGAATTTAAGAACAAATTAGATCATTGGTTTGCAACCAACAAATCTGGATCTGCAATGACTGATAGACTGTTCTTAATGCCTTTGCAGAAGCAAAATAAGCAAAGCAAATCTATTGTCAATGGGCTTAAATTAACTGTCCTGGATCTACAGGTCCATTAGAAAACATTTATCGTTCACAAATTTTTAAAGGTTTCAAACAACTGAGTAAGAGGGCTCTCCTTCAGGGATGGACAGATTTCAGAAGAGGGGGACTGATTTTCCCAGCTTACCATTGCTTTCATTAGGCCATGGGTGGCACTTTGGACCTGACCTCAAGCATTTCAAGGGACAAACAAGAGCATATGGCTGGCCAGCAGTGGATTTCCATTTAGCAAGGGCTGTAGCCTCCAAAACATTTTAAACCTCCACGAATTAGCTTCACCACCAAGAGAAATTATTTTATTCTCTGCTGCTCTTTTTCACTCCTACGCTAAACCTCCCTGTGGGCCAGCATAACGGAGCTGAATACAGCACTGAGCTGAGTTTAAAACATACCTGACAAAAAATACGTAGGCAAATGCGTAAGTATATACCAATGAGTTTTAAACCCAGACAGGCTTCCTGATGATTGTTCATGATGGCCAAATGTGGCTAAACCCTTGTGCCAGCACAAGGGAAGGAGCTGTGTGGGATAGGGATGGGGAACAGGCAGAGCAAATTCTTTCAATGACAGTGCCACGTTATGGTGGCTCAAATTGTCCATGTGAACAGTCCTGGCCTGCAAAAGATGTGAAGAGTTAGATGTGTTAATTAGGAGGAGCTTTGAGGAAACAGTCTTGTTAAGCAACCCCTGCATCTTGTACATCAACTTCTTGTCTTGGTTCCTGCGCTGCCTGGACTAACTCTCTGATTTCAGTAAACTTCCTAATTTGTACTGGGAGACCAGAACACCCTTTTGGCTGGCAGGGTGTGTGAGTTGAGGTTACTGTTCGCCCATGGCTTGGCTTGAGATTTCCTTGGTTTTAGCGGCTGTGTACAAAGACACGAGTGCAATCATAATTCTAGCGTTATTATGATCATTTTTGGTGGAGGAGAGTATGGTTTAGCTTTCCCTCTTTTGTTTTTTTTTAAGTCAGAGATAAATACCAGACTGCCTGTGTCTTTGTGTAGCTGTTTGCACGCTATTTCTAAACATGTGTGAGCACACATCAAGACCAGTATATAGCCACAAATGTTCACAGAAGTGTAGAGATGCGTAGCTGTGTGCCACCATAGGTATATGACGTGCCACTCAGCCTATATGGGCACGTCAGCCTAGCACGCAGGAGAAACAGATTTTCCTCCTAGTTTAGAAATTAGCCAGTATGTAATCATGGGCAAATCACGTTATTGCTCTATGCTTCGTCTTCCTGTTGGTAAGAGGGGCGACAAGGAGCTGCAGACGTTGGATATGCATCATGCCGAGCAGATGGGAGCTTAGAAGCCAGGCATCATCCTTTGGGTCAGCGTATCCAACATCCCGCTGGGGAACCACGTCACTGATCTGCTGGAAGAAAGGCAGGTTTTGAACCACAGCATGTCACTGAAGGCAAATGCCTACCAATGAGGATTTCATCTCTGACAAAATGATGCCATGCAATGAAGATCGTCTCTTGGCAGACGTTGTGCAACCCCAGCCAATTCTCATGTCTGTGACAGGAGGAGGCAAGGACAGCAGCTACCTGCTTTATTGCAAAGGAAATGGTAATATTTCGAATATGTCCTTAGTTGGAAAACAATATTTTCTACTTAAACTATTATTATTATTAGGTCTGATTTACTTTTTCCCCACTGATTACAACTTGTTGTACGATTACTTGACAGCATTAATTCATGCAATCAGCCACTAGTATCTAAACTTATTTCAAGTAAATAGCCAAAAAGCTTGCGCAAATTTTTAAATGCATATCATTCAACCACACAACCTTTACTCTCAACCATTGCGTGTCTTCTGCAGCACCTTATTGGACCCAAAAATTCTTGAGATTTCCTAAAAATTGTAAGATTAGAAAAATTAGGCATGGCATTTTTTTTTCTATTTGCTTTCAGATTGCTGCCATAAGCTGTCCAGCATTTCTGGGTTTGAATTTTCTAGATTGGTGGTACATTGCTGGTGTGTGCTTCTAAATGCCACCTCCATGTTCTGCAGAATAAGAGGCTGCAGAACAAGAACTATTTTATGAGAACTATTATAACTGAGGAAAATAACTATTTTATGGCCTTTAGAAGCGATTAATTCAGGAAACCATCACCTGTTAGAATCCTTTACATTCACCTGCTCTTTAATTCCAAAACTTTCTAATTTGGAGGTGAAATTTCCCAGGCTGGAAGCTCTGGCAGGGAAAAATAAAGAGATATTTTAGTCCTGCAGGGAATCCATTTTTGTAATTGTAAGAGGCCAAATAGTGTCATTATTTTTCTTTCTACTGCTCTTGTAAAGTGGTTTGTTTTGGAGCTACTCATTTGCACGTGCACTGAACTCTGTACATAATGTTACTAACTCACATTAGTCTCTAATGTTGCCGAATCCTGTCACTGTCACGAGCTTTGCCTCCCCCTCAAGCTTTTTGCAATCTCTGGGAAGACCACAGGCGATACGCTGGGAAGACACCCTCGTGGCACAGCAAATTCATGTCAACAGCTGCTGCAAGGTAAGTGTCAGTTTGGCCGTGGGTGTCCCTCAGGTGGATGTCCCCAGGTGGTGTCCCTCACTAGGGTACCGAGATCCTTTCTCCTCCAGAGATGGGAGGAGGTAATCCGAGCCTGAGGCAGTCACGAGGTGATGAGCATGGGCGAAGGTGACAGGTCAGGGAGCTCAGACACGAGGCCTTTCCCTGCCATACGAGGGGGCATTCACTGCATCATGAGGTGCCACCCAGCTCCTTGGTAAACCCAAAACTGCCTCCTCCGCCTCGCAGTTAAGCAAGATAAACAGGGGGATGCAGGCTGTGAAGCATGTGAATAAACAGCAGGCACAAGGTGTCCCAGGATTTGCTTTAAAAGGCAGCATCCTGAGGTTGGTCCTGCTGTGCCTACCACACGTGGTGCCCGTCTTCTTCCTACTCAGTGCCACTCACTCCTCCTAAAGCGCTGCAAGGGAGAGTGCAGCCGATGGGGTGGAAAGGGATGGGGACTAGACACAATGCCAGCAAGGGAGACAATATTCAGCATGGAGAGCAAGGAGGAAGAAGGCACATTGGGGGTGCAGCCACAGAACCCCTGGTAAGGATTTAGCTGTGTTTCCCACCCCCAGATCCAATGGCAATCCCTTCAAACCCCCCAGCCACAGGACTTGAGGGCTCTCAGCTGGATAAAGAGCTGACGCCAGAAAACGTGACTGGGTGCTCCATCTCTACGGCTCTTCCAGAAGAGATTTCCTTGAAAGATGGAGAGAAGATTGGAGATTTAATGCTTGTCTAAGCAGCTTTCAGGCTGTTTAACGTGCTAATCCCATAACCCCCATCTCCAGCTTGAAGGTGCGCAAAGACTTCACATGTCACTTCTGGATGACTCAACTCCTCTGGGGGAGCAAGGCGAACAGCAAGACAGAGAAAGGAAAAGGATTTGGTTGGGGATGAGAGAGTAGGGGCAAAACAGAGCCAGTTTCCTCCAGAGGCTAACCTGAGAGAGGCTGAGGATGAACAGAGCAGCCCAGTAAAGGAGAGGGAAAGGAAAACAGGTGGAAGGGGGAGAGTGAGAGGACAGGGCTAGGTGAGGGAAAGAAGGTCCATGCCACTAGGGAGCAAGGGTGTCTTCTCTGCACCCCCTGCACTCCAGAGCCCAGCATGAAGGAAAGCAGCTTTTGCTCTCCGTCCCTCAGTGGATGTCGTGGCAGGAGCCCGTGTCTTGCAGGGGGTGGTGTCCGAGAGAAGTCACCCACCAGAGCTGGATTTGGAAGAGGACTGGATTATTTTAGGACCTCTCAGAAAACACGTGGTTATGTAAGGTCAAATCTCAGCAAGTGTAATCAAATCTCAGCCCTAAGCTGATCACCAGGCAGGGTGTTAGGAGGCATTTATCCAAGCACTCCTCCTTGCATTGTGACTTTCTTCCAAAACAGCCAGAACTGAAGCTGGGACTAAATTAGGAGGAGAGCTGTGCCATCCTCTCCTCCTCTGCCAGCCTTACAAAAGTCTCCCTTGCCAGCTGCACCCTGCCTTGCCTGTGCTAAACGCTCCTCTCGACAGAGACCTTGATTTTATACTGGAATTCATGGCTCCTTGTCAGGCTGTGTCCAGGCTCCTGCTAACTCGTAGGTGTCTTATGTGCCTTGGTGCTTTAGCCTTAGCGGTGCTCAGGGCGTGCTGCTTGCAGCCACATAACCACCTTCTGAAGCCATGAGGCAGTAATTATCAGCGTCTCTGTGGCAACATTTTTGCTTTATTGCACTTGTGCTGTTCCCATCTTACTGCTCTCCCGGCCCTGCCTCTGCAAACCCCCACAGCGTTATTGCAGCGGATTCTCGTGGAAAGCACCGGCGTGAGAATTGCTCCTCCTCCCTCTCCTTCTTCATCTCTTGTTTTGTAGACTTTAGTATATAAAAAAAAATATGTGGTGCTCAACAAAGCAGCTAACAGCTATTTAAATTCTCAATAAATATTATCCAGTAATATATATTCACAGAAGCTTAACACGCAATATGAATGTGCAACATCTGCACGTGATGAGCGTTTTCCTCCCTGAGCTAACAGAATCACAACCAGGAATAAACATAGAGAGTTTAAGTGGGTCCTGAATAAAAGTATATAATGCTAAGAGAAAGCACACCAAGAAATTATCCTCCTCATCATTTTTATTGTCATCACCTGCTGCACTGGAGAGAGACCTCAGAGGAGGATGCTCTTATGGGACCCCATCATTGCCCTTCCCAGCTGGCCACTGCGGAAAATTTCCCTTTTTTCTCTCTCTTTCTTCTCTTCCTTTATTTTCATTTTTTGTCTAGAAATAACTTTCACCATTACAACCAAAGCATGCCATCAGCTATAGACCCCACAAATAAATCTTCGCATATACGAAACTGACAGAACACCCTTTGTTCGCCCAGCGTGCAGTGATGGCTCCTAAACAATTCACTTAGCCTAAGGATGTCTTTATGATGCTTGACTGGATGCCAGAAGTGGGCTGCAGTTCCAGGTTATTGGCACAGAAATAGCCCTCAGGGCCTCCCAATAAGAGGCTCTAATTCACTTTATAGAGGTGTCTACCTCCACTGGAAAGCAAGAGTGTAGAGGCTGTAAATTAAATGAAAGATTAGAATCTGCTAGTGAATTAAAAAAAAAAAAAAAAAAAAAACCACAACAAAAAAACCCCACATTAAAACATTAAACCCTACACATTTGCAAGATCCTGAGGGGAGAACAGAAGGCTTAGTACTTGGCAAAATACTTGAGCAATAAAAGGAGAAAATAAATTTAAAAAAAAAAAATATGTATTCACCTTTTCATCCCCTGGCTTTTCCCCTTCCACAGTTATTTCCACCAGGGATCTGCTATCGCATGGCAGCTAGAGCATTTAGCATCCGTGTGTCTGGGAGGGGAGCAGCCACCCAAGAGACAAGATAATGGAGCAGGAAGAGCTGCCTCCTCTGCCCATTAGTTGAATGTTCCCAAGGAGAGTGTGAGATGCTCCCCAGAAGCAATCATTTCAGTTTGAAAGCCTCAGCTGTTACGTGAAAAAAAATCGCAATAATGGTGGCAAAGAGCTGAATGAGATTGCACAGCAGTGCTTTTATCCGGTAGGAGGAGGGAGGAAGAGTATGTCTGTAGCATGGTGTGAGAGACATAGGAAGAGATGTGTCCCCTTAAGAAGAAAAAAAGAAACATTTTACCAAAATGTTTTAGAAGAGCCTTTCTTTATTGGGCTGCTGGTTGCCAAGGAGAAAGAATTGATCGTTTACCAAAAAAAAAGATGAGAAAAGAAGCTGTCAGGAAAGAAGACATCTGGAGCTGACTTGTGTACAGTTTCTTCTTCTTAGCCCGGTGACACTGAATCACTTGCTTCACTGTTTTAAACCAAATAAAGCTCTGGAATTATCTGATTTCCATTTAAATAAAAACACCCTCTTCAGTCACTTTTTTTTTTTTAAACAAGGCAGTATTACTTGTCTGTTTAGTTCAAAGTGTGATCATTTTATCGAGTGCTAGTGGATCGTTTAATCACTGTTCACAGGCATATGGCGTGTAATTCGTAGAGAAGGAATCAATTATGGAAAAACAAAAATCTAAGGAAGACCCTTGAGACAGTGGAAACTTATTCAGGTACACTTTAAGAGCAGCCACATGCTCTGCTTTCTGGCAATCATACAGATAACAAGATTAACTAGCTGGGATTGATCAAAAAAATAGGGAAAAAATGTTAGATTGTGGTTCATTATATTAATGTTGAGTATGTTCTGTAAATGGCATTCAGGAGAAAAATAATCTTATAAAAGAAAAAGCAGGTATTTTAATTGTGGGAGTATGAAAGGAGGAAAGAGAGGAAGCTTTTTAAAATGATCTAGCAGATTCAATTCCATTGCAGCACTACCAACAGCCTGGCTGCAGACATTATGCAAAGATAGCGCAGGGAAAGGACGCTCACTAATGTTACTGCTTTCTCATGGGACAACTCTGCAACGAGCAGGAGGATGCTCTTGATAATGAATCGCAATGCAGTTACAAAGTACTGAGCTTTTCGTGCTGCATGGCCAAGCACCTCGGTCCCCACAGCATGTATCTGGACAACCGGGTCTCATCTGCAGCTCTGTGAACTCTCTGTACATCGGTTTCCATATTCACAAATAAGGGATGATGAAAATTTGTCTCTGTGCTTTGAGATCTGTGGGGGGAAAGTGCTATCTAAAAAAGAGAGGATTCATTCCGGTTTTCCTTTTATTTATGCCAATCAGGGAAAAGTTCATGTAAGTTAATAAAATCACACTAACATAGCAGTCTTGTGGTATTAGATGGTAAGAGTTGGTTATTTGTTCCAAGAAAGGCCAGATTCACTACTCGGAAGAAAATGTAACTCTCTGGTAACTAATGAAGTGTATGACAGGCTACATGGGGTTTATATCATCTGCTATAAAAAGCCCCAGCATGTCCTAAAGCATTGGTGCCTGAAAGCCTGGGGCCTCTAATGACGTTCTGACATGCACAAATCGAGCACCCTTGACTAAATGTGAAAAGCAGGGGCTTCATTTTTCCTGAAGAAGCCTTGGCAATGGCCATTTGGCTCGTGGACTTGGTCATGTCCCCAGTGCCACCTAGTTTCTAACACGGACAGGGTCATTGCTGTCTTATGGTTTGATTTATGTTTCCTCAAAGGACCCTTTTCTCCAGACTGACCATGGAAATCTCTCTCTAGAGTCCTGGCAGTGGAAGACCAGACCTCAGCCTCTTTAATCTCTGCCCCATTGCCAGAGCAGCCTCCAGGGCACGAGTGGAAATGAGAATCAAGACCAGGCTCTTTTGCAAGCTGAGCTCAGAGATACTTAACATAACTGTTGTATCCAGCAGCAGGCACAGATTCCCAAAGTCCGGTTTATTGCAGGCTGCTATAGATGCTTAATCCTGACACCAGAGTAGTGGTGCATGATTTCCTGAAGGAAGAGCGACAAAACTCCACGAGAATGCCTTCTTCTCTGAGTCTTTGATGGACTCATTCGCATATATTCAATCAGCTAAATATCGGTGCCAGGCAAAGCCCAATCTTTTATATCTGTTTCTCTTTTTTCACTTGCACAAAACAATAGACAGCTTAGGAACATGATGGCCATTGGGGAAGGAAGGTTACAGCATGTGAATCTTCTTTTTCAGGCACCTTGGTACACTGAGTTTCTCACCAAAATGCTGTTGACATGACAACCTCACTGACCTTCTTACAAGACCAATAGACCATCTCATTCCAGATCCAGGTCCTACCACTGTCCTTCCCTCCCCAGGGATTCAGAGGCACTTGGTAGGCTGCCTGTCTGCAGGAGGGAAACCAAGGTTTAACCGCAGGTGCCTGGAAAATTCCCTGCTCGTTTCCAGTCAGGTATGCCTGTGTGGCAAGAAACAAAACCCTATCAATACGGTACAAAGTCTCCCAAGCACCTGGCACAAGCTTGTAGAGATATGTTTCAAAAGAGTTATTGTGGCCCATGCCAGCCACAGCCCTCAGCCGCTGCATCCCCGAGTCTGCGCCTCGGCTGGGATTTCCTCCCACAGTCCCATGAGCTCAGCCAGCCCCTGGAAAAGGCAGTGTCTTATAAACTTGTGTTTTCTTTGTCATTCAAGTGAGCTGCTATTTCTGGTATAACTGCAGTTACCATGGCTACACCAGCTCATAAATAGGGTCAGAAACCTTGGAGATGTTTTTTAAGTGATTCCTTGGAATAGGGAATAATCCGGCCAGAGGTAACAAAGCTCATGGGTTTTCCTTTGGGGCCACAGGGACCACACTCCTGCTACCGCTTGGCCCCCATGGGTTCTGGTGCAGCTCTGATCTGGATCGGTGGCAACTGATGTGGCCCAAAAGGCTTTCCTGGGGCAGTCCCACTCAGTCCCTGGGCAGAACTCATCATCCATCCAGGATGGCAGCCGGGCACCGATACAAAGCTAGTGCCTGTTGCTTGCAGAGCCGTGCACCCACACCTCCACAAAGCAAATGTCACCCATTTTGAAAGGGAGATGGACGAAGAAAAAGGAAGAGAGGGGAAATGGCCTGATAATAATGGGAGATAAGAAAGAAGGCGATAAGCAGGGCCATTTAGGGAGTTTCTGCCACGTTTTCTCAGTGGCCATAAAATAGCTTCATGTGACACCATGGAAATTTTTTGCCTACATGTCCACTTTTGTTAAAGAGAAATGAGCCAGATTTCACTGGGAAACAGGAAAACAAAGGGGGTGTTTTGAAAACAAACAAACAGCCTGAAAAAGTGTAAATTTTTAAGGTTCAGAAAAGAGGAGTAGAGAGCTGTAGAGCCGATTTCCCCAGCAACTCTACCTACATAGAAGAAGGCAGAAGGGGAGGGGGAGCCCCCGGAAACCTGTCTGCAGCAGATGGAGGCATGGGAATGAGCAGCAGGGATGGGAGCGGATTTTGCTGCCAGCAGGCTGCACCTCTTTATATCCACACAAGCAGGTCCCTGCCCACAGTAATCACTTCTGCTGTCAGGAGCCGCTGAGCGCAATCAGTCTCTGTGCGTTTGTGTACAAGCTCTAGCCGTCACAGGGAAGAGACGGTGCCAACACGATGCTGCCCCCGTCCTCTTTCCTGTGCCCAGAAATCATCGCATGAGCCTCCGAAAGCTGTGTGATTGTCCTCAAACATGTGGGAACGCTAAGTGTGCTTGCTGCCACTCTGCTAGATTGAAAGCCCCTTGTCTGCATCTAGGATTTACTTCCCGGCTTCTCTGTACTCACTCAAGGGCTGCGACCTTATAGATCTTTTAAATGTAAGCTAAGAGTCTCGCTGAGGGATTTATCTCATCTAACTTCAGCCATCTGAAAGGCTTCGGCTGTGGGGTGCTCGCTCAGCGCCAGACTGGTCCCCACTGCCAGGGTCTGTCACGTCAGAAAGAGCCTGTCCGTTCTCCGTCACACGCAGTCACACCCCTGGCTGGCATGGCTGCTCCAAACCCTCTCCTCCAGCCTCACCCAAAGATGAAGCCCGTCCATCCCTGCACGAACCCACACCTCGGTTTCCTTCTGCCCCTGCACTGCTCTGATGCTCCTAGTGAAGCTGGTTTCTCTGGGAGTGTTTTTGGCTCTGCCAGCCCTGGTCTCTTGTGAGTTGGATGCTCAACAAGGGTAAGTGAGCGGTGCTCCACCAGAGCCAATGGACCCCAGGGGATTGTTAAACCTGTGGTTATTCCTCAAGCCAGACAGCTACAGTCCATGACTGAAGTGCTGCTGCAGCTGAGGATGATCTTCCAGCACCTTCTAGCAGGGCCCTGGACTTTCTCTTTTCATCCTGAGTCTCCATCCACTTTTTCCACACGCCTGACACTGATCTCCCAGGTGATCGCAACAGGCTATTAAAACGCATCAGAGATACAAAGCCCCTGATAAAACAGTGTGCATTACTATCCATGGAGTCTTGTTGCGTTGGAGTTTGGGCTGAGGGCACCAGCTCTTCCCTTTCTCAGACAGCACCTCACAGTAGCAATGCCACCAGTACCTAGATGAGACCTAGCTGTTACCCTCAGTCCGGTGCCTCAGGTCTCAGAGGTGACAGGCCACCCCACTGGCTGGCCACCGGCGTGAAACACAAAGGTTACCCCTTCTTCCCCTGCCATCTTATCTCCTGGATGCAGCTAAATATCCACCGGGGCACCGCGCAGCATCTCAGCAGCGTTCCCTATGACTCCGTTGAGTGGACTCAACCCTCTTGGCAGCGGGCTGACCAAGTGCACTGCTCTGTCAGGTGTGTCTTGCCCCCTGCAGCACCGCTGAGAAGTTTGCTGGAAGCCCCTCCATAGATGGGAGGGATCTGGGATGATTAGGACCACTCCTCCCTTCCCTGCATGTGCAGGCATATGTGTGTGTGTGTGTGTGTGTGTGTCCACAAGCAGCAGCATCACTCAAAAGGCAGGTGATTTCCTTATTTCTTTTTGGTTCCAGAGATCTCCCCCCAAGGAGCTCCAGAGAAGGCACAACCTCTTCTTGCAGAAAGGGGCACTTCACCCCTCAAGAGCGTGTCGAGGTTCTGCTGCACCCCCAAACATCGCTGGAGCTGTGCCTGTGGAGCACTGGGGTCACAGCGCTGCCCACATGTCTGTCCCCCCCTGCACCGTGCGGGGGCCCGCCCACGATTGGCGGCCTGATGTCACCTGGTGGCAGGGTATATCTGGAGGAGAAAGGACACCTCGAGACCCTTTCGACGCAGACTGGAGGACGGGAGTTGGATGATTTGCAAGAGGAGCCCTTGGCACTGTAAGTATTTCCCAGGAGCTCAAAGCAATAGCGAGGGTGGCAGGGGGGTGAAAGAGGAACTGTCTGCTAAACCCTGAGGAGAGAAAAGTCCTGATAAAACACCATGGGGGAAAAATTTGGATGTTTGTGCTTGCAGAGCGTGAACAGACCCAGTAGCTGAGAGAGGGAGTTGTGGTTCTTGGGTGGTCGTTTTCTGTTTCCTCTAACATTAGGGTGAGTGCTGCAGCCATGGTTTGTCTCAAAGCTCCCCGGCGCTGCGAGCAGCGACGCCCTTCGCGGGGCTGCTCGGTTTCTCATGCCAGGCACCCTTCGGTCGGGGGGTTCCCCGGCACCCCTTGGTTTGTGTCCTCGACTGGGTGAGCCTGCGTGTGGGCAGTGCCGCGGGGATCCTGAGGAGCGGTGGGGACAGGCAGCTGGTGCTTCCTGCCCCAGTGTCCAGCCGTACATGCAGGGCACATCGATGGGGAGTTTATAGCGTGCGATGCGGTACCCTCGGAGTTACTGAATCCCTTCTTTCAATGGGGCGAATATTTCCAATGATCCCCACCCGGGAAGCAGTTGTGGGAATATAGTTCTGATTGAAATGAGTTTCTGTCTTTTAGAATGCGTCCTCTTTCATTTGTTCTTGGTCTTAAAACTGCTGCTAGAACGGAGGGTCTGAGATCCTGTGTAAAAACGCAGGATCAGAAAGGGATGAACCTGCGTGGACTTCTTCCATCGTTATGATTAGCCAGCTCAAGCAACCGAGACTGGAGCTGTGAGACTCCTCACAGGCATCTTACACTGGGTACAATATTCCCTGATGAAAGCCTTGCTACAAGGATGATGCTAGTGGCTCTCCTGAGGTCAAGAGCTGAGCATGCCAGAACCCCACCAAAAGGAACGTAAAAACGAGGCTATTTCCTCCCATATGCCATCTTCTCCCAGTGATATACTGCCTGGAGGGCCATGGCCCATGGAGGTTCTGTTTCTGACTCCCCTGAGGCACCATGAAGACAAGTACAGATGGAGAAGTCTGTATTTTTGGAGGTTTCAGACAGGGGAAGATGAGATCCTACACTGAATCTGTCTGAAGAAGGTGAAGTGAGGCATCTGCATTATCTGTCAGGGAAATTTTCCATAGAGAAGCCAAGATTAAGGAGGGGGCAGATTAAAGAGCCAGCATTTGTCAGTAGTATTCAAGCCTCTTTAAGTTCAAAGAAAACTAAAAGAAGGATGATTAACCTGGCCAGCAACCCAGAGGTGGGATATCTGACGCAACTGAGATAAGCCCATTACCATGTATTAGGTATAATTAGCATTTGAACTCAAGCAAAGCTCTTGCCCAGAGGATTAAACCCTGGACTGAGCAGAAATGCTGTCAGGGACAATTAGGTAACACCTTGTCAGAGAAGGGAGCAGAGGAAGTGTGCAGGAGAACATCTTGTTCCTCAACAGCCTTTGCATCCACGGCCATCATCTCTCCCCCAGGAGCTGCATCCCAGTGACAACGGCAGCGGAAGAGCTCTGGCAGCCTGGAAAGCACTGGGGTGAGGCAGCATAGCACTTGCAGAGGGTGAGACAAGGAGACCCAGGCTTGTTGAGCATTTGTCAAGCCGTCTGTTTGGTGTGGCACCAAGGACTATCCAAGGACCCAGGTATGGGAAGGTGAAAAGCTGGGAAATTCCCCTGGGAAGCTTCTGTGGGTGTTTCTTTCGTAACTGTGATCCCAGGGCTGCCTGCCCACCCATGTCTGGCTGTGTGCAGGGGCAGCTGGTTCCCGACATGTGGGAACTGGGGCAGCTCCTTTGCTATGGGGCAGGGCCCTCTCCAGCATGAATGGAGACCCGTGTGTGATGGCGGGTGAGTCCCACCAACTCACTGGTGGGAGGACAGCTTGATTCTTGCTGTGAGATGGAGGCTGTTCTGTGGCATTAAGGTTGCTTTCCATCCTCTGCTCTTTCTTTTGGTGATGCATGGGAGAACAGGTAGGGGGAGGGTGGTAAGGAAGAGGTTAGAATTGTTCCTTTTAGTTTCATTGAGTGCCCTTTCTTGAATTCATGCAGGTGAGAGAGAGGATGAAGTGTGATTTGGGCAGATTCTTTTTCCTACCAAATTTCAGATATCAAGTAGCTGGCAGGTGGACATGACTACCTCAGATGGGGGAAAGGAAAACTCCAAGGACTGAGTCTTCCCATTAGCTATTTCTCTATTGAGTGAAGGCCAGGGGCAAGGCATGGGCTCAAGGAACTAAGAGGAGTTGACCCTCAAAGACGTTTTTGTGGTTAAGGTACTGTGCTGGGAATTCACTTGGGGACTGAGCTCAGCTGCCTTTTACAAGTTTTGGATGTCAAGCCAAAGGGTTGGAAATCTGTTAGCCTGTGCATTTCTTCTGTTGTACTTTCAGGAGCAGCCCTTGAGAAGGGTGCCAAGTATCTCCATATGTCAGATGAAGTGAAGGTGCTTAGAAGTGCACGTGTGTCTCTCGTAGTTCAGGAGGGCTACCTAGCACTGAGACAGACACCCTGCTGATGAGAACTGCTCCTGCGGTGGAGGCATAATACTGTACTTTGGGGCATAGCAGAGATGCCATGGAGCAGTTTTCCAATGCAAAGCATTTTGCTGTAGGGCAGCACCATCTGAATTCCTCACTGGTCCCGAGTAACAGTGAGGCACCAAATTCTCTCTTTGGTTTGGAGCCAAATTGCCTTCATCTCTCAGTTTGGCCCTAAAAATCTGTAAGTCAAAAGATTTTGTCATTCCTCCCAGATGTGCAGTCCAGGTCATACCAATCACTGCACTTCCATTCCCATTCCGTAAAATATGAAGGTGACAGTGTTTGCTTGTCCTGACACCATGCTGTGGGGATAAAGCTGTAAATACCGGGTAATTGTTCAGGTGCTTCAGAGATCGCAGCCAAATAAGTAACTTCTACGATTTGAGCTGATCCCTGTGTTTGTGGGCACAGTGTGTGCTTAGGAAGCGTTGTGTTACAGGCGGGGGAATAGCATCTGTGCCCACTTCAGCTGCAGACACAACCATCTGCTGCTCCATTTGGGGCTGCTGGAACCCGTCCAGCCTCCTGCTTGGGATATTACAGCTGAGACAGGAGTTTGACCGCAAGCGACAGAAGAACTAGCATGCCTCTAGGTACTATCATTGGGATCCATCCTACTGCCAGCACAGATGGAAAGAAGTCAGGGGTGAAGTGTTTCCAGACTGCCACAGACACAGAAACACAGCACTTCTCCTTGCACTGACGTGGAAGTGACAGAGGAGGATTGCCTGGATGGTCTTTCTCCTTGCATCTCAGGCTTTGCTTTCTGGCACTCTGGCTATGTCAGGACTGTCAAAGACAGGAACTGTCTTCAGACTAAGGAAAAAAAAAATTACCCATCTTTGATGGCATTTCTAGTTCTGAGATTAAAAGGCCAGAGTGTCACTGCAGGTGATGTTGGGGATTAGTCCAGAGCACTATGGTGACATAATGGGATTAGTCTTTAGTACCAAATCCCGAAGTTAATTCCATCAGCGATTCCATCCGCCTGGCTGCACAGGGATGAACACCTGGAGACAGGAGTTACGAGTTATGTAATGGTCATGGGGAAGAATGTGACTCCAAGGAGGGGAGAAAAAGTTGGCAATTATTTATGGTCCATAAATGCACTTGGTCGAATCATTCTAGCATACTAATTAGCACAAAATTTGATGAAGGGCTGGAAGCTCCCCCTTGGGCACTGGTGAGAATTACTGCTGTTCTCTCTGAGAAGGAAGCAAAAGACTCTGAGTGCAGTGGTTCTGCCCTCTGAGGCAGATGTCTCCTGCACAAGAATTGCTCTGTGATAACTATTCAGTCCCTCTGAAGTGGAGCTTGGCTCTTGTGCAATGCGGTGCAGAGGAGGTAATATATGCATGTAATATAATGTTCAAAAATACCAAAATGGACATATCCTGGGGAAAGTTATAGGCCTTGCTCTCCTAAATCCTGAGAAATTAACTTCTGTCTAAAAGACAGTCTCCAATGCTTTGCCTTAGCCTTCTTTACAATTTTTTAAAGACACTGTGCTATTTCCCTTAAGATTGGTGTTGACAAACATGAGGCCCTATTTGTGGTTGCACCCAGACTAAGGGCCCATCAAGCTCAGCATCCCATCTCCATCAGTACCCAAAAGGAACTGCTTAGGCACAAGTAGAAGAACAGGTGAAGTACAGCATGATGATTCCCAAGGATAGGATATTTTTCTGAGCCCTAAGACAGTGTGTCTTTGTGGCTCCTCGTAGTCATATCCTGAACCAGCCCTTAGCTCGCGTGTCCTTTGTCTGGCATCTTAATTCATGCATGCCGGATGAAAGGCAGTGCTATCCTGCTTAGTTTGTATGCATTACAATCTTTCTTTATGTTTAATATCTTTATCTTTAATCCTGTCACAATTATACTTCCCATAATTCTGTTGCCTGACTACCGATACCTAGAAATGATAAGCAGGGTGTTGCGTCAATCCTTGCCATTATCTTGCAGACCGAGGGATCTGAGAGAGGCGTGCACCAGCCACTGACAGCAGCCCAGCGATGAGTGAGAACCCAGCCACCAACCTCAACACTGGAGATGCTCCAACCGGTCCCACTACACCACGCAAGGGGCCTCCCAAGTTCAAGCAGAGACAGACAAGGCAGTTCAAGAGCAAGCCTCCTAAAAAAGGAGTAAAAGGGTAAGGGCATTTTGGAAAGAAAAGAAACCATGCTAGTCAAGTGGCTCCCCACCACTAAGCTGGGCTCCTGTGGTACCATCTTCCCTTGGGCAAGGAGCCAGGAGGCTTCCCCCTTGCCCCCTGGTGCCGCCACCTCTCCCACCTGGAGCTGCTCCTCTTCGTCTGCTGCCTGCCCACATTTCTTCCCTGGCTGGGGTTGTGGGGCAGGTGCCCTTTCCTGGGTGCTGCTGTCCCAGACTCACCCCTCGCCTGTTCTTTTCTCCCCTAGATTTGGAGATGACATCCCAGGCATGGAGGGACTGGGCACAGGTAAGCGCTGCAGGATGGTGTTGCCATGCTCTGCTTTAACACGAGCACAGTCGTGCTTCAGCGCAGGAGAGGACTGTCTGGGGTGTGCTCCTTTTCTCCCTGCCCTCTCTGCAGCTCTCAGGGTCACCAGAGAAGGCTAGTACTCCCTCTGCAAGCTGCCACACTCGTTCTTGTGCTTACATACACTGCGAGATAGAAAAGCGATTTAGGCATGCATCAATTTCTGAATACTTTCATTTGGCTGCAAATGTGCTTGTTTGTCTTTGTTTTCGGCTAATACTCTGGCTAAGAATTTCAGCAGAATGAGGTTCTCAAAGACATGCCAAATGCTAAGCTATTAATACCAAAAATCACAGGAACTAAATCCCAGCTGGTTAAGTATTTGTGTATCAGCAGAATCCTAATTTTAAGAATATTATGCACCCGTCTGGGATTGAGAAACATGCATTGGATGAGCTGTAACCAGCCAGAACTTCTTAGGTATCAATAACAACTGCACCTATCAAAGAGTTAGAGATCCTGAATGTTGTAGACCAAATTATTCAGCATCTGCTTTAAGATTGCACATGTCATCAAGGAGATCACAGTTTGGCTACAGGCAGTTTATAAGAACAGGAGAAACCACATAACCAGAATTAATTGTTACACCAGGCTACATAGTCACTGAAGAGACTATAGGAAATGCTGATTTGTTCTGGCTCACAGACAAAGATGGCACAGGAGAAAATACAGTGATGTGGTTCGGTCTGGTAGATAGTACCAGATTTGAAGAGTTCATCTGCTCATTTAATCTTCAAGTGGAGTCTCATTCTTCTTGCTTTTCCCATCTCCTAATGTTTCCTGAGTAAATCAGCCTTTCTATTAATATCAAAGAAACTCAAGAAGTGAAGTGACCAGGAACCATTTCTCATTCTCTCTCTTTTGCAGATATCACAGTGATTTGCCCATGGGAAGCCTTCAGCCATCTGGAACTGCATGAGCTGGCCCAGTTTGGGATCATCTAAGGTGCCAGCATCTCTACTGGTGTCACCTGGTGACTCCACAGACCCCAGCATGATCTTCATCACCTTTGACACTTATTTTTGGCCCTTGTGTCCACCTGCTTATGGGCCGGGTGGTTTTGTAAGAGCTAGTTATGAGAAAGTCCTTTGCAGATTAATTTGGCAAAGAAGTTATTCAGGACCCTGTACAGACTTCATGTTCCATGTGCTGAAACTACTGAAAAATGTCTTAATGCCTCCCTGCACCATATTCTGTCTTCCCCCACTGCCATAGATCTTCATGTTTATGGAGATACAGAGAGGATGTATTTCAACTTTTCCCACGGTTAACTTTTCACCTGGTTAGCTGAGATGCTGTGTGCATGGATGTGCATGTATGTCCAAACCTAATTATATCAAGCCCATTCTTTTTGATTCCTTCCCTCCCTGACAGCTTTCTAGATAGGATTTCTACAGGTATATCCCCGTGTTATTTGGGCCACCAATTAGTTGCTGAGAGTGTCTATGTAGAGAACAGGATCAGAGTCACCAGTCCAGACATTGGGCTATTTTTATATAGATGGAGACTTTTCCCCAGGGGTTCACCATAAGGAATCTGCTGCTAAGATTTACCTCATCAGCAAGAGATGAAAAAGGCTTGCAAATGTTGTCTCTGCTGTACTGCCCACCAGCTATGAGCCATGAGACTCTGTCTGTTCTAATAATGTTAAATGAATAGGTGTGTGTCTGAGATCAATAGCTAAACAAATTAATCCTACTCTTCATTCCTTTTGTGCTCCTGAGTGGTTGCAATTCCAAAGAAGTAACACTCCAAATGACACTGTGTTTCCTCTCCTTCAATGGGAGGCCCTTGTGTGACACTTGCACTGTCTCCAGGCCCATAGACATTTACATGAAGCATTCACTGCCCAGGACTTGTTTGCTGTGGGTTAAGAAGATGGAGAATCATTACGATCTCTCACCAGACAGTGCCAGTAGTCCCACCTCATCTAGCAGAAGATGGCATTGCATTAGTTGCTTCCTATTCCCTGTATTTAGCGTGGCGCAAGCCTCCCTTCACACCCCGCCATCATCAACAGGAAGGCTTCCCTCTTCACCCCCTTGCAACTTCAAGCCCTGGAGCTTGTCTGGACAAGCAGGCAAATGGTGGTTCCCCGGAGAGAGAAGGGGCAGGTGGGGAGGCAGGGGGAGGTTAGGATGTGTATATGCAGGCAAGCACAGAGCGAATCCACTTAACCCTATCGATTTGTGTCTCCTGGTTGCTGGCAGCCTGAGTGCTGGTGAGCGGGGAGGCACTCATAGCCACTGAAATGCTCGGGGAAGGCACCGAGATTCCCTGCTGCCCTGGCATTAAGGAAGGGCTTTTGTTTTGTTTGGAGGCAAGATGTTGTATCTACATAATATTCATAAGAGGAGATGGCATTTTTAATCATTGTCTTCAGCTTGACGAGCCTCGTTGCATAAGAACTGCCTGCCCCCAGCTTATCTTTCCTATGCTGAATATGTTCCTGTGAGCAAGGAGGGGTTGTGGAGAGGAGAGCAAATCCTGCCTAAAAGATCAATCCCCACGCATAAAGCATTGCTATAAACCCATGGTTGTGCTATAGTTATCTGTTACTGTTATTCCAGAAATAAAAGCTAGCAGTTTTCATTTAAAATATAGCTTCAGCACCAAAACCTAAAGGAAATTCCTGTTGGCAGTCCAGAGTACAGCTTTTATTATTCAGCACTGCTGCCATTAGAAACAGCAGTAAACTAATGAGCAGTTCAGAACAAAATCACAGCACTGGAGTCGTGTACCATTTAGCTAATTGCAACACACAGCTATTTCCTTGGGCAGAGGCAGTCTGTCCTTTCCACTTTACCCCAATTCCTCCCGCCTTTCTCACCTTTTAAGGCTTTTCTTCTTTCCCTAAGTGTTCTTTATGTAAACGACGTTTTATTTAGCTTTCGCTATAGGGGACTGATTTCATTTTTTCTCAAGCTCGTGTGCTAGCCCTCTCCTTCTGTGGTTAAATGTGAATGTTCCTGTGTCAATGCTCTTGTGCTTTCCCTCCCGTTATACCATCCTGTAGCATGTGATCCTTATTCCACCTTCTCAGTCTGTCCTCTTCTCCTCTTCTATCTGGGAAAAGACCCATTGGATCCAGTTTTGGACCCTGCAGGCTGGCTGCCTCTATGATCATTGAGTTTTCCCTTTTTTAAGTAGGAGAACAACAAGGGAAGAACCTTTGAATCAGTCCTTTTCCTCCCTTTTCAACCCCGGCCTTGGGAAAGCAATCTAAAGATAGTAAGATCCTCTGTCAGAAAACACTGGGGTGAAAGCAAAGTTCTCCTTAGTCCAGGGACTGAAGCATTTCAGCAGAGAGTGCTGGTGTAGTTCCAGATCTGATTGCCACAAGCCCAGCTCCCATCAGAGAACTACTCCATTCTTCTTCCTAGAGGAGTCCAATGGGAATGCACACATACCCCAGATCTCATGCCTGGCTGATGCGCTGTGTCAGAAGATGTTTGGAGTCAACACAGTTTGTTAGTTATTTTAAAAATAATTTCTATTCATTAATAGGGATTACATTCCTTCCTTGTAAGGAATTTTGAGACTTAGGAGTCTTAAAACATCCTCACAGTTGTTTTGTCTGAGCTTCTGAGGTTTTTCTAAGGAGCTATAGCCCCTGAAAATTCCGTTTTTCAAACAGTGAGAGATGGCTATGGTGCAAGAAAGCAAATGTGTTAAAGTAGCTTGTTGAAGGACTTCAATCTATATACATTGTAATATGCTATTCTTTGTTCTTTTACTATAAAAACAAGCCAAAAGCAATAAAAATTAATAAAAAATGTTTTAAAAATCCTAAGAACGTAGTCTGACTTGCTTACAAAACAATATCCAGAGAAAGGCAGATGACTTAGCTTTTCATTCCAAAATCCTTTCCTTAGGAAAGCTCTGAAAGCAACTCACCACTCCTTGTAAGAGAAAACCAGCTATTTATCCCCAAACAATAGGCAATAAAGACTAACTGTGACATCATTCGAGAAGCAGTTTTTCCCTGAGTGATGACTGGTGTATTCTCCCAGACGTGGTGCACATGATTTCCTTAGGGCTGAAATCTTTTGGCCAGTTAATGCCTTTTGGGACTTTTTATGCAACTGAGTGTCAGTAGGTTTCTACCCTATAGCAATAAATGACTGGGACGTGAATGCCACTTAGCTCCTCCTCATTGCTATGACTGCAAGATAGAGCTGCAAACGCTCATCTCCTGTTGCATATTGTTGATGAACTTTCTAAAGGTTCATAGGGGTTTCAAGTTGGTCAGGTACAATTGCCTCCCGGTTTATGCTGACAGGTCTCAGCCTTAGAAAGTGTTCTATTTTGTGCCATCTTTGGAGCTTTTTTCTTGCACCTCATCACTGAGCGTTTAATTGAGAATCTTTTGGCTTTGAATGCTCTCTATCCTGTAAGACACAATATGAGTTAGCCAGGAGTCATTCTCGGGGGGTGGGGTGGGGGCGGTGGCTTATAAGTCCTTTCCAGCACTTCAAAGCCAGAGAAATGTCTTTTCACATGGTTACTACCATATAATAGTAGCAGCTCTAAAGCTGGGTTTAGCTGATGCCTAGAAAATTCTATAGCATACCAAAAGTGCCCTCAAAGATGAGTCTCATCCTCACTGACTTCAGTTTCTGCCTCTACTGAGCCAGTTAAGTAAATCTAAAACTCTGCAAGAAAAGAAACATGAACCTTGGGAGGAGTAAGAAACCCCTGTTTTGCTTTTCCTTCTCCATAACATCTAAATTACCTCAGGTATTCCAATTTAAAAAAAAATCTTCACTGTAAAGTGGGTTCTTCGGGAGATCTGAAGATTCTCAGTGCAAGATTCCCATCCTCCAACAGTTTGCATATCAGCGCCTTAGTCAGTATCAAGACACTATCACATTCTCCTATGGTATTTATCAATATGGTATGGACTAAAAATGTACTCTGACAATATATGTGATTTGTGGGGCATTTTTCTATTTTATATATGGGAACTTGAGAGTCAGAAAAATTAACGTCAAGAGTATGCACCACCTTTAGGTTTCCAGTACCTGATTTTTCAGAGTACTAAACATTACGTCTTCATGTTTAAAACACAGTTGTCATTGCTTGTGGTTGCAGCTATGGGTACTCACTAATGAGTCTCACTCTCTCTGACTCTGATCTCACTCAGACAGTGAGATCCAGGGCCTCAGCTTAGAGATCCGAGGAACAATCAGTATGTATTTTGAAAGCATTTATGTAATGCCTCATAAGAATGACTTGCTGAGCATCATTCAGGGTGGGCAGGTTATTCCAGCCAACAGGCTGTCCCAGCATCACCAAATCTAGACAGATTTGAAAAAAAAGAACAGAAGGTCATGCAATTAAAATTAAAGATAGTATCACATGCTTCTGAATGTGCTCAACTCTGGAATTTCCTCATACTGGACTGCTTAACTTTGAAATCTTACTCCCAGTCCCCATAGGGCTGCCAGGGTTGTTAAAGCTGGCCTCAGCTTAGTACCGCAATGTTGAGCACCAGCACCTCCAGAGGTTGTCCTGACTGACAAGGCAGGGAGCACTTACAGCTCCCAGACTTCCCCACACCAACTGTAACCCACCTGTACAGAGTGGGACGGCTGATGCCTCTGTGCCGGGAGCACATAAGGATTTAATTCCATCAGTTGCAACATTTAGCTTATCTTTAACAAGTGCTCTCATTTTTTATGTGGTTCCCCTTCTTGAAGTTTAGCATAACTGTGGTGAGATTTCTGGCCCGTGCTGCTCCCACTGGGTGAAACAGATACTATCACTATGAAGGCTCATTGCCTTCAGGCATTTTCAAACACTTTCTTGTCTCTGGCATTTTTCTGAGGGCCTCTCACATTCCTGAGACTGTAAATGAAGTGTCTGAGCACAGCAATCACCAGCACCTATGCAACATACACCAGGCTGTCCCCATGGCCAGGCAGACCAGCAATACCACACAAATAGATGAACTACCTCACCCTGTGAAGAGTATGACTTTAGTCAGGGGTGCACTGGGAGCGGAGAAGGCTTTTGGTACCCTGAGAGCTTGGTCAGGATAGCAGTGAGCACAGGAAAAGTGCATAGGAAGGAAAGATTCCTTCAAGAACACGGACAACATGGACAGCAATATGGTAAAGCCCCTACTCTGTGAGATGCCTGCTAAAGCAATATACCAGGCTCTGCCCTGTGGACTGTGCCATACAGGGCATGGCAGATGGTCAAGGAGCACTTGCAGAAGCTCCAAGCCTGTTATGGTACTGAAGAAAAGTATCTGCACAAGGCACAAACTGTCTACAAGGGGCATCCACTGACGAAGCTGAACTTGATCCCTTACAAGAGGCCTTGATCTATCTGGGAGACAGTGGCTGAAGCAGCACAACCATCCAGGAAGAAAGAGAGCTTGGAGAGAAACACATCAAAATGTGAGACCAAGGGATGCTCCAAACTACCACCACAATGGCCATGTAATCATGGGTGACATAGTAGGTAAGCAGGAATAACATCAGCAGGAGAATCTGTATCTTGTGTTATTAGGAGAACTCAGTAACTTGTGTTTTGTTTCCCCTCACCTCTGTTAGGACAACAGAAGGAAAAAAAGATGGAAATCCCAGGACTGTTAACACCCACTCCAATGTAGGCTGCTGGAACACTTCTCTTGGAAGTGTGACCTACGCAAGCTAACAGTGGGTGAAGAGGGGCAGAGCAGCTTATAGAGAGATGGGAGACAGGGCCAGTTCCTCAGCCATACAGAGGTTTCTGCCCCACAAGTGACCTGAGGCACGAACTCACATTGCTTCATCAAAACCCCACATTGGTTTCTCGGGGCAGAAGGAGAAGGCAAGCTCATTTGCTCGTCTCACAAGCTAGTTGGATACAAGTCAGCTCAAAGCTGTACACCAGACAGCCACCTTGTCATCCAGGCAGCTGCTGGCACAGGCATAGCAAGCTTGCATCTGTCTGCACCAGGGGAGCTGGCTGCAGGTCTGAAAGTAAAGGAAGAAAAATAACAGCAGGCCAACCCCATGGGAAACAAGCAGTGTTAGATCTGGCTTTAGCAACTGCAGTGTTACCAGAAACCCTCGCTGGGATCAAGGTCTTTCCATGCTAGGCACTTCGTAAGTACATCACTGGGAACTAATGAATTAGTAATAATCCTGATCTCCAAGCCAGTGTGTTACTCCAGCCTGTGGATACTGAACTTCACTAACAAGGGGGGCACAGTGGAGATGCAGAATAAACAGTCTTGAAAATGTCAGTACATGGCCAGGTCACATATCGACAGTTGGGATGAGGAACGCACAGATGGAGGCATCGGGGAACATTCCTTGCAAACACAAATCTTAAGCTAGAAGATTTGGTAAGCACTAGTCCGAGAAGAGAGCAAGGGGAAAGCAAGTCCAGCAATGAAATTGGAATGAAATATGGACAGCAAATGAAGCAATTTGGGGCTAAAGCTGCCTATACAGAAATAGTACCACAAGGAAGTACACTATGAGAAACCTGAGAGGAGCTTAACACTGTCGCACCCCCATCCAGAAAGCTGCATTCAGTTCTAGACATTTTGAGGACAGAGGCTGATAAACTGTTAAGCATTTTCAGAAAATGTAGAAGGGGGAGAGAGAGGAAAGAAACATACAGACAGAAAAATGAAGAAAGGAGGAGTGAGGGCTCCACAGGCAGCAGGGAATTTGGTCTAGCATGGACAGCCCCCTGAAACAGCCAGGTGGAGTTGTGATTCCCATCTGGAGGTAGCTGTAGGGTATAGATTACAAAGGAGGACAAATTCTAGCTATGATGAAACATGGAAAATCTATCTGAACCTAACAAGACATCAAAATTTTAAGTAGTTGCTATCAAGAAGTCCTAACAAATGCCTTCCTCAGGAAAGTTGGCTTCTTCTCCCGTGGGAACTGGGAAGGCTCTGTTACTTAGGACATTTGTGACTGGACTGTAAAAAGAATCCAAGAATCCCCTGCAGAGAACATCTGGTATGGATCAGGCGGAGCTCCTGCAGGAGGCAGGGCAGTCGCGCTGGGCCACCGCCATCGCTGCTTTCTCTCAAGATATACAATAGTGATATATAGAAAGTAAGTTTGTTTTTCATATGAAACTTATGCTCAGTCATTACAATATCAAAGTTAAATTCACAGGTAGCTCTGCTTAGCAGCCATCTGTAAGCTTCCGATAACAAGACACACAAAAAAAACAGTGAAGAAAAAGAAACACATTAATAGGATGGAAGAAAAATATCTGAGCTGAGCTTCCACCCCTGCTCCTGGTGGAAAACGGGGTGGGGGGGGAGGGAAAGAAGAGTAGGGACCATTGGCTCAGACCCACACCCCCGTTAGCACCCAGTGAGCCCTCCAGGAATAGTGGCTGTACCTGCCCTTGGCCCTCAGCAAGCGCCAGACAGCCCAAGCCACCTCCTGCTGCTGCAGGACCATTCGACCATAAGAGAGCAAAGTGAGCAGCAATGGCCTCCCACTCGCCATGCACTACGAAAGCGTGGTGCGGGCATGTGTGCAGTAAGCAGCAGTCTTCAGCAACTGTTCGTCGAGCTGAGGTGTTGGGGGGCCTGATCCCCACACATCATCTCTATGCCTCCATCATGGTCCCTGGCACTACACTGTCTGCTCCCCCTTTCCATCATCATCCCTGCCCCTCTCTCCTCCCATTTCTGCCTGCACCCTCCCGTGTGCTTTGCCTTTCTTTTCTGACAGACAATGTACTTCGGGAGCCTTGTACCTCCTCCATCTGCTCCCACTGACAGCAGCTGGACCACGTCCTTTCCTCTCCTCTCCTCTCCTCTCCTCTCCTCTCCTCTCCTCTCCTCTCCTCTCCTCTCCTCTCCTCTCCTCGCCTCTCCTCTCCTCTCCTCGCCTCTCCTCTCCTCTCCTCTCCTCTCCTCTCCTCTCCTCTCCTCGCTTCTTCCCTGCAGTGCTGGGAATCCTTTGCTGATTTTCTAGGGGCTAAGGGAGCAACTGCAACCAAAAGCTCATTTGGAAAAATAAATCTTAAAAAAAAAAAAAGGAAAAAATCTAAGGCTCAAAAGAAAGAGCATGGAAGTACATGAGACATTTTCATTTCACTGATCAGCAAGAACTGCTTCTTGGAAAAAAACAGTGAGATTTTGAGATTTTAGTTCTACATTGTGCCTTCAGTGACAGATTTCTTTTTGGAAGATACAAGATGCACCTCATTGTGTGTAATGCTATGATACATAATATTTTTTCTTGGCTCAAGTCTGAAAGGCAGAATAAAGCTTTGCAACTTTATCCCAGCCACGTAACCTCTTTACATTCATGCATGGTAATGCCTAATCCCATTTTTAATCTTAATAAGCTCTTTAGCCCAATAATATCCGATGGCACTAAGGCATACAACTTAATTCCTTGACTTAAAGCCAGGAGTCTTTTTGGAGTTTTTCCACTGACTTCCACAGGCTTCGGATCAGGTCAGGCTCCAAAAAAAACTGACCTGCTGAAAACTGGTGAACTACCTGACCGGAAAAATGCTGTGGTTTTATAGCCTTTTAACACGTAGCTTTTCTATGTATATAAAATCTGCATTCACTAGAACTTCAAGCAGTGTTTGACCTGAATAATTAGCTACCCTTATTCCAAGATGCTCTTTATAAACTCTACAGGAAGGAATATTTCCTTACCCTGACTACCCTGGCCCTGGGCTGTTACCATGATTCAACATGAGAAGTCTGGAGCCTTCGGGTGCCTACTCCCACAAGAACCTTATCTCTTGATCTATCTAAATTAGTCAATTAAATAAAAGATTCCCAAGTTCATGTAGACAAAAAATGATAGAGGTAAATTTAATATGAACTAAATTGCAAGCAGAAGAAAATTGCTGCTAGTTATAATAATTTAATTACAGGGCAAATTTTAAATCACCTCTTTTGAAGGACTGAAAAAGTCATACTGTGGGGACTGCCTGGAATTTCTCTCCGAGCCCCAAATAAAAGTCCCAAGTGGTCCCAATAATACAAATCTTGTGGCTTGCTTTCAAACTGGAATTGTGGCTGGGAGCTACACAACAATGTGCAAACTATTGACTGCCCTTCGTGTGTCTTCACTTTGATGCTACTTAAAAATGAGGAGAGAAATCTGTCTCCATGGCCTCTTCAGTCCCTCGGGCTTTGTGATGAGGCACTGAATGTGCACAGAGGGGGTAAAATAGCTCAGGGCTCAGACATACATCCAAAGCAAGAGGGTTGCCACAGCTTTAAAAGTTACTGCTCATTGACAGGGTTAAAGAAGGTGACCTCTTTGGCTGCTCCAATTATCAAATAAAATACAGTTCACAGTGGCTTATGCTTGCATGCATCCTTTGTGCTTGCAGCAAGCTCAGAGCACGAGCACAACTCATTGCTGCAGCTCAGTGCTGAGCAGTGCTCAGTAACCCAAAAGGGCTTCATTACTTTCCACCACAGATCCATGACCCCTCTTTGGTTTACTAAAGAGGTGGTCAAAAGGCCATTTGATTAGACCCAGCAATGTCTTCATGAGAACACATTTCTGATAGGACATGAGTCTTTCTTCCAAGCCGCAAAAGTAAAATCAGATCCAGTGGCTGGAAACTAGCGTTTGACAAATTCAGATAACCACCACATTGCTCATTTCTGACAGAGGAAATAATGAACCTCAGAAACAACTTTCCACGTGATCTGTGCCCTATAGGTCTTCAAACCAAGACTGTGTGACAGGATGGAGGATAGATACGCTGTGGCTATCATCTCTAGCTCAGGCAGTTCAGAACTCTTGTGCAGGACCACTGGAGAAATTTTCAAGTCAGAGCTATACAGGATGTCACTAGGATGATCCCAGCTGGTTTTGACAGCCTATCACCCATGTTTACCCTTTGGTGCACAAGTGGGAGTCCATGAGCAAGAGCTATGTTTAATTATGATAGCCTTTATACTCATACGTAAGTATTTGGAAAAATGGAGATTGGCGTGTATGTTAAACCAATGTCACTGAGTCTCACACAGGCACTGCAAAATTTCTAGGCTGTTGCTATGGGACAGACAAAATAGGGCTTCATTGCTGCCTTCTGCATGTCTAAATTAAATCGGAAACATTCAGAAAAGCATCAGAAGGCAGAAATGTCTCTACCAAATCAGACAAAAGGTCCCTCAAATCCAATACTCTCTCTCCAGCTGTGGCCAGTAATGGATGCAAAGGAGAAGATACAAGAAGTTGGCAATATACAACACTACGTCACTAACATATTCTAGTAGCTTCCAGTGATTTGCACTCAAGGACATCCTGAGCCAGAGTTGCTGTCTTTGTGTTTCATAGCACTTGGTAAATTTTTCCTTCATGATACAGTAGAGACACTTTCTGAACCTACAGAAACCTTTAGTATCCACAGTACACTTAGGCAAGAATTTCACACAATAAAAGCATTCATACCTAATAAAAAAATAAATAGAAGTGTGACTTTTTGCTTATCTCAGAATACATGAAAAAACCACCTCATTCTCTTGCTGTCACCTGCAGTTTCCTCAATACTTGCCTTGGAAGAGACAGTAGTAGTAACCTGACAAAAGCAAAGCTTTCCTACTTTTCTTGGTGCTCCAAAGCAGAGGATGTTGTGGTCATTCATTCTTTGGCCAGTTGTAATCAACAGCAAATGATGGGTTCCAGGTTAGAACATCGTTGCTTGAAAAATATTAAAACCTCTACGTTCTTCTTCACCTAGAGAGGTCAGGCAACCTTCTGCCTTTAAATATAGTTACAAAACACTGTAATAAGTGACAATGGGAGGATGGGTTTTCTTTTAACTCAGTGTTACTTAAGAGCAGCATTTCAAGAATTCAGATAGGACATGGTGGAGATTAGTAGAAGTTATTGGAAGTTGCGTTAGTAAAGTTCCTGTGGGCAAGTAAAATAGTCTTTACAATTATTGCATTATCCCAGTAGTTTCAAGATTAAAAATACACTTCACTGCCTTCCCCTACACACAGGGTCAGAACCTCTGCAGCTGAAAATTGACCTTGCTCCCATAAGTCACCATGTGCTTACTGCAACTTGTCGCAAGACCAGCTTTCCGTGGCCTTAGGAGAAGCTCAGGTGCTCTTGTGTGCCTTTGTTTCAAGGAATTGTGTTTTCTTCCAGAAAGCAGTCTTTTTCCACATTTGGTTTTTGAGGTACCACCATTCACAGTATCAACCTTGAGTTCCTCCAAGGGTTGGCAGCTGATCCTGTCAGTAAAATCCAGCAAAGCTCATTGAAATAATGGGGCTGAGGGTTTCACTATGGAAAGGGATGCAAAGTTCTTAGCCTTCATGAGGTAACCAGCAAGAACATTTTAGAGAAGATAAGGTAGTTTGTTGGTTTAACATTTTAACCAGCTCTGGCAAAGCAGGAGACACTGCCTCATGCTCACTAGTATCTTAACCTAGGATATTACATTTTATGGGTTACCCAAAACAAGGTTGTGGTGGAGAATTAGTGCCTTAGAGCAGCTGGCAAGACACACCAAGGACAGAAACTGGGTGCTTAATGTTCAGATGGGGTAAGTGTGTCCAGCAGGCAGGGTCCACATCTGACATAGCTGAATCAGAAGGAGAACTGCAGATCCCTGTGGGGATCAAAACAGAGAGATGCTAACAATTTTTTTGTAGAAAAAAAGAGGTTTAATTAACAAGAAGGCAGCTAGAACACCCCTATTCCCTCAGAGCAAAGTCCAGCTGCAGAAGCAAGGCCACCCCTTGGATCTCTGTCAGTACCAGTAAGCACAGACTGGGACTGCCCTGGCATTACTTTTGCCCCAGCGCTGGAGGTGGCGAGGCTGCTGGCCACCCTCTCCAGTTCTCACTCCCCAATCTCTGTACACAACTGCCTCCTTTAAGCTCCTTTTGGAGCATGGTGATGGTGGCTGGCAAATATGTCCTGCTCTCTTGGGGCTCCCCACATGCTTGCACTGGTTCTGCCTGATGTTCATCCAAGCATCACTGTGCCCTGCTCCCACTCTGCACACCGTGCCGGGTGCTCAGCTCCTGGCTGTGCCAAATTCAAGGGGAATTTCCTTAATATAAAGATGTCCTTAATGAGGGCACAGCCTTGTATGGTTAGACAGTAATGTCTGCAGTGTATTGTGAGAACTGGAGCTATAAATACAGAAAATAAGGGTGACTTTGGTATGTTTTCCCACTTAAATTTTTATTGGAATTTTTAGATCCAGAAATACCAGAATGTGCCTTTTATGACAATGACATTCTTTAAGAGGCTGTAAAAATAGAGGCCTAAAATCTATGCCCTACCAGCCCATGCTTGCTTCTCAGGCCTTGATGCAAAATCATTCTGAGTGAGACGGTGCCAAGGGAAGACCCTCCTGACACAGCATCACTGTCCCATCCCACTGCCCACTGACATCTTCCAGCCTTTCTCCACTTTCTTGTTGCCCTGGAAGTCCAGCTGAAAGTGGGGAAAGGAGAGCTGGAGTAGCTTTTGCCTTTCAAAATGCACTGCCAGCAGTGCCCAACAGCACAACGGTTGGCTTGCAAAGCCACGGCCAGCACGTGGCACCACACTACATCCCAAACAGAGCTTCCCATTACTCGCACTGAAACAAAGGGAAATTTCTCATCCATAGAAATATTTAGAGAGTTCTCAGAAGCTGACAGAAGAGGAACCATGGGATTAATAACACCAGACATCTGAATGCAAAGCACAGGCAGCTCTGCTGTCTCCCATGACCCACCCCACCACGCAGGAAGGGACAATGCTGTAGCGTTTGGGGCCAGGATCTGCACGAAGAGGGCCAGGATACTCATCCACAATAATGCGTGTGTATCTCAGGATGATTTCCCCCAACATGAAAGCTGTGATTTCTACTCTACGAAATGCCAGCTGCTGGCACGGACTTATTTGGAAAAAAGCAGTCTTACAACATAAGTTTCATCTTTTGGCAGCTGTCCCATAAATAAGAACTTTCTCTTACTGGACGCAAAGACAAGGGGCTTTTGCGAAAATACATGGTACCTTTAGCACTACCAAGTATTACTCAAGATTTCCACAGCTGTAGAAAAACAACCGTTGGGTCCTGGTTTGACCAGTGAAAATCACAGTTATGACTTTGAATGACACAAGCACAGAGATACAAATAGCTTGTTTTTATTTATTTTGTTTTCTGAAATCTATAAAAATAAGCATCTTCAAAACTGTGTGACTTTGCCAAAAGTTAAAAATACAATTGAAGAAGAAACAGCCACAGACTGTTCCTAACCCCAAGTCAAAATAAAAAAAAAATAAAACTAGCCACAGCAAAGTCTAACCAGTGTGTTCTACCCTATAAACTCACTTACCTTTCACCTCACCTCACCTCCCAAAGAAAAGTTTCAAATGCAAAAAAAAATGAAGAAAATAATTCATATCATTCACTAAATGTCACTTAGCCCTTTTGTTCTCTATCAGCTTCTTTTTGCCATGCATACCCCACTGTCCTGACCTAAAAACATGCCTTCTGTCTCAACTAAGCTATGACTGCATGTGTGGATGCATCACCCTGGCTGTTTTTTCTGCTGAAAGAGATGCTGTGTCCCAGGAATCTGCAAGGCACCAGAAAAGAGAATTATTAAGTGATTTTCAGCCTGTGGTCTACAGTCCCCAAGGACTCTCTGAACTATTTCTAAAGGGTCCAGGAAAAACAACCAAGGCAAGAAACATGCTTGCCACTATGCTTTAATTTGATGGGCAGGAACTCACACCCCGTTAGAAAATGTTTGGAAACACATTGGAAAAAGATAGAAGCCACCATTCAAGGTTGGAGGCAGTCTAGGAAAGTCCATGAACCCACCCAAAGAGCAAGAACCTGCTTCATACATAACACTTTCTGGATTATAAGTGTTTTAACTGTCTGAAGCATTAAACTGGTGGTTTTATACAGCTTCTCAGCAGCATTTTGCAGCCCATGCAGAATTCTTGCTGCTGCACCAATTTCCTCAGCAGCATCCATGCCAGACAGCTTAAAGCTAGTGCAGTGGTTTGATCATCTCTCTAGTGCTACTTTATCTGAGCTGTTGTTTTTTCACTGAGCCAAGAGGCTTTGCTTTCATCTTAAAAGTAGGAACATTATTGAACCGTTTGTTTTCTGCATTATAGGTCTGCTTTGCTGATTTACCCAGTCACTCTTGATCTTTTTGACTCATTAAGCACCACCAGATCTACTATCTTGCAACAGACAGACAAAAGTAATCTCTGCTGGGATAATATTTGTCATGTTGTCTGTTACATCATGGATCTGTTTGGTGCAGAAACAGGCAACGGAGGATACCTGCATCGTACAACAGAGCCTGGTGCAAAAATCACAGAGTTAATGCCCACCAAAATAGCTCTGGATTGGGAAACAGCCTAACACCTCAGCACAGCCGCCTGGCCAGCTGATTTTCCCTGCAGAGAAATGGAGTCACTAGTGAAACTTCTGTACTGTTCTCTAGATCCAAATTGCTATCTCAGCACGACCCTGCTCCGATATTCCAGCTGTAACTGGAGCTAGCTCCAGGACATCTGAGCTACAAAGTACAGACATGCCACCTATGTGCTAGTCCTGAAATCACTGGAGGGATGCTGAATAATTTACACAGACCACATCACCCCTAGACAAGAAGTTTGCATAAAGAAATAAATGAGCAAATAACAAAATATCTTCCATGCTTTTGTGCAGCAGCATAAAACAGCCCACGTTAAGAGTGGTACATTAGAAATGTAGCAGGTACAAGAAGCCATAGCAAAATAATCTATTTGCCATTCCACCGGGGGACCACTTGGTGTCATTCCCAGATTGAGTTAGGCAGGAAAGCAGCCAGCAAACCACTGGGTTAACTTCAGAGGGGTTTGGCTTTAGGCTGTCTCTGTATGCTGTGGAAGTGTAAATACAAGCTCATGCTTCTTAACTGTGTGCTCATTTTGGATAGCTGTCTTTTAAATGCTCAGATTTATTGATGCAGTGCTGTAGGATTGGAGCTTGCCTTCAGTAAGCACATACATTCTGCCCACCTTCCCTTTCATATAAACTTTTCCCTCCCCAGAGCACCTTCCTCCATCAGCCTTTCCCACTGCATCCCCTATTTCTGTGCCATTTTGGAAAGTTGGTCACTGTTCCTCCCAGCACTGGTGTCACAATGTTGCTTACAATCAGCCTTTATTTTTACAATTTGGGGGTGTACCCTGTGAGCTAAAGATGATTCTGGGGGGACTGCACCTTACAGAGGTCTTCCGAAGTCACAAGGCTCTTCAGAGCCTGGTAATCCCAGTGGGTCCATGTCCTGGATGACAGACTAGTAAATCAGACGCAATCTTTAGTGCAAGTCTCAAAGTCACTGACTCTGTACTGACACTGAGATGCATCAGCCCTGCTAGCACTGGCCTGCCGCAAGGCCCTTATCGCCCCAGATAACAATGCTTTTATTAACTGCTTCTCCACTCTCTGACTATAGCCAATTTGTAGGGAGTTTAAAGCAAAGAAAAAATTAATTATTATTTCATTTTAAAAAATGAGAAAAAGTCATTGAGTTGGTTCCTGTAAGTAAACCCCATGTTTACCAAACAGCCACACAGACAGCAATGCTGAGTCAAGAGCCAGTTGGGGAGAGGAAGGGTTAGACTTGTCAACCTCAGACCTGCTGCCATGTTGCCACCTTGTTTATGAACATTCATGTGTTCAGATTCAAAGATAATGTCTCTGATTTAGAAAACCTTTGAGCCAGACCTCTGCAGGTTGGAAGTACCACCGTGGGCTTGCCCTGCATTTTCCCCCAGCGTTCACTATTGGCAGCTAGGAGAAACGCGATGGGTGTGTGAACCTTGGGGCTGGCCCAGTAAATCTTTTCTTATGTCTTAAGCTATTTCAAAAGCTAAGGAATGAATTTCTCTTACTTCTGCTGTCCCTGTAGCTAGAAAGCCACTAGTGAAAACTGCCCAGTGAAATAATGATGAAACCTGTGAGAAACTGGCAGAGTGGGTCGGATGCAGTGTGAGAGCTGGGACCAGCAGCAGAGATTAGGCTAAGGGAAGGGAAGGACAAGGCAGGCAGGGAAGGAAGATGTGGCTGAGGGGGAAAGGGAGAAAGATGATTATCTGGAGATCACGCTGTGCCACAGATGTGGCTGAGTCTGTGGGCCTGGTTACAACAGGTACACAGAATAGGGAAAACCTTACAGGAGCCCCTTTGCTGGGCCAGGGACACAGCTCCTGCAGCACCCAGCCCTCTGACTGGGATCACGTTAGGCACCATCTACACATCAGCTTTCTATGCTTAGTTACACCAGCAGCATAGTAGAGGTCTCTAAGGATGGGATTCATCTCTCCTAACTGTAGATATCTATAACACGGCTGCCAAGGGGGATCTAGTCAATAAAACCACTGGAGTTGAAGGAGGTATTCATCTAATCAAACACAGGCATCTGCCTCAGCGTGAGACGAGTCGTACCCTAGTGTCAGCTACGCTGACTAAACCTCTACGGACCAGGGAGAAAATGTGAGGTGCCTAGCTCAGATGCAGACATTTGCATGTGATTAGAGGTAAGCATCATACTCAGAATCCAAAAACAAAGTAGTCCAGAATGCAATGACAACCAACCCTGGCATGACAGTGATAGCAACAGTCACACCAACACGTAGCTGAGGAACGTGGATAAAAATAAACCTGTGGGAACAAACCCAATTCTCAAAGCACTACAATAACCATTGGTTAAATAGCACAATTTTGACTGGCATTCCCAAAACATCCAAAACCCCTTAGCAGGGTCCAAAGCTTTGCTGTAGTAAACCCTGTACAACCATACAATAAAAAGACACTCCCTATCCCTGGAGAACGTGTGCAGGAGCAGTAAGATCTCTGCATGATCACCACCCATTGTCTCTGACTTTTTTTTCCTAACTATTTCCAGGGGGGGTTCTTACCATCCCCCATTTGTCTCAAGGGGTTGTGCTGGAACGCAGTAACATGATTTTGGGAAGCACTTGTGTTAAAACAGGGTTGCCTCAGAACAGGGCATATATTGTTGCTTGCAAACTTTCTGACATTGAAAGGCCAAGGTTGTCCTATGACATTTCAGGTTTCCTTTTGGGTGATCTCAGGTTGTTTCAACATGTCTCAAGAGCTTCGGCCAAGGCTTTCAAACAGAATGAGGTAACAAAGGAAAGTATTATAAATATTCCCCAAGTGTGCAGGGGAACTTTTTCTACATATACAAGAACCAGAGTGTGTGGGGGAAAATGGGAAAGAAACACACCCCCTCTAATGAAAAAAATTTACAGAACTCCTTTTTAACTCAGTAAACAAGGAAGGAACTTAAACATTAACACAGGCTCAGAGCAATTTGTTAATGAAGGCAGAAAAAAATTTTAAAAATGTGTTTACTTTTTTTGTACTCCAGGTTTGAGTTCAGATGTGTATCGAGTACCAGTCTCCACGTATCTTCAAGAGCTCTTTGTTCAGTCTTTAAAGCAAGGTCACTTAGCTTTTTAATCCAAATAGAAGCATCAGAGATATACAAGGGTTTATTTGCAGTTGCAGATGAAATCTTCAAAGAAAGCCCAGAAGGCTTATTAAAGTTGGAGCTGGGAAAAGGAAAAGAGAAAAAGGAACCCAAGCATGGACACCAGAATCACTATTGGCAGCTAGGGATGGGATTCTCATGAAATGGCCTGAGAGAAGAAAATATCTGGAAAGAACAGAAAAGAACAAAGCAGAAATAACTGGATTTAAAGGAGCTTGCTTGACTAAGAGCTCCTTAAATACGTGTAAAATTCATAGAGATTTCTAAATCCCGAAGTGAGCCAGTTGTATAAGTATCCAGAGAGTATATTATTTTTATTTAGCTAAAAGTAGCTGGAATATATATTTTTAAACAGTTTGTTTTCTGCAAAATGGAGGATGCCCCTTTAAGAATTGTGGAATCAAAGGAAAACATGGAAAATAAGTCAGAAATCAACAACTGTATCTGAGAGAAACTAACAAGACCACTAATTTCTGTGATGAATTTTATCACTCCATAAGCTATACTACAGCCAAAGGAAAATAACAATAATGGGAATCAGGTCAATTGAGGACATGATTTATTTTGAAACTCCTCTCTAGCATGTTTAACATAAGCACATTTCACCATGCCGCTAAGAATAATCCTACAGAAATCGAGAGAAATTTAAAGTGCATGTGCATGTTTGCAGCACTGGGTGAAAGGAACCGAATACAAACCATATCTTCATTTTGTGCAACATTAAGTAACATTTTTTCACTTCTTCTTTGCCTCCAGGGAGAGAGTCTTACTGAGCAATGAATAGGTGTTTAAATCATTAGCACTGAGGGGGAAAACTTGCACAAGAGTAAAGATGGACTCCACGGAGGAAACAACGGTTCAGACTGTTGGTTATGGCTTCCAGTAAGCAAATGACAATGAATGCTGGGTCCACACTAGCACTGACACCAGGGGTTTTTTGCTTTAAAAGATTTAAACTGCATGCTGCAAAGTGTTTGAGCATTCACATCTAAGCACTGGATCCAGATGAAACTGTTGCTATTCACAGCACAACTAGCATTTATACATAGAAATGCAGCAACAAATGCAGAGCTTATCTTCATGGCAGAGTTAAATTAACCTTATAATGTTGTAAATTGAATGTTGCCTTTATATTAAGTCCTGATGACACACAAAAACTTCACTCCAGCATGACATAAAGCAGATACAGGAAAGAAAATTGTTAGTGCTGCCAGTCCTCACATACCTTCCCATAATTCCCAGGCATCAAGAAAGGATGAAATTCTCCCAGAATTCACAGCGAAACAGTTTACGGAACAACTCCTATATCTTTTCTGGTAACTGTAACCCAGACCAAAACAATCCCCACAGTTGCCTGCCCCAGTAATCTGCCAGAAGCTCCCCTTTCTTTTCTCTCATAGCAGGAGCAGTAGAAGCAAAAGCAAATTTTTTGCCCAAAACTGTGGTTTCATGCGCAGTAAAAGGGGTTAGCACACTGCCAGATCACTCAGCAGCACAAATTTAATCTTGATCACGTGTAGGCATATGACTGCACTTCGGTCAAATCAGGCAGAGCACATGATGGAGTTTTCACTGTCTTTTTCTATTAACACGAACTCTCTGTCAGCCCTGGGAGGATGGATGATGTCTGATCTCTCACAAAGCCAGGCAGTATAAAGTTAACCCGTTACATTACCCTGAACTGAACTGAGCTGGCAGAAGGCGTATGCAAGAGGTCAGCACTTTGCAGCTTGGGTCTGTGCCATTCTGGATGGCACAACCAACTCCATTAGGAGAGCCCGAAAAGCAGACGGACTGTACTGGCCAGCAGCACAAACCCAGATACTAGCTTACGCTGGCAATTTTAAATGTATTTGCACTTGGCATCCTTGGCAAAGTCACATGCTGCCAGTCTATGGGGCCTTACAGCTGAGAAGAAAGATGCTCTGGTGTTATCCCCCGTTACTCTACCTCACACAAGATTACCTCAAAGTGACATAACACAAGTGAACAAAAAATAGATATAAAATAACTCTGCTTGAACACTGCGAATGCTCCACTGTATGGCATAAGGCACACGGGCAGGATTTGCCTCCTTGAAGCAGCAAAACTCACGAGCCATCTCCTGGCCCTCCCTGACAAGCTGCTACCACCTTGTGGCCATTCTGTTCCCCACGTTGGCAACAGAAGCCGAAACCTTTAAAACTTAATTCTGTTTTCCCCTGTTCTCTTAGCTGTTCCACTGGAGCTAAACGATTTTTAGGGAAAGAAGTAGCAAACCCAAAGCCCTGTGGGAGAACTGTGTCACTGCAGAAGAAGTAACATTAAAGAAAAGTATGACAAAACCCCTTTTTTTGTCACCTATGGCTCCATTGTGCAAATCCACATAAAACTCTTCTAAGGAAAGATAGCACAGATGCCTTAGAAACAAATGAACTATTTGTGAAGAGCAATTTCTGTGATATCAAACAAAGCTTTAATGCACTCATCCTGAAATCCTACCATCCCTGATTCATTCAGGAACAAATTAAGCCTAAGCAATGTAAAGCTTAAAGAAAACATTTGAAAACAAGCTGCTACCAACACAAACGTTTTTTTACAAGAAAAAATATAGCAATATATAACTTCTCACCAGAGGTAACCAAAGGTTCCTGGAGACCCCAGACTAAAGTTTAGTCTGTGAACGTCCCCCCACCAGCTCAGCAGCTCACTTTCAAGCTCCCGTAAGTGACAATGCTGCCCAGGGGGCAGGACAGAATTATGACACAGTTTCCACTCTCAGTTCTACCACTCCATCCTCTGGGCTAAGTCACTCCTGCCTCCTATCCCTGCCCTCCCTGCCTCTCCTGTTCACCTATCTAAAGTAAGGGTGGACACTTAGCAAAACACAGCACCGAACGCAGTATGATTCTGATTGAGATTATGATTTTTAAGTACCATGATGATAGACATAAAAGTGAATAATTGAAATAAGAGCATATAATTGATTTTATTTGGTTTGTGAATAGATTAGAGAGACTATTGTTCATACAAGGGACGCAAATTTGATCATTCAGCTGGCGCTTTGGGACACCAAAAAAGCAATTCTGGAAATATTAGGATATTGGTCAGTTAATATTACTTTTCAGCCTACAAAACAGAATAATTTTTAAGGCCTGTTTCAGGATTTTTCCCACAATTTGCTCACGTTACAAAGGTTTTCTTGCAGAACACAGCAGTGCTCTAACTATGGTTACATTAAATGCATAATTTTCACTCATCCTAAGTAGGGAAACATTATGGTTCAAATATCTTTTTTCAGAGACTTAATTTCTTCCAAACATTTTAATAGCATGGGACAGATGTTCCACACCTGCATGCATCTCAGAACCATCTTCACTACAGAGAAATATACACTTGCTTTCCAGCGCTGAAGATGCAGGGTCTGACTCTAGAGGGGGTTGTATACATGGGATGTGATTATTGCAGGGAGGAAATAACTTTCCTACATGTGTTAAGAAGCAGTGACACTCACACACACACCCATTTAATCTACAAATTGATACAACTGCCACACATATTGCTGATACTACTCAGATAGAGGTCACGGCATTTGTCTTGTGGCAGCAAACAGCAAATCTCTCATGAGTGTTTAGTCCTGGGGACTATTTGTAGAGCTAATAGTTGTTCCATGATTATACAGATCAAAAGTACATGGTAACATGTCACTACTGTAAGAATCATAGAACGTGTTGGATTGGAAGGGACCTTTAAAGGTCATCTAGTCCAACCCCCCCTGCAGTAAGCAGGGACATCTTTAACTAGATCAGATTGCTCAGAGCCTCATCAAGCCTGGCCTTGAATGTCTCCAGGGATGGGGCCTCTGCCACCTCTCTGGGCAACCTGTCCCAGTGTCTCACCACCCTCATTGTAAAGAACTTCTTCCTAATGTCTAATCTAAACCTACCCTGCTGTAGTTTAAAACCATTGCCCCTCATCCTATCGCTACATGCCCTTGCAAACAGCCCCTCCCCAGCTTTCTTGTAGGCCCCCTTCGGGTACTGGAAGGCCGCTATAAGGTCTCCCTGGAGCCTTCTCTTCTCCAGGCTGAACAACCCCAACTCTCTCAGCCTGGCTTCACAGGAGAGGTGCTCCAGCCCTCTGGTCACCTTCGTGGCCCTCCTCTGGACCTGCTCCAACAGTTCCATGTCCTTCTTGTGCTGAGGGAACCAGAGCTGGACACAATACTCCAGGTGGGGTCTCACAAGAGCAGAGAGGGAGAATCACCTCCCTGGATCTGCTGGCCACAGATGCGACTGGCCTTCTGGCCTGCAAGCGCACATTTTTGGCTCGTGTCCAGTTTCAAATTCAAGTTCAAATTCTCTCTCTTCTACTCAAAGAATATGCTTACCACCCACAGTCCCTTCTGTGACCACATGTCACCTTTGTGACTGGCTTTGGGCAAGGTTCAGGGCGCCGGGCAGTCATGCCTGCCCACAACTGACAGAAATCCTGAGGGTGGATATTCACACTCAACCAACGTGGCCTCCGGTTTTATCCAAGGAACTCTCCACCGGTCCCCTCTATCGGTTGATGGAGGAAAAGCGGGTCTGCCAAAGGGCGAACGCAAGCAGATCCAAAACTTAGCGCTGAGGATTGTTCCTTGGGAGAACCTGCCTTCACGGGCCAACAGAGGCACAAGCCCGTGACTCCGGCCCCTGCTGCCCAGCCGGGCAGGGACCAACACACAGGGCCGCCGGCACCGCTACCAACGCGGGACCGTAAGGATGCGCCGCCGCCGGAGCCGCCGTCACCCCTTAAGGCGCCCGTCAACGACCTCTCGCGAGAGCGGGGCGCGGCAGAGCGGCGGTTACGGCCGTTGCGGCGCGTGCGCGGCCGGGTGAGGCGGCAGGCAGCAACGGCGGGCACCGAGGCCCTTCAGTCTGTCGCGGCCCAGGGTTTCCCCGCTGGGCTCCGGCGGGCGTTTTGCGGCGGTGCCTCGGAGGCCGGGATCACGGCGGTACAGCCGCCTCGCCGGGATGCCCTGTCCCGCCGCTCGGGCGGCAGGACGGGACGGGGAGAGCCCTGCCGTCGGGGAGGAAGGCAGCTCAGTAAGTCCCCTCAGCGCCTGCGCCTCGTCTGAGGTGGTCCCAGATGGTGGGGAAATCGGCCGTAATTCATTAGAAGCAATTGCTTCTTATCCTCGTAAGAAAATCCGCGAGCAGCCCCAGTCACGAACCGTTTCTGCAGGCACCCGAAATGCATCGCAGAGCACACTTAAATTAAGCGTAATAAAGTAAATTTTGGGACCTTGCGGTATATCACACTACCCCAATCCCTGCCCTGAGAACTCATCCCTGGCACTGTCATAGAATCATAGAATTTTCATGGTTGGAAAGGACCTTTGAGATCATCGAGTCCAAGCATATACACAAAAAAAACCCCAAACCCCTACAGTCTTTGCCACTAGAGCATGCCCTGAAGTGCCCAATCTAGACATTTCTTAAATACCTCTAGAGATGGTGACTCTACCATCTCCCTGGGCAGGCTGTTCCAGTGCCTGACAACTCTTTCAGTAAAGTAATTCTTCCTAATATCCGATCTAAACCTCCCCTGCCGCAACTTCAGACCCCTCTGGTCCTGTCATTATTCACCTCCATGTTAGTGAGAGCAGTGCGGCTCTTCAGGAGCAAGCAAAGTAGAATCTTCTACCTTCTCTAATTTATGATTTTATCTGTGCTTTGGTTTGTGAACTGTTTTTGTTTCTTGACCTGTAAAAATCAAGCTCCTGATGAGCTACCGGACTAGCAGATGTTTAGAAGCCCCGTATTATATTTGCAAACATGGTGAATGATAAATAGCAGTAAATAAAGCTGAGAGTATTTTTACCAGCTGTGAAATGTGGTTGATGTTGTAAACGTTTATTCATATTTCAGGAAGGAAATTTGGGGTTTAATTGAATATAATGTTAATGTAAGGGGACTAGATTGAAAACTCAAGAAATAAATGTAATATATTAAGCACAATGAAGGGGACAAGCACGGTTGTCTCAGTGGTGCCTTGCCAATGTGCTTCAAATTTAACCCAGGGTAGTTGGTTGGTTTTCATGGGCCACATACACTTTGGCTGCAGAGTGGTGCTTTTTTAATTTTTGCCTCAAGTTCCTCACCTCCCTATCCTAGCCCTTATTGCTTTGGGATAATTGTAGCATTTATCTAGGCTGCCACCAGAAGGGCTGTCCTAGCTGTTGGTTTGCTCCTCCTGCTCTTATATCAGTAGGCTTGTTTGATAAGTGGGATCAGAGGCCTGCTGAAAACCGAACATTTTTTTCTTATACCAGTTTTCTGCTCTAGCTTTTCACGCAACAGTAAGAATACTAGAACTGCACAAGAGGGGCAGTGAGGAAGCAAAGGAGGGCAAGTGAAAGAACGTCTACTTTGAGTGGTGGCCTGGAATAATTGCAGATTTGGCCTCATTCTTACTCAGGCCATAAAGTAAACCAAAACAGAGGCAGCTCTTCTCTCTAAAAATAAACAAAAGTAGCTGTCCTACTGTGGACTTTCAATTTTATTCTAGTACTTTAATACTTTTTTTTAGGATGAAGACCCCCCTAACTCATTTGTGACAGAAGCCAGTGAGCAGTGTGCTGTTCTTACAGGTTAGGACCCTTTCAGTTATTACCCTACAACTTCCCTGTAAGACCACAGGGTGGAAAAATAAGGGGAAAGTATTAGTCCTCACACAACTGTCAAGCTCTAAACCAAACTGGAGTTAGATCTAGTGACATTTTATGGTTTTTGACCTAGATAAGTAGACTTATCTAGGTAAGTAGACTCAGTCCTATCTTGCAGTGTGCCTTTGATCACCATTTACAGATTTGGCATGTGTAGCCAGGTATCTATTAGAGTTTAAAAATGGGTTCAGCAGTTTTGTTTTTAATTCTTTTACTTTTCACATATGATGTCATCTACACTTGAAACCAGATCCTTCCAGTGAAGCTCTTTTGCTTATTATTTTGTTTGTGAGAAGTAAGTCTTGAAACCAGGTCTAAAGCTCATTATAATTTTTTTACGGTAAAATAAGTCTTACAGGTGCTTGTATCTGATTCAGACCCAAAACAAATACAAAAAAATAATTTCCCACGAAACCAAACTCCTATCTTTTGGCCTGCTCTAAGCAGATAGTAGGAAGGACAGTGAATGCTTCGAAAGGGGATCTTTTCATGTCTATGACAAAGAGAAGTCATTTTCTCAGGGCAGTGCTGTGGTCAATGCACAGTACCGGCAGTCTCAGTCACCCAATTACGAGATTTTTTTCAAAGCCTTTTCTCTGCCTGTCATGTTTTCATTCAAGTGGCTTCTCATAACTTTGAAGAACTCTGTGCTGACAAGCAAAGACTCCCCACCCCCATCCTCCAGATGTCTCTGTTGCTTTACAAAATTCATGATAGCATCAGATTGTTACCTCTCCTGTCATGCTAGCCAGTACTATCTCGTTGTTGCATACACTCTGTATGATAAGTTTTGTAGGAATAAGCTTTGTTTGGTATTTATATAGCATTGCACAGCACTGAGTTTGACTCACACATTAAGACTGTAAGCCCTACCGTAACACACTAGTAATAAAAGCAGTAATAATAAAAGGTGCTAACATTTTTTATAGGAACCCAAATAAGCTATTCCCTACTGTATTTGAATACTTGATGTGCTTTGTTGTTTCATTAATTAACTCTTTATTCAACACTACTTTTAAATTTAGTGTGATTTATAGGATGGAGCATTAAATTTACATTTCGGTGGGATGTAATTTTATTGCGCCATGCTTAGTTATATTGATTTCGCGTAGATAATCTCTGCAGCCTGTTACCAATCAGAAGAGCAAGGGTGACTGATGTGATGGTTCTTTCACTTTCTTATAGATTCCGTTTGTGCTCATCTTTTTCCAAGGGCAAAACAGATTCTATTATCATCTGATTTGGAGACAGTGGTACCCCATCCTCAGGAGCCTCAGAATCTGGATGACTCGTCACCTGCCAGTCAGTTTTCCCTGGTGTACTGGCCACACCAATGTGAAGTCATCAGGGACAGAATTGAGCACATTGGTAAGTTATTGTGTTATGCTTAAAATCTTGTGTATGGACAAAGAGGAAGCATACCTTATATATAAATAAAGCCATTAATTTATTGTTAGTATAAGTGAAATCTTAAGAGACAAATCATTATTATTCCAGATGTAAATGCTACAGAAAAAGAAAAAATAATAATGCAGTTAAATTTGTTATACGTATGCTTTATTCACACCTGTTTCCTGGCTTCCTCTTCCACAACTCCTATAGGTCTTAAGGTCAGTGGTTTCATTGCAGAGGTTTAATTCTGGTAGAGGGGAGGGGTGGTTTGTTGTAAATTGTCAGCGTCTGGAGTCCTTTGCTGGGAGAAATGTTTGTATTGATGATTTCTTCTTCCCCATGCTAAGATCCAGGTAACTCTGGGGTCATTGTCATATGTTTGTTAGCTTACTGATACACCTTTCTCTTTCATCATCAGACTGCAGATTCATGTTAAATCTGAATTTACCATATACAGTGTTCTTTCCATGTGTTAGATATGACTTCCTTCTTCTCTTTGTTACCTCTAAAACGAGTTTTGTCCCACTCTATGTCTGCATTTCTACACAGAACAACTCCTTGCTACTGCAGTCTGTATAACCCTGTGGTTGTACCACACGAAGATAAACAAAAATAAAACAAATTAGCTGTACATACCTGGTCAATTAGAGAAATTGCTGTCACAGCTAAATTAAGTGAAACAAAGATGCAGGCAGATAAAGTAGAGTTCAGACAGAGCAAGCCTGACAAGCCTCAGTCCTGAGGTCTTGCAAATTCAATACAAATGTCATGTCCTGTTACTAGCAATGTCAGTGCTATATTTCGTGGCTATATGGTTAAATATGTATGCCAGCTAATAACTGCTTTTATGCAGTCTGTACAAAAGTAATACTGCAAAACTATTATGAGATAGTGAAGACTATCAGTCCTGTGCTTTATAGATACAACCAATTGCAATTTGGAAGTAATCAGTAGAAATCACAATTGCACAGAGATGGGACTGAGACATCTATGGCCTTATTCTGTTACCTTTGAAAATAGATCCCTGTATCTTGAATGGAATGGGTTAGGACTGCTGTGAGTGTTACAGAAAGGAGAGGCTGACTGTCAGAATGAATTGATGTTCAACAGATCTTTGACATGCCAGGCAGATGTCGTGTGAGTTACATGGAGCCGCTGCATTGTAGCCATGCAGCATCTGTGTGGTCAGCAATCAGTAACTTCACTCTGTAGTTGGAGCATCTGTTTTCCTAATGGTACCAGTGCTGTCTAATGTTCACCATTGTCATCCTCACTGATAGTAAGCAAGCTGTACAGGGAACAGAGGTAAGCTTGAACAGCAAAAGTTAGTCCCTGCATAGGTTGATATGTATTTTTATTTGGAGCTACAGTGAAGATTCGTTCACACATCCAAAAAATTAGGTTCAAAAGGGGGCTTCCCCATTTCTTTATTTGCAACTGGTGTAAATAGGATGAACTGCTTTTCAGTCTGTCGTTCATATTATAAAGACTCTAATACAATTTTCCTTCTTGTACTCCTTCTGTGTATCTCTTTATTTTCAGACTGGATACCCACTACCCCTGAGCCACTGTACACTCCAACAGGTTTGGAGATAATGCCGCCATACCAAACTCCTGACAAAGGCACTGTGATTTATCTAGGAGAAGAAGGTGGGAACACCTTGAGAAATCTTGCTGTCAGCTATAGGTAGATGAAGCACTTGCTTTGATCTCCTTTATAAGCCTAATTCAAAGCCTGATTAAATCAATATGATTTTCTATTGTGAAAATTGTTGTGAAAATACGAGTGGAGAAAGATAACAGCCAAAAGAGAAAGTGATAAAAGATGAGAGCTGTGTAACTGCAGAATCAACACTAAAGTCTGTGTTGGGAGAAGATTTTATTTTGCTTGCTCTAGTGGTTTTGCCAAGAATAAGAAACAAAATCTGGCCAGATTGGACCAGTGCTTAATTATAGGCTTCTAAGTCTCGCAAGGATTAATTGGACAGAATTGAAGGGAGTTAGTTGCCTAATTCCACCATTACCAGTTGATTATTAGAGTTATTTATTCTTTGCTGTGTGTGCTAAGTTGATCCAGTTTCCTTGGATGAACTTGGAACTTCTGTCAGTTGATGATTTTGGTCTTGAGCTACTTCTACATAGATAAGAAAGATGATAATAATTTTGCAATCCTTAGTGTAACCTAAATGTGGCCACAAAATTTTCAGAAGCACAAAACTGAAAGGGTGCTGACGTCGTTATTGAGGTCAATACAGTTGGTAAAAGCTTGCAATATACTGAAAAGCACTTTTTGACATCATGTTTATTTAGAAATTAGCTACTTCTGCAGTACGGGTATATTATCTCTCAATAGTAGGTTGTTATATTTGGTGGTGAAGAAAACTGGTAACTGCTGTGTGACGAGGAAGGAATTTCTGTCCTCTGCAAATGGACCTACTAACTTATTGCAAGGGATAAGAGGAATGATGCTCCCGAGGAATGATGTTGTGCAGGCGGTTACAGGCAGTTAGCAATTCCCGGGCTAGCAAACATCAAGCAGCAGCAGAGCACTTGCCCTCACTGTGAAGACACTGTATCTAAACATATGGATAGTAATAGACAGTATATGTTGACTACAGGGTGAGTTTCTAAGTGACTGTAATTGTATGTTCACTGCCTTGAGTGTGCCGCTTTGCCTCCTAGCCTTGGGTTTGGCTGGTAGCAGGACCTGCAGAGAACTTCAGAGCCCTGAGCCTTTACTTCCCTTTCCCTGCTTGCACCAGGGAGAGTAGACTCCTTGTGTGAACTGGGCTGCTGGGCACTGCAGCCAGCTGGGGAGCAGGAGGGAAGAGAAGGAGAACTTTGGAGCCCCATCTCCTCCTTTCTGTTCCTGGAAGAGAAACCTCCAGCTTGCTAGCTTTGCCATCTAAGGTTTATAGAAAGAAATATAATTTTTGAAACCCTAAAATCCTCCTTGCAGATAAGCTCTGTAGCGGAGGACAGGCATCTGCACTTATGCAGATTTATCCTGAGTGCCACACTTTGGCATGTAATGCCTTATCACGTCCTGTGGGAGAGAGCAGTGGCACTCTCCAGATTCCCACTGAATTTTCAGCAGCAGCAGCTGGGAGTTACTGCCTGTCTGGGCACTAACTGCTGCTGAGTTTCTACAGGCCTTCCTAAAATCGGATTTCGGAGAGAAAAATACAATCCAATGGTGACTCCCATGCAGAAACATCTCAGATACTATTCGTGCATTTCGTTCGGTAGCATTTGACTGATACAGATGTTTCCAGAAACAGTTTTGCTGGATTAACTACTTATACATTTTTCTTCCTTAACGTTAAGGAAGGGCATGAAGAGGAAGAGAAAGACAGAGAAACTGTGAATGGCATTTCAGCTAAACAGAAAGTAATTAATCAAGTGGGTATCACAGCTAGCAAAGCTAACAGCCCTTCTCTAATGAAAGCCCCTATGAGTCTGTAGTAGCTTCAATCATGAAGAACCATACACTGAATATGGCATCTTTTGCTTATGGCAACAGTGATTTAAGGAATGAAAAAATGAATTATAGGAATCTTGGTTTTACTTAACTTCCCTGAGTAGTACTCAGAGCTTTAGTAACACTACAGGAGAGAATAAGACAGGCTGCTGCAGAATAAACCTCTAGCACAGCCCCAGTCAAGCAAGGACAGACACAACTCTGATCTGAACAGGGGCTGCTGTGCAGCTCTAACCCTGCTGTATGGTACAGGGTCAGTCTCCCTAATTGTCAGGGTAGTAAGGAGGCAGTTTCTCCTCAGGAGGACCGAGCAATAAGGCAATAGAAGCAAGAATACAGGAGCTGAGAATACAACAGCTTGGTGATCAGTGTCTGGCCACCAGATTCTTTATTTTGCTAGTCAGAAAGTTACGTAATGGAGAATTTCACTTCTGGCAGATAAGGCAGCCAATTCAATACCAACAGTGTGAAACCACAGTCTCACAGAACGTAGTTTCAGCCTGGAGTACCTGCAGTTTTCACTGGTCCTCCTTTTCCCTTAGCTGGCCCTAACCCAAGCATCAGAACGCAGCTTGTGCTGCCAGCATTGGCTGGAGTCACCAGCACAGCTACAAATCTGCAGCAGGATTTTGGGGCTCCCAGCTTTCAGCAGGAGAGACATGTCCTCTGTCTCTATTTCGTGGGTACAGTTTAGAGACGACAGGAAGTTTTGATTGCCCTGTTTTTCCATGCGTTTGTTACCATATTGACACCAATACAGAGAAAGAAAATAAATGTTAAGAATAATTCTTGCCTTGATTCTGTAAAGGGAGGATCTTTGACTGTTAAAATTATGCCAAGAATATTCTGGAACCTAGACAGCTTCCCAACCAAATAAGTAAATTCTTGCTGATGGCAAATCTGTAAGTTCTGGTCTTTACTGAAGATTGTATTAAAAACTTCAGTTATGCCTCTGTGAGCCTCTCATCTGAGGAAAAAGCAGCAGAGAGCAAAAGGAGGTATGGGCTCAGACCGCATGCTAAATGTGGTGTGAAAACATCATTTGCGATATAAAAGTAATTGCTGCTGGGTCTGGGCATCATCTTTTTTACTTCTAGAGTAGAATAATTGAATACAGAGATTTAAAAACAAACAAAGTTGTCAGCTACATATGATTTCTGAGTAGAGAAGTTGCCCATTTGACTGGTGAAAAGACCTGGGGGAGCTGAGTCCTAGAGTCTTTCCACCTAACTCAGTTGCTTTGCCTAAGTACAGAGTATGAACTGCTCTTTGCTCATGCAGAGAGACACAGGCACCTCCAAGACAGAGTCAGCTCTTAAGCTGGCTGAAATCCATAAGGCTAAGTGGGAATGGGCAGCAAAATCTTTGTATCTTTTTTTTTACGCTTACCTAAGATATGCTTTGAAGTTCAGGTCCATGCAGTTGTCTGTTTCTAGAAGGAATTTTCAGAAAGATGCAGGTATTCCCTAAAATGACTCAGACTGAAAGACATCTGTTCTACTCCTTCCCCTAGCTAACAAAACCTCCTGCTTTATGTATTCCCGAGTAAGAGGTCTCTGCCCCTTGAAGCAGATCCTCCGCCAGAAAGAGGACAACACACTGATCTTTGAAGCACGGTTTGAGAGTGGAAATCTGCAGAAGGTAGTCAAAGTGTAAGTTTCTAATCTTTTTTTCTTTTATGAAGATGCAGTTATTATCAGAGTTGTTATTATCAACAGCCTGCTATCAGTTTCTGAGCAGGATGTCTTACTCCGGGTTTTTAATTTGTTTTACGTTAGTTGAATAAGCTTCAAAAGTAGTTTCAGGTAACCTTCACATGAAATGGTCTGATAGCCGTTCCATAGCACTGAACGTTTTCTATGGGTGATAATCACCCACACAAACTCAACACCTTTTCTTAAGCAGCTCCTTTTAAAGCATAGTGTGGAGAACATTTTTAGAAGTCCTAGTTATTATTAAAAGTCCCAATGAAGACAGAAGTTGCATTATTGACATGCTTGGTGTGATTAGGCATCTTTTCCTGGCAGCTGTGTAGACTTTGATTTATGACAGTGTAAATCGGATTTGCCCCTGATTCACTGTAGGGTGCTTTTTCACAGCAGACCGCGTTATTTGACACTGCATCATGCTACAGTGCTAACCAGCATCACCCCTCTTTGTCTTCTTTCTGCCTACTAGCAATGAATTTGAGTACCAGCTGACCCTGCGCACCGACCTCTACACAAGCAGACACACGCAGTGGTACTACTTCCAAGTAAGCAACATGCAGGCAGGGATGCCATATCGCTTCACTATTGTCAACTTTACCAATCATAACAGCCTATATAAACGTGGTTTGCGGCCACTGTTGTACTCAGAAGCCGATGCTAAGAAACACAAGGTTGGCTGGCGAAGGACTGGAAATGAAATCAAGTATTACAAAAACAATGCAGGCCAAGGTGGACATCAGTATTTCTCACTCACTTGGACGTTCCAGTTCCCTCATGACCTAGACACCTGCTACTTTGCCCACTGCTATCCTTACACCTACTCCAACCTGCAGGAGTACCTGGTGGCCATCTCTAAAGATCCAGTGAAGTCCACATTCTGCAAGATTCACATCTTGTGCCATTCACTGGCAGGAAACATAGTGTATGTTTTAACTATCACCAACCCCCCTGAAAGTGGCAAGGGCACCGAGAGAAAGGCTGTGATACTAACTGCCAGGGTGCATCCAGGAGAAACTAACAGTTCCTGGATAATGAAGGGCTTTCTGGATTACATTCTTGGCGATTCAGGCACAGCTCGACTGCTACGGGACAATTTTGTCTTCAAAGTGGTACCCATGCTGAATCCAGATGGTGTGATTGTGGGAAATCACCGCTGTTCTTTAACAGGTCAAGACTTGAACCGCAAATACAGATCTAATGGGAAGAAATGTTATCCTTCCATATGGTATACCCGAAACATGGTCAAAAGGTAACCTTGTTTTCTTTACCTTTGTAATAGATGATTTTCCTTTGCACTGTCCCTTGTTAGTATGACTTCTCTGTCACTTGTGTTTTGGTGTTGTTTACATCTTTGCCCTGTACCCAAGCCTTTCTGACTGTTTTGTTTACATTCAGTTGCATTTCATAGTGGGTTATTTTTTTCCTCGGCATTGTGCAGGTTTTACTTTAATATCCTTTTTCCATTCCTGGTAATAAATTATGTCTCCAAAGTAAAAGTATTTTCATCAAAACATTTTCAGCATATTTCTCCCCCCTATCCTCTGCCAAAATCTACTTATCAAATTCCTTATTTCTCTCATTTTCTTCTTTTCTGGCATACAGCCACATCCCAGAATGAAGTTATGTTCAAAATAGATCCCAGATGTCCATTTGACAGCAAAGATTGCCAAGTTTGCTGTATGTTTTGCTACAAATGCATTTGATTTCTTATGCAGACTTCCAGTCACATAGACATTGGATATAAAACTAAGCGTTCAGGTATTAAACTAAACCTTCAGCTAGTAAACTAAATCCGTCTGGTTTAACTTCTGTCACAAATTAATACAAACAAGACTATTGTGCAAAAAGCCAGTGTCAGAATTAGTACATGTGATGTTTTTCATCTTGTTACAGCCTGTTTTAAATAAGATCTGTGCTCTTTCAAATTAGTGTTTTGTCATGTAGATCCCTACCTCTCCTTTTCCATGAGAGTTCCTCTCTCTGCCTTACTGTATGGAGACAGCCTGCACTTGCGAGTGCCCTGTAATTAATATTAAGTATGTCTGCTCTAGTGCTACTGACCTTCGGGCTCATATTCAGTTACTTTCAGTTGAGACAGATACATTCATTACTGCTTCCTTCTTAGTTCCACTGTGGATTTCCAGTTCCTGCCCAGTGTAAACACCCAAGTGACAAGCTGTGGTACCATCGCATCTTCCCGGTAGAGCTCTGCTTCCACACAAATTTGGCCTTGGGGGTGGGTGTGGATTGCTAAACCCCAATGTGTCTACCTGCAAATTTTCTTTAAAAAGTTAGTTAAGCAATAATACATCACAGAATCATGGCACATCATACAAATTGATGTCTCCAGGAAATAATATTTACTGCCGCTTATGCCTCGGTCTCGTAATTGTACAGCATGTATTATTCAACACATGTACAATAGTGAAAGAGCAGCAGGTAAGAATAGCAGGTTTTAGCTGTACAACATGCTTGTATACACATTACAGGGCTGGACGTATATAACTGAGTCTGAGAATTAGAACATACATATGGACAAAGGCTGATGGTGCATACACTTTTCTTATTTCTTTGCAATGACAAGTGTTTTATTCTGAAGGGAACTGAGCAATTTGGCTCTAATTTAGCACACTCAAGGTTTAATTCAGAGCTCAGAATGTGTAACTTGTATTGATTTCGTGCTTTTTTGGTTATACATGAGCTTCAGTGTAACATACTAACTCAGAGTTATTTCTGAGGTGGAGAAAAACCCCACACTTTCAATAAAGTATTCTATGTCGTTCTGTATTACAGAGTGATGGGGGAACGTGATGTTTTTCTGTATTGTGACATCCATGGTCACAACGGGAAAAAAAATGTCTTCATGTATGGTTGTGAGAGAAAGCAACAAGCAAAATCACCATACATGCATCCACGTGTCTTCCCACTCTTGCTAAGCAAGAGCTGCCCAGATAAGGTAAGCAAATGTCTGGCTAGAAACTTACTGGCCTAAAAATTCAAGCACCATCTGGGTGTTAAGGTATCACATTTACTAAAAGACTGCACTTCACCCGGTAAAATAATCTTTAATTGGTTAAAACTAGAAATGGTAGGAATATGAAATTTTAACTCCTTTGAAATTCCAGCACTCCAAATGTATCATGATGAATTGGGACAAAAAGTTAGCATTTTTTAAAGATTTTTTTAAAGAATGAAAAAAACATCAAAGTAACATTGTTTTAACAATGTCAAAAACTAATATTAAGTATTTTGTTCTCATGTGTTAAATGCAGCTTTAAAATACATTGTAGAATTAAAAACAAGTAAGCAAATAAGAAATTAAAGATGAAAAATTTTTCTTCAGATTGAATCGTTTTGAAAACTTCTGTTGAAAATTGTGTCAAAGTCACCATGTTTGTGTAAGATATTTCAATTAGGAAAAAAAAAAGTTTAGTAGGAAACGTTGGCTTTTAAAATATGTCATTTTCCAGCAAAATCTGACTGCAGTAAGCTGCTTTTGAACCAGAAAGGTTGCAAAGGCTCAGGAATAAAAGAACACACAAACTAACCTACTAGATGTCATTGTATCCTTGTAGCTAATGCAGTTTTCATCAGATATCAGTGATAAGTTGGTTGTGAGCTCCAGATCGGTTACATCAAATTGTTGGTCTCTTAGCTTATGAGAGAAGAGCTATGCCAACTTTTTAGTCAATACGCATGTTGGTATGTAGCAGGATTTGGGGTAACTCAGCTGGTCAGCTGTCTGTATAGGATTGTTTAGAAACAGTAAGTACAGCCACATAAAAAATTCTTTGCAGACATCTTAGAAATCCTCAAAGTAAAATAAACTTTTAATCAAAGAGCTATTTTTTCACCTACATCTCCATTATACCAGTAATAACAGTGAGCTCCTGTTTACTTCAAAGGCTAATGCTGTACCTATCTTTTAAGTTCTCATTCACAGACTGCCATTTCAGAGTACGAAAGAGCAAAGAAGGCACAGGTCGAGTGGTAATGTGGAAGATGGGCATCAACAACAGCTACACTTTGGAAGCCTCTATCTGTGGCTCTAAGTTAGGTGAGACAATTCCCTGTAGCTATTTAGTAGGAAACATCAAACAAGACTTTTACTGTTTTTTCATGGAGAATGGTAGCTTCAGCTACCATCCCCTTGTTGGTCTTCTGTCTGATGATTTAAGGTAAGAGTTGGAAAAAACACTAGGGCATTCAACTAGCAACCTTTCAGGCCACCACTAGCATTATTGCATATGTATCATGAAACAACACCATTAGTGGATGGCAAATTAAAAGCCGTAACTAAAGTCAGTTGCATTTTTAGGAGATTTTGTAATAGGGAATCAGTTAACTATGCATTATAGTTAATCCCCTCTGAGTGGATAGATTTGTTCATATAGGCAGAATAATCATCTGTAATATCATCTATATAAAACTCCGGCAGTCATAGACCTGTCTGTCATCTGTCAGTGAAAGATACGTGAGTTTGCAGTCAGCCACCATCCTGAAATAACACAGATACCTAGCAGTCAGCAGGATGACTGATATTTTCATTTCTGTCTTGCTGCTCTTGATGCTGCAGGCTGCAGACAGAGCACCCATTTCGATATGAAAGACTTGGAGTCAATAGGACAGCATTTCTGTGATGCTCTCTTGGACTACTGTGTTCATAACGAGGTAAGGAAGGTCCACCCTAGGCCTTTTCTTCTGCCTCAGTTCATCCTGCTGTGACAAAACATAATACCCTATAGGGTTATAGCAATAATAAATTTGATGATGGCTTTCTTTAAGCAGTAAACTAAATTTGAGCATGTTTGTGACTGAACATGGTTTTGGCCACATAAGAGCCTGATTCTGTAAGTCTACACCTGCCAATATCTATAAACGCCAGTACACATTGCAGAACTACTAGTTAAGTGGAGCTTCACTAGGTCCTGTTCTGTAATTTCTGTGCTGAAACATAGGCAAAGACATCTTTCATGCAATGAAATTGTATGAATTGCATTCATGCATCTTTCATCTAAAGAATTAAAGCACTTTTTCTGGTTGTATACTAGCAGCAAAACACGTCAGAGGGATACTGTTACTGTGTAAAGAAAGTAACGAGAGTTTATCAAATTAATTTAAAAGAATAGAACATCACAATTCCTGCAAGAAGTTTCTTACTTTTGTTCTTTTCATTATTGTGTGCATTTTCCCATGTGGATCTACTTCAGTGAATAACTAAGGTTATTAGATCAAAAGACTTACCAAAATGTCTGTTGTTGTTCTTGATGGAAGTACTTAAAGCCATTTGAAAAAGGTGACTAGGAAGGAACATCACAGGTACAGTAGAGTTTTTGACAGAAATTCATGCTGAAGCCGTACGTACCCCTCAACAGCACTTTGATGATGTTCAGCCTAGAAAACTACATGGCTCTCAGCTGTAAAATAGGAGCACTGTTGTTGTTGCCTAGAGAAAGCAAACTGTCGTTTGGAAAGAAGAAGTCACATTAATATTTTGATGGGTAATTTTATTTTTATGAATATAAACATTATAATGCTGGCTGCTTTATTAATGCTTTCATTGGTTCAGTAGGTAGACCAATGCTTCGCAAGCTTTTTGCATTTTATGCCAATCTTTCAGAAGCCCTGACATTGGAAAAACAGAGCAGTGGCAATTAATACTACTGAGAAAGCCTGGCTCTCCAGGTTCCCAGACTAAAAATAAACAAGCCAAACTGAGTAGGAAGTGAAGTCCCTTGTCAATATGATATGTTTGTGTCCAGGTTCATAAATATTTGCTGAACAGAACGGCATAAGGAATTCAGTCTTGAGCAGCTTGCTTATATGTGTTCCTTCTGGCATTGTGATTATCATGTTTATTTGCAACTCTTTTTTTTTCATAGCTATAATACTCCCTCATGAATCAAAATGGTTACATACTATATTCTGTGCAGAAAAAAATCAAAACACCAGGAAAACATTTTCACAGCAGTGCTAAGAACGGAAGTCATGAAAGCAAAAGTGTGATTGTTTTTCATCCCAGTAGAAACATGTTGTGCTCTTTTTCTGACCAGAGATTGATATATGACAACATTCAACCACTGTAACTTTGGACAAACAGTTTTGTCACCAAAGCTGCTGACATAGAATGACCATTGTTCTTTATTATCTATTTCATCCATGAATGAATTATCAACATCAACAAGTCTGGGGCAGGAAAAAATGGTAAAATTATGTTTCATGAATATATTACTTGATGCACTTAGATCTTTCTGCCATGGAATATGCCTTGGAGCTGGAGGGTATACCAGCTCTTCTCAGTCTCCAAAACTACTAACACCTCACTCCCTCAGCTGGACCTGTTCCACTTCCAGTTTTATTGAACAAGATTTTTCCCAACTCCATCAGACATTTTCTGTTGTGTTTTCCAGCCCAATAGAGAGCTGTGAAGAGAAGAGAAAGGGAAAGGTCACAGGAAACAGGCAGTAAATTTTTTAATTAACTCTGAGATCATTACCAAGCCCCAGCTCAGAAATACTTGTGCTGCCAATGTTTGTAAACCTGCATCATGCCCCTTGCTACCATTCGGAGTGTGTGATTTGATACTCAGCATTAGCTGGCCTAGAAACTACCATGGGATTGTTTATTAAAAGGTCTTTGTAGAATTATCCATTATTGCTATTCAGCGTCCTACATAACTTATTTAGAAAATGCGAGCTTCATTGTAGTTGACAAACACGTAAAAATCCTAGATGAAAACAGTAGAGTCTAATGTTATGTTCCTACTTTCATGAAAAGGAATTTAACTTAAATATTTTTTGTAATGCTGAGCACCCAACAGCTTGCAGAGTGAACACAAGTTTCTGAGTTTTCTGAGCTTTTGAAAATCAGTCCAAATACTAAATGCCTAGCTTGCTTTCTGCTTAAAAAAAAAAAAAAAGAAAAAAGAAAGAAAAAGAATATTTACATGTTAACTGTTTTCCCACTAGTTATTGAACCCTTACCAAGCTTCCCCTATCCCAACCTAGTGTACACTCTTTGAACAAGCCATGAAGTGCCTGATCATAAAGATTATAATACCTTTTTGTCATTCAGTCTTTTAGAACTTACTAATAATTAATTCATGTTTCTGTTTTGTTTCACAGACTCAAGGTGTTGAAACTCAACATAAGATATTTCAGGTACCTGACCCAGTAAAAAAAGGTAAACATTATATGTTTGTTTAATTCTTAAAATCCCAATAAGCCTATTTTTCCCTATAATCTCAAACCTCAGTAAAGAGTATGTCCCGAAAAGATAAGGGCAGAGTTCTTTGGCTGGGATTTCACTCAGTCTCAGCATTTGAAAGAGTTCTTTTTTCTTTAGTTTAAACTGTCTTCATCACATTATCACACTCTGTTTTACTGATTGGGAATGGACTCAGAAAAACTGAACCCAAGGCAAATTCCAGAGAGATGAAAAAATACTTGTTCCTATTGGCAGTAGGGTACACACATTTGTAATGTGCTTGTTTTGTCCAGAGAGACTAGAGGAGAAAACATTCATTGAAGACAAACAAGGCAGCCCAAATCCTATGGAAAACTGGGATCAGCCAGAACTTACTTGTTTCGGTACAGACAAAATGAAAGAAGCAAATGTGGAGGCTAAGGAAACAGAACTGGAGGACTTGAGTCATTGCAAGCATGAGGAAATCTGGGAAAGGTTTGGGTTTCAAAGTGAACAAGTAGCTCAACATGAGTTATCTTCGTACTGTGCCACAAGGACAAATACAGGTTTTGCCTATGTGAAAATAGAGGTAAAAGCTATCTTGACTTTTTTGTAGAACTTTTCTGAGAGTGATACTGAATTACTTTGACTATTTCTGGTGTCATCATTATTTTAAAGATTTTTTTAAAAAGAAGAGTGCAAAAGAGAACCCCTCAAAGTATGTGAGAACTGGAGACAATCTCATGTTGTGACAAGTGAGAGAGTTGAGTCACTTTATGATGAAATGAGATTTTATGGGATGAAAATCGTCTTCTAAAATATAAAGATGTTCTTCAGTAGAGTAGACTTTCAGACGTTTATCATGGACCTTACCCAGTAGTTTCCTGCCTCACCGTACCCTGCAGGTGAGGTATTTGCAGTGCAGCACACAGCCAGCTGCAGCTAACCTGGTCCATGGCTGGCTGGTAAGATGCTTCTGCCAGGCCACAGGAGCTTGGGCTGCAGCAGTGATTTTGCCATTTGAGGAGACGTCATCTTCAGCTGCCGTCAGTGCCAGGGCCATGCCTGTCACAGGAGCTGGTGTGCTGGAGACCCATGTTTTGAGAAAGAAGATATATCAGCCACCTGGAGTATAGAGGGAGAGATTAAGTTAACAGTGACTCACCCTCTGCCAGCCTCTATGTCCAGGGACAAATCATTACAGCTGTAATTGGCTTCTGTGGGACAGGCAGTCCGGTTAAGTACAGTTTAGGTACGGTACAGTTAAGTACATTTAAGTGTTATGACTGATGAGGGCTTGCCTGAGATAGAGATCAATAAAGAATTAATTTTTAAATTGTTTTGCAGTGTTGGGTGACTTGAAAGCTCTTTTTTCCCCAGCTGCAGCTGTTCATTCCTAGCTGTTGTGTACCATACCCAAGGGTAAATATGTAACAGATCAAGTTCTAGGCTTTCCTGGAATTGATGTTGCTTAGAGGAAGGAAAAAAAAAAACAAAAAAAACCCCAAAACAAACACAAAACAAATCCTGGCTCTTAATATTTTGTTACTGTGACTTTTACATCCAGACTTGAGTACTACCTCACAGCCTGTAAAACACTTTATATACCCTTTTTCTCCTTCTTGCTGCTTTTCCAGAGATGTCTTATCATCGGGGGTGTAGTGAAGGCAGGTGCTATACATGTATCTGAGAGGAAGCAATCTTTCGCCCAAAGGTTGCTGTCATTCGGGTACTATCATCTCACCTGCGCTGGACCCCTGTTCAGCTGCTGCCTGAATGCAGTGGCACCACCGCTCTGGAGGCTGCCACACTACTTACAGCTTCCCTGGGTGCTGGCACTGCTCAGACCCCAGGGCACGTTGTTCTTACACAGCCAGCCACCCTGCAGTAAGCACTAGCAACACCAGCAGCTCATGAACACATATCGCCTGTCAAGCTCTTCTTCTCTCCCACTCCCATCCATGCTGCTTGAGCAGTGGAGCTCAACAGAGTACTTCCACTCTGGACATGTCTGCTATCGCTCTAGGCCGGCATCATTTGAATGTCAAACACTTGCTTTCCTTGGAGCAGACGCTAGGATTGAGAACATGTCCTTCAACAGAGGTGCCTTTGGCAACTTCACTTCTTGATTTACAGTTTTATGCATAGTGGAACAGTTTCAGTGGGAGCTACGTAGAGTGTCTTTAGCCCAAAATAGCCTTTATTAGGCAATAGATGAAGAAGGGGAAATGAGCACGTGAGTTGGAATCTGCTCTGTATGATGAAAGTCTTAATCCCCACAACTAGTCACCTGAGTAAATGCTTTGATGTCCAGTGATGTCTGCTTACAGTAAGTAACTGTATCAGTCTTGGTCAGTTATGGAGTCTGAACTGTCTAAGACAAATTGTGTTGATTTTTTTTCTAAGAGATCTGATACGCACTTTCAATATGTTTTTTTCTACTTTTTACAGTAAAATTGCCAATTGCAGCCTCTGCCAAACAAGTAGGAGGGGATTTCAGGTAGGTTGCTATTATATTTTACAGGTTTCTAGCATTTTTCACAAAGCAGGAATGAGAGCTGATCTCAGTCTGATTTCTCTACAAATCCACTCCCCTCCTTTTTATGCACCTCTGACATTGTGCTTCATTGTTTTTCATTCATAAACTAGACAACTGTCCTTGGCCACTTCATCCCATGGTTGAGACTGCAGTGGAAGGTGATACTAGAGAAGCAGAGAATTCTCTTTCCTCCATCTCATCTGAAGCACCAGACACACTTCATCAGCACATAACTGAATCTCCTTTCCCCAGCCTTGCTGGACTCACTGGCACACAAGCAGCGATGTCGTGCTTTGCTGGAGAAAGGGATGATTGCTGCTGCCTTGGCAGGGAGGGAGAAGATAGGGCCATGCAGCTGCTAAGAAGCAGAGCAGAGGTGTGAAAATAAAGGCCAAGCCAGGCTAGGTGGCACAGACTGTCTGTTTTGACATTTACTAGTTTTAGTATGGTTGGATATCTTAAAATCACAATATTGTCATGGTGCTGGTGCATAGCTCATTACTACTGCATTCCCTTCACTTCTAGGTTCTGGTGCTTTGGTGATGAGCAATGAAGGTCGTAAACAGAGATGTGTAAGACCCCGTGGCAGTAACACTGATGATCAATATTGATTACTTTCATAAGTACCTACCTACTGATAGCATAAAATATTCTGTGTCTTGCTGAGAGTACACATGGCTATTGTTGGGTAACAGCAAAGTGGAGTTAGCCAGCTAGTTAGATTGCAGCAGATCCTGCCACAAACACCTTATGAAATAATACATATTAATTTGTTCACCCTAAATGATTTCAAGGACTCTTGCTTTGCACCTTACAGGTCAGACTTTGCTACACAAACTTAAAAATTTTAGGCTTTCCCCTGATAAAAGATGAAAGAAATATCTTTAGTGTCTGTCTTCGCTTCTGTGATGGGTACTTCTGGCTGACTCAGAAGGGATAGTGGTATGGTGACTACATGATATTGGCAATAGTGTGTGTAAGATAATGTGATGGCATTGGGGTTCTTTGTAGTTTGAAATCCAGTAAATTACTGCTTTTTTTTTTCTTTTTTCTCATATAATTATTAAGAAATGCTTCAGACTAAAGTAGCAGGAATTTTACCTGCAAGGATTTTCTAATCTGCATGGTTATCCAGTCACGAATTTTTGTGGAGATAAATTATTTTCTGACCTGACCTCTGTGTTTTTAGCTCTGAGAGTCTCACCCATGATCGTAAAGGCAATCAAGAAAAGCCATCTGTGTCACAGGAGGCAGGAAAAAGTGTGTGCCATGATATGATCCCATCCACAAGAGAAAATTTCTGTTCATCCAGCTTTAATCTGGTCTCCCAGAAGATGAAGAAACACAATCGCGAAAGTGTCTCCAAGTCTGCAGAGAAGACATTTCAATATTTAAAAGGTTTCTCAGTTATTGTTCTATTTGAAATACACCAAAAAACAGGATTTAGTTCTGTTTGGTGGGTTTCTTGGTCTAGCTATCTCAAGGTACTGGAAGACATAAGATAGATGGTAGCAGTACATTAGCAGTGCTGGAAAACTCCTACCTGTTCAGCAGCAGCTGATACACCGTGGCAGATACCAGAACTGGTGTCATGGAGCTTCCCAGCTGAGATCTTAGAGGTCCAGAAGCTCTTTAGCTTCTTTGTGAACAGCTCAGGGAAAAGAGCTTGGAAAATCTCGACCTAATGGCAAAGGATAATGCCTCTAACCCTGCACTGTCCTTCTGTGGTTACTGGTGGGAGAGGCTCTAGCCGTCGGTTCATGGCTTTTCATATCAGTGTGTCATAAAGGGTCTAATTCTGTGAAATGTTGGAATTAGCCTTTCGGGGGGAGAGGGGACAATAGAATATCGTATCGCTGGAGCAATAAAACCAGGTCCTGTGCCTATGGTGAAGTTTCCACATTTTAGTACAAGATTTTGAATCGTGCTGTGGCTCTCCTTTAGTAAAGGAAATGTTTCTGCCTTGATACCACAGTTTCTTGTGAAGGAAACCAAGGCCCTGTACTTTTTTAGTAAGTAGTAACTCCATAGTAGTTGATATGGATTTGTTTTTTCCTCCTTTTTGGCTCAGGTCATGATCATAGTACAAAGAACAATTCAAAACAGGAAGAAAGGAAAATGAAGGAGAGGCTCCCCTCAAAAAGCACAAGGCCCAAGAAAACCAGGACAGCAAGCCAAGACATAAATTTTGGGAAGAGTAAATCCTGCCAGGCACAAGACACACCACAGTTCTCTGTGCCATAACTGCCTGAAACAAAGAAAAGACAACATGCTGCACAATACCCGGGTATATTTTGGAGCCCCAGTTCTTCAGCCAATGAAGGCACATGAAAGTATCACGTATCTGATTTTCTTAAACAATTCCCAAGACTTTGGTTATGAATTATGACTCTACCAGCGAGGGAGATAGATACCTGCAGAAATCAAAATTCTTCTTGCTCTTTTTTTTTTCCTGAAAAAATAGTTCACACACATTGGCTAATGTACACATGAAGTTTCTCTCACCACATAAAGAAGTATCCCAAATTCTAAACCAGTTTAGTAGGGAGTCTCTCCTGAATATAAAGTATCATTTGTCTTAAACAACATATACTGGATTTGTGAGGCAGACTCCACCTCCAGAAAGAGGTCTGTGAAGAGCTAAGGCCAGCAACCTCGTCATGACACCTACAGAAGATAAGCATAGAGTTTCATTTCACTGAGATTTATTTATTTTAAGTTGTCAGCAGATTGCAGATGAGAAAAAAATTAGTCATTTTATGATTTCTTCTGAATAAAAGTGATTTCTAAACAATGTAGAAAAATATGAAGTCGAATCCAGCCTCTCTTCTCATCAGTCGAAGTACTCCCACAGGAATCCCTGAAGTCTGGTACAATGGGGCAGTACTAGCTATAGCTGAGAAGGTTTCTGATTAACTAGAGGGAATTGAGTTTTGCTGTGGAGATTCCCTCAGGAATGAGGACCAGGGTCAAGTCCAACTTGTGGGAAGCAAGTGTAGTAGCTTACTTTTAAAACAGTAGGCTAATATAAGCAAAACACTTTTGAAAGTCCCAGCTTATCTCATGCTTGTGATTGTTAATAATTGCTGACAGTGTTGCTGTGCGTGCTTTAACTGCACCACAAGACCTGCAGAGCAGTTCGTTCCACTGTAAAGCCATGTGAACCTCTCCTTAGTGCACACAAGAAATTACATTTCTATTTCAGGAAGCAGTTCCAGGAAGAAAGGTTTGCACAGGAATTTAGCAGAAGCTGGCTTCTGGGAAGTGCTCTCCTTTCCCACACACACCAGGCTCCAGCAGCCCAAACACTCCATCCAATCTCTCCTACCTCCAGGCATATCTGTGTAGAAGCCCTGCTTTCTTTCTCTTCTCCCTTCCCATTCTTTCTCCACGAGACATGTTGATGATCATCCCACTGCTTCCTCCACCCCACACCCATCACACCTATCCTTCCCAACTGCACCATCATCAGATAGACTGAGCATCTGAAGCCAAAAGAGCAGCCAGGGAACACCTGTAAAATGTCCCTAGGAAGGAGATCAACAGGGCATATTGCATCCTGCCCAGCCTTCAGGCACAATCTTCCGTGCCCAAACGCCTGGAAGGAGAAGGCAGAGGAATTACTTGCCAGAGAGGCAGACAAAGATGTGAAGGAGGCCTCCAGAATAAGAAGGTCAGTGGTACCAAGGGCAAGTCTTGAGCCAGAGGCTAACTGTACCTCTCCCTGCTGACAGCCTTGTCATCCCAGCAGGCACTACAAGCGGCAGAGAGTGAGACCCTGCAGGGGAGGAGACACAAGGCTCTTCAGGAAACACTGAGGAGCGCTTCTGCCATAGGTGCACATTCAGGCAACCAGCTCTGGCCAGGAAGATGCCTCACTCCGAAAGTAACATTCCCAAACGATGTATTTATTGCTCAGAGCAGAGCAGAGAAGGACAGAGAGATAGAGGTTTGTACAAAGGCGAAAGCCAGGATGTGTCACACCATCTGTCACACTCATGAAGGCTGAAGCGTAGGATATGGGAAGGGGATCAGACACTTATTTAGGAAGACAGTGGCTCGAGGGAGAAGTGCTGTGGCATGATGGAGCAGACCCATTGTGGCAGTCATCCTGATTGCCCCAGCAAGCAGGACCCCAATACGAAGTGAGGATGATTGCGAAGGAGCTGCTTGTGACTCCTGCCTGTGGTAGCAAAATGGCAACCTTCCCTGCAGTGCTGAGGTCAGCTAGGGAGTTGGCTGATCACCAGACTCAACTCAGGCACCTATTTCCTTCCTGAATGACAGAAAAGTGAGTTGCGTGAGGCGAAACTGAGCCCCTCTTGAGAGCACAAACATGCCTCCTGCCAATGCATGTTTCCTCACTGTTCATAGGTCTTGCCTCGGTGGTCTCTGCTCATACCTCAGTTTCCCAGCCAGCAGCCCCAGTGTTAGACAATGGCCATATTCAGCCCCAGCACTTCCTTCTTTGTCCCTGCCATTCACCACGTTCAGCTCAGCAGCTATGGCTGCTAGGCTTTATTTGCTGCAAGGCTTCCAACCCTGCCCCTGATTTCGCCCACCGTAACCCCTGCCCAAGCCATATGTGGTCTGACCCACCTCGATGCAGATCCTTGTCCTTCACAATGCTAGTTATTCTGCACATACAGGACAGACAGGAATGCACCTCCGCACCATCACCTGCCTGATGGCTCTATCTATTGAGCTTCTCTTAAGGCTTCCTCATGTATTTCCTTTCACCCGCTTTGTGCTCTTGGACCTGAGTGCCAACATTACAGGCTCACAACCTGTGTACCACCTGGAGGTTTCCAGACCATGCCTAGATGTGGAATGACTAGGTGGGACTCCGTGAACAGCTTCGTGGCAAGGTGTCCCAGACGTATCGCACCCCCAACACACATCTCTCAAGGGTTCAAAGGTTTCCTGTCTCAGCAGGCAGCTTGCTCCTTCTCCTGTGCCTGCGTAGGCACTGCATCTGCGTGCGAGGGGGAGCTCGGGCAAAGCTGGGTCTAGGAAACAGAGGGAGCGGAGCAGCATTTAAAGTGCAAGAAGGGCAAAGAGGTCAGTGAACTCCAACAGCGCTGCAGTACTGGGGTCAGCACTGGAACGGTCAGTCACCTCTACAGAAGTGTCCAAACAAAACAAACTCATCTCAGCCCCTGTGGACACCCAAGCCACTCCAGTAGCACAACTTTCCTGGGTGAGCTTAGCCCAGCCAGTGATTCACATTGGTTAGCACAGGCGGGAGAAGAAAGTGCAAACCTGCCCCCAGCTCGGATGGCAGTGGCTGGGCTCAGCTTGTTTTCTTTCTCATGTTTAGCTGACGCAGTATCAGGGAGGAGCATGACCCACAAAACCGAAACAGAAAGCAGAAGCAGCTGCCTGTGACATAAAAGGGACCGTGGTGTCACAGCCCAGCCTGCACGGGACCTGCTAGCAGCCACAGATCATCTTGGCTCGCCAGAGTGACACCTCGGCCCTCTCCAGTGTGATTCGTCTCCACACCCAGCTGGATGGGCAGCCTGTAAGTATCCGCCACTGGGTCCCCCACCTTTTTAATGCCGCTGGCATCAGAGGGGAAAAGTGATGCTGCAGGGTGCAAATGTCTGGGAGGGAGCAGGTCCTTCCCCAGCTGTGGGACACTTTCAGGGCAGTTCCTCCACAGTCAGGTCCATGTGCCACTGGCTGTTTCTGTTTGCGAGCAATCTTAGTTTGTCAGCAGCCTTTCTTCACCTGTAGTTTCCCTGCAGCCAATCCTGCCTGAGGGGGAAAGGGATCCTGCGGGGCAGCGGGTGGCTTGAAGGAAAGGTGCCAAGTCCAAAGCTGCCTTCCTTTCCCACGGCTTTTGCACAGCATTACTCTCCTCAGCAGTCGGGGAGAGGGGATGCAGGTCTTCTGAGGGGCTCTTTGGTGCAAGAGAAAATGCCTGTTCCCTCACCCCTTTGCGCTCAGTCTGTTCACTGCAGCAGCATCCGGTAGCTCCACAGAGATGTTTGTCCCTGCCCAGAGGCCAGGTCCTGTGCCGGAGCTGTGTACCTTGGCCTCCCCATCACCCTGCCTTTGCCCAGGCACTCAGACAGCAGCTCGGCAGGGGGGGACACACAGCTCCAGCCTGGGACGGCATCACCTGCCTATGAGCCAGCAGAGGGAAGGGCCATGCAGTCCGGGCAGCACAGAGTGTCCCTATGAGCACCATCTTGCACACAGACAACCCATGGAGCTCCTGAGCCGTGCCCATGGAGCCTCGCTCTGCCTGGGAGACCAAGACATAGAGCACTCCCATGGGGAAGTCCAGTGCTTCCAGTGATGCCTGCCCAGAAACGGGGGGCTGAAGCCAGGCTGGGGCTCACTGTGCCATGCTTGGGTTCCTCCTATTTGCACCTCTGAGTTAGAGCTGCAGACTCTCCCAGCCAAAGGCACAGACGCCTCCTTAGAGGCGGAGGGGCTGCAGTTGTCTGGGAAAAGCCCCAGCTGCACTCTGGATGACGGCTCTTTCCTGTTTATCCCCTGTTTCTCAGCCAGGCTGCCTCCAAACTGGCCTCAGGGCTGAGCTGCAGAGTTCACGAATGCCGTGTCTTGGGCTGTACTTGGTGGCAGGGTGCCAGGTCTCAGCTTTCATTGCCAAGCCGTACATTGCCTCCAGGCCAGCTGTGCACTCTCTGCCCCAGCTCACACCAGGCATGTTTAGACCCCTGTCACAGTCACACCTGGGGACAGGGATTTACCTGCTGGGTTTGGCTGGGGAGGCAGCAGGAGGCCGAGGAGGAAAATCTGCATGCAATTTGGCAGAGCAAACAGAGGGGCATCACTGGGACACGAAAATAGGTCCTTATAGATACAAGCCTCAAAGCAGAGGAGAAGGCAGAGATACCACAGGATTTCCCCCAGCCGTCATACATGCAGAGATCACACAGCAGCACAGGGGCTCTGAGGTGGCTCTCCTCCCTCTACCCTTGCTATGTATTTCCACAAACCTGCTAGGAATAATCTGTCCCCTCTCTAGTAAACGCGTAACTAGGACAATTTTTAATTGCTTTTATATTTTATGGAAGGAGGGGAAGGGGGGGGATAAAAGGTAATGTGAGATGATTGAACAAAAAGCCCGTGTTTCTACAAGCCTGCTTTCCTTAGGAAACCAGTCTGTAGGAGTAAGACAGGAAGGGCTAGTGGGTGGGCCGGGGCAGGGCCAGGAGCCAGGTGGGCTGTATTGGTCCCGGCTCTTAGTTCCGACAGAAGCCCTTGGGGAGCTGATCAGATAACCAACAGCTCCCTCCAAGTGCAGCTTATTCTCCCTCTGAGGGCTGCGAGGTGGGATGTCAGGGAGAACAGTGGGCAGGCATGAGCCCTTGTAGGACAGGGACAGGGAGAGGAAGAGCAGCAATGCCTGGCTGCAGGAGAGCATGTGTATAGACAAACCAAGAGGCAATACAAGGGGCGAGACAAACCCTGGTGAAATTACACATGCGTGAGGTCTCATGCTGCAGTGTGCTCTGGGCCCAAGCCTGGGTATTTTTCTAGTCATTTGTGTCTTCATTGTAGATCCAGAACAATGGGCATCCTCCGTGTGACGTTCCCGTCTCTCCAGAAGCCTGTTGTGAAGAAGTCCTCCAAGGGAAGCTGCAAGAAGTAGTGAGGTATTGACCAGGGGAAGGGGACAGGTCAGTGTCTGGATGCTGTGACCCCCTTCCATGCTGTGTTTGTGTTGCTCCTGGCTATCACTGTGCAGAGAAGTTTGAGACAGAGAAGCTTTATCCCTGTGCACATTATACATAGGTGCCCACACCCAAGTATCCAGGGACACAGGGAGTGGTAGGGGGATGCAGAAGTGTCTTAGTCACCATCACTGCAGCCATGCACCGGGTATAGGTTGCGTGGAGTCTCTCCTGGCACTCTAAAAACTCAGAGGCTGTGCCAAATCCACAAGCAGCTGTGGGGTGATGGCCTGGGACATCCAGGACATCGGGATGGTATACCACTGGGCAATGGGCAGTGGAGGGGAGACAGCAGAACCGACATTGCGAACTTCTTGAGGGAAGGTGGTAAATGATTCACAGGAGATAATGCTTGGCAAAGGCAGGAAAGGGATTATTTGCAGAGCCTCAAACCGGAGGCTGAGCTTGAAGCCAAGGTCTATGAGCTCCTTGCCTGTGTTTGTGCCTCTGCGCAGACCCGGGTGGACAGTGCCGCGTGGCTCCACAGCCAGGGATACCCCTTCCTGATGCCACTTCCCTGCTTTACAGCGTGAAGTAGAAGCCTGCAAGAGGGCACTGAGGACAGTCCACATTTCTGGCAGAGGAGCAGGGAGCCGGTTTTGCCAGGCAGCCTGGGAGAGGAGCGAGGAGGATGGCAATCACAGGTCTGTCTCCATAGCACCCCTCTCCCTGGGCCTCAGAGGAGGGCCAGTGGATGCAGGTAGGTCCGGGGCGCCTCTTTGTGGTGGACAACTGCCTGTCCACCTGGGGCATCGGTCCTCAGGCAACCGGGACAGTGAAGCACTATGTCTGCCAGCCTCAGTGGGGAGCAGGGCTGTGGGCCATCAGCCCTGCTGTGCCCAGGAATGTACAGGCACGAAAGGGCCTCATGGGCCTATGGATGCTGGAAACAAGTGGCATCAATGGCATCAGGCGTCCCAGAGCCAGGGGTGGGAGGGTGGGGAGGCAGGGGGAGGCCTGCACTTCAGACCCTGTCATGCCTGCATTTCTCTCAGCCGTCCAAAGATCACAAGGGATGTCCTTGTCTGACCAGAACTGAAAGAAAAGCATTTTCACAGAATAGCTCTTAACCCCCTCCCTACCAGGCAGCAGTGTTTTGCTCCCCTCCCATCACTGCAGTTTGCTGACAAATGCCTCTCTTGTCCAACGTGAGACCATGGTGCAAAGGCCATGTGTGGGGCTAAGGGAGCCATACTGTGCTCCCAGTGCTGGTCCATACATGAGACATCATTAGGCTACCTTTGCTGTGACCAAAAATGCACCGCTTCAACCCAGTAACAGGTGCAGAGCACAGTCAGAGGCAGAACTGAGACACTGCTGCTCTGCTTGCAAGGGGCCGAGACCTCAGTGACACAGGCTCAGAGCACATCTTGGGAAGTGTGCTGTAACACGAAATGACAAAGAGGTGTCCCCCTTCATGTTTTGCAGTGGGCATCCCCACAGCAGTCTTCACCATGCTATCAAGAAAGCATGCAGGCACCAGGATTGGTCTGAGGTGCACCAGGGACCTCCTCTGTGTGCTGACCCACCTCGAGGCTGCCGGGACCTTGGCCTTGATGCTCTACGCGCTGCTGTGGGAAGCCGGGAACCTGGTCGACCTCCCTGACAAACGCATTGGCTTTTACAACTTCTGCCTGTGGAATGAGACAGCCAGGGAGCTACAGTGCCTGGAGTATGAGCATCTGCAGGTGATGGGCATCAGCCTAGCAGGAATGGTGCTAGGCAGGGTTTGCGTGTATGCCTGTCTGGTCTTCAGCATGTTCTACCCCATTTTTGTGATGCATGTGAAGTGCACAGAGGAGAAAGAGGGCTGGAAGGTGATCCTCATCATACTCGTCATCAAGATGATAATGCTGTCTGGAGGCCTGGGTACATTTCTTCTCCAAACCTCGCAGTGGATTCACCCCTGTGATTTCACTGGGGGCTTCCTGGCACTGCTTGGGGCTCAGGCTCTGCTACTGCTCCAGATTCTCACTACCATTATGTACCTCAACTGGGAAAAACACACACACCCATGTCAAAGCCCTTTTAGTGAGGAGGCCCTGCCCATTGAGATTTGACAGTGAAGAAGATGCAAGAGCTACCGATAGCCTGATAATCCCACTACAGCTTTTGTTACTGTCAGGAATTTGACCCTTAGTGCAAAGGCCTATGTACAGCCATGCTCTGGCACACGGCTATGTCAGGCAGCAGACACCAACAGGTACAGCACAGCGTGGAAGTTCCCAGGAACAGCAGCGTGTAACACCCCTCAGCCTGGGGCACAGCATCAAAGTGACAGCGTTTCTGGCCCTGACCCAGAGGACAGTGAAGGGGACAGATCAGAGCCAGCACAGAGCACCAGGAGGGGCAGCCTAACAACTTGCTAAACACTGAACACAGCCTTAATGAGAAGGGTTTCCACAAGGAAGCAGAGGATTTTGGTGCAGAGCCCCAAGTCTGTCCTCACTGATATTACGGGGCTGAGCCCAGCACTCCAGCAGCCTTTGAGACTCCAGAACTGGTTCTGTGCGAGGGCAGCCGACTGCAGAGCTAGGTCAGACCAACACACACCCCACCCAAAGGAGTGCTTGGGGAGCAGGGCCAGGGCTGCCAAAGGCCGGGGTACAGTGCCCCAGCTGGGCCATCATAGCCAGAGCACTGGATGGGGTCTCTCCGCCGCGGTGGTGCACAGCACCACTCCATGCCATGTCTGTAACTTCGCACAAAGTGCCTGCTTTCCCCCCTACCCCTTTCAGAGTCCGTTTTCTCTCTTGCTGCAATCTTGGTGGGGATGTGGCTGGTGATGCTGGTTTGACTGATTTCAATAAAGGCTCTTGCACCTGCCCCGGCCTCATTTGGTTTGTTCATCCCCTTTCAGACCGGGCCATCCTTGTCCCTTCCTAGACCCCCATGCACACTCGCATGGGGTCAGCCCCCTCGGGATGGTCCCTGCCCCTACCAGTCTGCTCCCACCCATGTCTTCTTCAGCCATGGGAGGTGTGCCTGAGCCTGGAGGGAAATTCAGCATCAGTTCCAATGGGGACAGCCTGCCAGAGCCCACTGCAGCTGTCACAGAGCAACAGAAAAGACAAGGGAGCCCCAAGGCTGAACCATGACTATCCAGCTATGCAGGGCCAGCAAAGGCCATGCAGGGGCAGCAACTCCATGCTGCCCTCCTGTCCCAACACTGACCCACCAAAGGGACACTCACAGAAACCGGAATGTCCTCTTTAATCTGTCCGTGCTCTGAGATGCCAAAGAGAAATTAACTAATCTGGAGCCCAATACCACTGAACCCAGCACACACTGGGAGAAGTGTGTGTCCCCCTCCTTTTCCCCTATGGCCTTCATGGGCCTCCCACCAGCTCCATAGGCCACCAACAAGGCAGATACACAGTCCACTCCAGGCCCTCCTCCCCCCATCCTCAGTGCTGTCACCCTCCCCACTCTCCCCTTTGCTCCTGGGGATCCACAGAGGGGATGATGTTAGCTGAAAAAGATCTCCCTGACATATTTCAGAACATCGTCCTCAGAATCCTCCGAGCCTGTCCTCTCTGCGTCGGCACCAGCAGCAGCATCAGGAGGGGATGGGAGAGCTGGACTGCGGTCGCTGCCTCCCCCCATGCTGGCTGTGCTTCCAGGAGCCTCCTCTGGTGTTGGCTGGAGCTCCTGCTCCTCTTCACTCCTGGACCGGGCCTTCTCCTCATCTTCATCACGCTGGAGATTCTTTTTAAAGGGAAGACAACCCGACCCGTCTGTGCATGACCTCACCCGGGAGCACCCCAAGGGGCAGGGGATGCCATCCCCGCGGGACACCCCCTCGCCAGTCCCCAGTTCGCAGGGGTGGTTGTTTTCGTCCCCTACAGCCCTGCGGGGCCGCCGGGCAGCAGAAGCAGCCGCACCGGTCCCGGCAGCCTCCGGGAAAGGGAGGAGGGAACTGGGAAACCCGGGCGGCGCCCAGCAGCGGCCCCAGATCCTCCTTCCGGAGGGGGGCCGCCAGGGAGCCGGGGGCGGCGGCGCTCCCTGCCCGCGCCCCGGAGCCCTCCCGGCCGCGCTCGGGTACGGCCAGGCCTGCGTCCCCACCCCCGGGCATCCGGGCTCACCTCGGCCAGGACCGCCAGGGCCACGTCCACCAGCTCCGCCTCGTTCATGCAGTACTGCACCGCCGCCGCCCTGGGCACCGCAGCGGGACACACTCAGGGCGGGCAGAGCTCGGGCAGGGCCCGGCCTCGCCCGCCCGCCGCCCCCGCCCGCTCCCCCGGCCCCAGCGACGCTACCTGGGCCCTGCCGTCGCTTGCCGCCGCCGCCGCCCGGCCTTGGGGGGCGGCGGCGCCGCCTCCCGCTCGTCCCCCGCTGCCCCCATCCAAGCCGGCAGGAGCCGCCGCCGCCCGCCCTCCGCCATCCCCCGCTCGGCGGCTCGGCGGGCGGGGCGAGGCGGGGCGGCAGCGGGAAGCACGGGGCTCCCCACGCCGCCGCTGAGGAGCCGCGGCAGGTGCGGCGGTGGCGCCGGGGCGGCTTGTCCCCCCGACACGCCGAGCCCCCACCGGAGCAGGCACCGCCCGTGGGGAGGTGGGACGGGGCGAAGCTTTGCTGCACGTTCCAGGCTTTGTCAGCAGCTCCGGCCGCGGCCACCCCGCCCGTGGCCACCACTACAAAGGCCACCACTACAAAGGCCACCACAGCCCCTCACAACAAGACAGACACTGAGGTGCTGGAGCGGGTCCAGAGAAGGGCAGTGAAGCTGGTGAGGGGTCTGGAGAACAAGTCCTGTGAGGAGCGGCTGAGGGACCTGGGGTTGTTTAGTCTGGAGAAAAGGAGGCTGAGGGGAGACCTTACCGCTCTCTACAGCTACCTGGAAGGAGGGTGTAGCGGGGTGGGTGTGGGTCTCTTCTCCCAAGTAACAGGCGATAGGACAAAAGGAAGCGGTCTCAAGTTGTGCCAGGGGAGGTTTAGATTAGATAATAGGAAAAAAATTCTTCATCAAAAGGGTTATTAAGCATTGGAACAGGCTGCCCAGAGAAGCGGTTGAGTCACCATCCCTGGAGGTATTTAAAAGACAAGTAGCGGTGTTATCAAAGCATGTCCCTGTTGAAAGGCCTTATGTGTATTCTCATGAATAACGAGGATTCTATCCTTGAATGTATCAGGCATGGGCTAAGGAAAAGAACTCCTAATCAAGGGAGGCAAGTATTGTATCATTCTCAAGGAAGCACATCCAGCATAAGGACCTTGAGGATGGTACTGATCTACACATTTTTGGGAAGCTTAGCCAACGTGTCAGGAAAGTGAAAATTCTTAGTGTCCTAAGCTGAACTACCTTCATTATAATACTAAAAATCACGCCCATAGGTCAAGAAGACCCATGCCCAGGTGAAGACCCTTCCCTTGAGCATGTGTGGTAGCTGTAACTTGATGGTGTAATTGTATGTAAATTACTAACCCATTAAATATAGGTAGGAGGTACTAATATTATAATGATGTTGTAAAATGTGTATAAAAATCACGCGGAGCATTCTGACGGGTATGTATGATAGGAGGTGAAATCCCCCCCACACCCAACGCTGCAAATAAACTAACGTTGGCTTTCTGAGCTACAAACCTGGTTTGGAGAGTGATAGTTTCGTTACGGATTTCGGTGACGGGGTGCTGAGGGACAATGGTTTGGCGGTAACTCGCCCAGTGTTGGGTTGACAGTTGGACTCCGCACTCCTAAAGGATTCTATTGGACTCCACAACCCCGCACACAGGGCTCCCGCACACCCGCTGGGCAAGCGCCACCTTTCCCAAGGCACCTCCCGGCCTCCCGTTTGCGGCCCCGGGGCCTCCCTGACGGCGGAGGCGGAGCCCGCTCGCCCCGGCCCGGCGTCGCCCCGCCCCCGCCACGCCCCCTCTGTGACGCTTCGAGCGCGCGCGCGGCCGCCGCCGTTAGGGCGCCTCCTGCAGGCGCCGGCGCTCAGCGCTGTCGGTCGCGTCGCCGTCTGGGAGCGTCGGGGGCTGCGAGCCGTGGCCGCCGCCCGGCTCTTCTCGCCCTCTCCCCGCCCGGCCTCCGAGCCCCGGGAGAAGGGCCGGGGCGGGCTGCATAGCGCGGCACGGGTGTCGGGGAAGGCTCCCATCAAGGGGCGGGAGGCGAGGAAGCGGTAAGCGGCGGGCGGTGCCCGTAGCAAAGGAGGAGCCGGCAAAGCCCATCCCGCTCGCAAGCGCCCTGGCAGCGGGACCGGCTCCGTAGCGCTGGCCTTACCGGAGGTCTGCCCGAGCTGGGACGGGAGGCGGCGGATGCCCCGTCCTGCTCTGCTCGGCCCTGCCAGCCTGGTCCCTGTCGTGGGAAGCTCAGCAGGCCTTTGTCCAAGCAGAAGAGGCTCCTTCCCTCTGGCCAGACTGAGCAGCTTGCTTGAGCGGGGCATGGATTCGCAGAAAGACATGCCACAGTCTTCCCATTGCTGTTAGAAATCCCATCCCCTCTGTCCCTAGGACACCTCTGGTGTGGGACTGATCCGGGAAAACCCAGGGGCTTACACATACTCCGCAGCCTCCATAGGCTCACGTAGCCTCCATAGACTCCAGCCTGCCAAAACATGGCCTCCTCTGCCGCGCTGGGTGGCGGGGCAGTCCTGCTGGAGGCAGGGACCAGTGCCCGGGCACAGGAGTCTGCTTCTGCATGTTCATTGTCACAGTTGAGGAAATGCCTCCTGACTCGACGGATGCCTTGGGGTTTTTTCCTAGCCAGCCCCAGGCTTTGGGTGTGCAACTGCTGCCACCAGCTCTGGAATGAGAAACCCTGCTTTCGGCTTGTTTTTTGCCAGTTGAGGCTCATGGCCCTATGTGTCAGGCTCCACAGCCTGAAACAATGTCTTCAGCTGTCTGCTTGTGTTAACGGAATATATTTAATTTCTAGGACACCTCTCATTTGATTTCTGTCAGGAAAGAAGTGCCAGCTAAGCCCTTGTGACAATTTTGGGAAATCGACGCTGATGAAGATAGGTGGAATAAGTCTTCCTGTTGTACATTGGATTTATCGATTATGCACTGAATGATACGTACCTTGTGTGATTCTTTACGTAGGCCTGCGTAGAAACAGGCATGTTGTAGTCAGCAGGGAGACGCGTAGATGTTGTTATTCCTCCTTTGTGTCTTGTTTCCAGGCAGTAGAACGCCAGCACAAAGACTGTGTGGCCCTCCTGCTGGAGTACAATGCTAACCCTGACCTCAGAGGTGCTGGTGGCAACACTACCCTTCACTTGGCTGCTGTCATTCCTAGCAAATCTCTAGTGGAGCTGTTACTTGAGAACAATGACCATATTGATCCTCAGAATGAGGTAAGCTTGGACTTTGGGTAAGGCTCCTCTTCCCAAAATTTGACTTTTCTGTGTTATTCTAAGGGAGATGATTTCTCCTTTCAGCTGGGATACACTCCACTTGGTGTTGCAATCACTGAGCACTGTGAAGAGATGGTTGAGTTCCTTCTTCAAAAAGGACCTGAAGTGCATGCTCAAGATAAGCATGAAAGGTGAAGGGTTTGTCAAAAGTGCGCATGGGACTCCTTACCATTGTTCAAGTCGGATTGATGGGAGGCATGGGAGTGAGCTTTGAAAAAGAACAAGGAGGAGGAGAATATGAGGTGTTGTCACTGGATCTTGACTTCATTTCTTCTCCCCCTGCCCCTTCTGTCAGCCTGCATCGATGGGAATCATAGAAGTGGAAGAGAAGGCTGGCTGGGTAAATTGTGGAATAAAAACCCCTTGAGGATTGCTCAAGCAAAACAAGATATTAATTCCTTCCTTCCAGGCTTCTGGCACAGTATCAATGTTGCGCTAATCCACATTTTGCTTAGCAGCCTTGGTCAGGAGCATGTTTTTAATATTTTATTTTCTTGTTTGTTTGAGGTTTTTTGGTTTTTGTTTAGTTCTACTTATGAAGCAAACTGAATGTGGTCTCTCTCCAGAACTCCAACTCACCCTCTGCCAGGGTTGTTGGAAGATATCACCTATGCAGTGTAGTTAAACCCTGCAGTGCTTGGAATGCAACCCCAACCTTTGTTGGCCTCTTGATATCCCACTTAGGAGCTCTCTAAACTCTCATGTCCTCAGACTAACCATGGGAATTTCTGGAGCCCTTCAAAGTCAGAACTGGTTTTGAGGAGATATTACCCTGGCTTGATGTGAAGAGCTGCTGCAGCACAAGTATAGCATCCCGCCGAGGGAGAAGCCTTGTAGTTAGATGTCAGTCTGACAGGGAGTCTGTTAATCTCGCTGGCCCTCAAAATTGAGAGGGGGTTTATCAGACGAGACTGTAGCCAGCAGGGGTGAGTTACTCCATAGACAAGAATAGGCACCTGTAGCATGAACGTGCCTGTAGTGAGGATTTCCATCTCCACTACCCTAGTAGTGCAGTAAGTGTGTGTGTGAGGGTGTGCTGCCCTTTACCAGCTGGCAATGAATATGGGGAGGATGGCTCATGAATAGCTGTTGATCTTCCAGAAGAACGTGTATGCAAGTCTGGCGTATTTTTGCTGAATGTATTTCCTTCCTTTCTGTATATAGTATTCCTAACCAACTGGAGGAATACGTGGGCTGTGAAGGGACGGGAGAATGTTCTGCAGGAGGCACAGTAGGCCCAGCAGCACTTCACAGCCCTTGCTCTGGGACAAATGCTGACTTCCCCTTGGGCACACCTGCACTGACCGGAACAGGTAGGATCCTTCACTGTGGAGGAAGTGATGGGGACAAATCACCGTGGCCTGTAGGAGAACAATAACTCATCATCTGGATGCAGGGCTTGAGGGGTGGGGAAAGGCAGAGTAACATAAGCATTCACAACAGTGTCACGCTTCTCACCTCTTTGGCATGGCTGGAGCTGAACTTGGCAAGGGATGCAAAGAATAATAAGGGCTTCTACAGGTACGTCAACCAGAAAAGGAAGGTTAAAGAAACCCTATCCCCCCTGATGAGCAAGACTGGCAAACTGGTAACAACAGATGAGGAGAAAGCTGAGGTACTTACAACTTTTTTGCCTTAGTCTGCACTTGCAATCTCTCTTCCCACATCTCTCAAGTGGAGGGACCACAAGATGGGGACTGGGGGAGCAAAGTCCCTCCCACTGTAGGAGAAGATCAGGTTTGTGACCACCTGAGGAACCTGAACGTACAGAGGTATATGGAACCTGAGGAGATCAGGACTCTGAGAATCCCAGAGTCCTGAGGGAATTGGCTGAGGTAGTTGCCAAACCACTCTCCACAGTATTTGAGAAGTCATGGCAGTCAGGTGAAGTCCTCAGTGACTGGAAAAAGGGAAACATTGCACCCATTTTTCAAAAGGGAAGAAAGGAGGACCCTGGGAACTACCGACCTGTCAGCCTCACCACTGTGCCTGGGAAGATCAGGGAACAGGTCTTCCTAGAGCTATGCTAAGGCACATGGAGGAGAGAGAGGTGATTCGAGACAGCCAGCATGGCTTCACCAAGGGCAAGTCCTGCCTGACCAACCTAGTGGCCTTCTATGATGGAGTGACTACATCAGTGGATAAGGGAAGAGCTATGGATGTTGTCTATCTGGACATCTCTAAGGCCTTTGACACAGTTCCCCACAACATCCTTCTCTCTAAGCTGGAGAGGTATGGATTTGAGGGTCGACTGTTCAGTGGGTGAGGAATTGGTTGGATGGTTGCATCCAGAGGATAGTGGTCAATGGCTCAATGTCCAGATGGAGATCGGTGACAAGTGGTGTCCCTCAGGCATCCGTACTCTGACCAGTACTGTTCAATATCTTCATCAATGACATAGACAGTGGGATCGAGTGCGCTCTCAGCAAGTTTGCAGATGACACCAAGCTGAGTGGTGCAGTTGACATGCCTGAGGGACAGGATGCAATCCAAAGGGACCTGGGCAAGCTCGAGAAGTGGGCCCATGTGAACCTCATGAGGTTCAACAAGGCCAAGTGCGGGGTCCACACCTGGGTCAGAGCAATCCCTGGAATGGGGGGGGATGAGAAGGGGAATGAGAGCAGCCCTGCCGAGAAGGACTTAGGGTTACTGGTGGATGAAAAGCTGGACATGAGCTGGCAATGCATGCTTGGAGCCCAGAAGGCCAACCGTATCCTGGGCCGCACTGAAAGAGGCGTGGCCAGCAGGTCGAGGGAGGTGATTCTGCCCCTCTGCTCCGCTATGGTGAGACCCCACCTGGAGTACTACATTAAGCTCTGTAGCCCTCAGCACAGGAAAGACATGGACCTGTTGGAGTGAGTCCAGAGCAGGGCCATGCAGATGATCTGAGGGCTGGAGCACTTCCCCTATGAGGACAGGCTGAGAGAGTTGGGGTTGTTCAGCCCGGAGAAGAGAAGGCTCCAGAGAGACATTATTGATATTGAGAGCTGCTTATTGATACCCTTCTGAAAATCTTATCAAACTAGTTGTAAACCTCTGAAAAGTTACCTTTTGCTTGTGCCAAGAAGTTTGTCACAGCCAGGAAGTAATCTCCTTTTAACATTCCTTCTCTACTCCTAGAGAGCTCCTTAGAGGTCTTGCAATCTGCAGCTAAGAGGACTTCTCTGATAGGTTTCCCTTGCTGAAACCTGTTGTGGCTCCTGGTAATCACATATCAAGGAAACAAACTTTCCTGCTTGCCTCTTGCCACTTTACGGAGTTCAGTGTTGTCCATACTTTGGCATTTCTGGCTTTTCCTTTGTTTATATTGCCACACATAAATGACCCCCAAGGCATTACATTTGAAGATAAGACGTTAAAGAACATTAGCCTGAGCTCTTGCCTCTACCTGCCCTTTGTGTAAGCATTGTGATGCAGGCTTTAGTTACCTGTATACATTCAATATGTTTTCCCCCCAGTGGTGTCCTTACCTCCTTTGCCGCCTTTCAGTTCTTAAAGGGGGCTTATAGGAAAGATGGGGACAAACTTTTTAGCAGGGCCTGTTGCGATAGGACAAGGGGTGATGGCTTTAAACTGAAAGAGGGTAGATTTAGACTAGAAATAAGGAATACATTTTTTACAAGGGTGATGAAACACTGGAACAAGTTGCCCAGTGTGGTGGTAGGTTCCCCATCCCCAGAAACATTCAAGGTAAGGTTGGATGGGGCTCTCAGCAACCTGATGTAATTGAAGATGTCCCTGCTCATTGCAGGGGGGTTGGACTAGATGACCTTTAAAGGTCCCTTCCAACCCAAACTGTTCTATGATTCTTTGATTTGTAGGTTTTGTGCCAGTGGCAGGAGCAGAACAAAAGGAAGATGATGACTCCCCTTCTGATTCTCAGGTAGAATCATTTAGGTTGGAAAAGCCCCTTAAGATCATTGAGTACAACTGTAAAGCTAACACCACCAAAACCACCCCTAAACCATGTCCCTGAGCGCCACATCTACACATCTTCTAAGTACTTCCACGGTGGTGACTACCACTTTCCTGGGCAGCCTGTTCCAGAACTTGATAATCCTTTTAGTGTAAAAATTTTTCCAAATCTAAATCTAAACCTCCTGTGGCACAACTTGAGGCCATTTCCTCTTGTCCTATCACTTGCTACTTGGGAAAAGAGACCCACACTCACCTCACTACAAGGTAGTTGTAGAGGGCAATAAGGTCTCCCCTCAGCCTCCTTTTCTCCAGACTAAACAATGTCAATTCCCTCATCCACTTGTCATAGGACTTGTTCTCTAGACCCTTCACCAGCTTCGTTACTCTTCTTTGGATGTGCTCCAGCACCTCAATGTCTTTCTTGTCGTGAGGGGCCCAAAACTATTCGAGGTGCGGCCTCACCAGTGCTGAGTACAAAGGGACAATCACTTCCCCAGTCCTACTGCCCCCACTATTTCTCATGCAAGTCAGGCTGCTATTGGCCTTCTTGTCCACCGAGACACACTGCCAGCTCATATTCAGCCACCTGTTGACCAACACCCCCAGGTCCCTTTCCACCAGGCAGCTTTCCAGCCACTCTTTCCTTTCTCTGAAGGAAGCAGTGGGGCCCCACTGGGCTCACTTGCTTTTGGGCTCCTTTCCCTCTGCTGCTGATTTTGCCACACACTCATAACTGGGACCTTGACATGCCGGCACTGCAGGCAAGCTGTTCAATTAGGACTGGAACAAAGTAAGGTCAAGCTAATGACCCTGGTCTCCTAGCAGCTGGCCTTTGAGCTGGATTTGCAGTATAGGATTGAAGCAGTAAAGCTTCCTGCCAGTAACAATCCTCTGAAATCCTAGAAGGCTGGTGCTGTGAAGGTTGCTGGTTTTCTATCACACAGCTCTCTTCTCCAGATCCAGTGTCAAATGGTTGCCCGTAGGTCCTACAGCCTAGACACTTAGCTGCTTCTGCCTAGGTCCTTTCTATCTTGGGCTGGTGTACTTCAGGCCCTTCTGAAACCCTGCGCAACAGAGATGCCTAGCACACTGGCTGTGTTTGCCCTTTTCGATCTTTCCATCTCCTAATGCCATGTTACGCGTGTTGGCTGAGGCGGGGGCTTTGTGCCTGGAAATGGGTTGATGAGGAGTCTGTGCCAGGTCTCATGCATGAAGGTCCAAGGAAAGTGTTGGCTGGCGTGCTGATCCCAGCGGCACAAAGACACCGAGTGTGCGTGCAGTCCATTGCAGGGGAGTGTGGCAATGGTAATTGTGCTTCTTACCTCCTTTGTAGGTGTCTTGCCAGTGGCAGAAGCAGAGCAAGAAGAAGATTTTGACTCCCCTTCTGTGTCTAAGGTGCTTTCTCTTCTGCAGGTAATGTATTACCTGTGGCAGAAGTCACGCTTCTGTAGCCCCCCTGCTGAAATGCAGTGTGATGCTGCAGTGTTGCTGGGGATTCCTTTCCCCACTGTCTGTCTGTCTCCCTGTACTCTTGCTTGCTCAGGTTTCTGGTCTGGAGAGAGAAGAGCTTCAGCTAAAGAAGGATGCTTCAACTCAATCAGATTGTCGAGGCGACAGACAGGTGTCCCACCACCCTCGTTGCAAAAAATTTCTTCCTTATGTCCAATCCAAATCTATCCTCTTTAGCTTAAACCCGTTGCTCCTTGTCTTGTCCCTACAGGCCTTGGTAAAAAGTCTCTCTCCATCTTCCTATATTGAAAGGCTGCAATAAGGTCTCCCCAGAGCCTGCTTTTCCCCAGGCTGCACAACCCCAACTCTCTCAGCCTTTCTTCATGGGAGAGGTGCACCAGCTCTCTGATCATTTTTGGGGCCCTCCTCTGGACCCTCTCTAACAGGTCCATGTCTTCCTTGTGCTGGGGACCCCAGAGCTGGATGCAGTACTCCCAGGTGGGGTCTCACGAGAGCAGAATAGGAGGAGACAATCACCTTCCTCGACCTGCTGGCCTCCCTGAAGACCGATCCAATGATATAATCCCATGAGTAAAAGCATCTCTCATGTTGTCATCTTCTTACTAATTTCTCCATGCTCACGGAACACCATTTCTTTAGAGATGGGTCAGGCAGCTGCAGCAGGAGCTTGCCAATGCTCTCAAAAAGAGCTCCCTGGCAGAAGCTTCACTCGAAGCTAAGAAGCGCTACAGCAGGGACCTGCAGGAACAGAAACTGCAGTTGCAGGAGGAACTGGACAGGTCTAAAGTTAAGGTATGGAGAAAGCCTGTCTCTTGTCTTTTAGTAGGAGCCCAGGCCTTTTTTGTAGCAAACCAGAGAGGGGAACTGATCCTCTCTTTGGGCTTTTGTGTAACCCAGGGTGGTTCAGTGTGCGGCTAGCTCTGATGAGAGGGCTGTGAGAGAGCAGCACTGCTGCCCTTGGTGCCTGCCTGTTTGCACCGCTTGGGGTAACAGTGGAGGGCTGCGCTAAGGTGGTCTTAGTACATTAGACGACTTTGCAACGGAAGTAGATTAAGTGACATTTATGGGATTTTGTTTGTAAAATTTTGTTTGCTTGGCACTTGGGATTAGAAAGGTCACTAGCCGTGAAATCATTTTGTCCTTAATTGGAGGAGGGTGTGTGTATTCCTTTCAAAAGCATGTGTATTTGGTTCTTCTCTTGGGTTTGGCAAAGCGGAGTGTTGTGCTGATGGAGAAAGAGTAGGCATACTGGAGTGTTATGCTGGTGCTCTTTTGTATTCCCTCATCATGACGTCATTGTTATAGAGCTGCAAAGTCACTTTAGGAGCAGGAGGACCTTCTAACCATGTTGAAGTAGCCAACAAGTGGCTACGAAGAGTGTTTGGAGTCCTTGAAAGAGGAGTGTTGTGGCAGCATTCAGGAAACGCTGTAGGAAATCAATGTAGGTGTAGGAGAGGAGCCAGTGTGAAAGATGAAGAGGTAACATGGGTTTTGAGAGTCAATGTGAGAGCCAAGGCAGTCCACTCCTTTTTATCAAACCTAGGCTGACTAATGGTGATTCTTGCTGTGGTTTGACAGCTGCAGGAATTGAAAGAACGGCATGTCCGGACTGAATGTTATGCTAAGTCCCTGAAGAACGCCATAAAGGATAAGGGGAGGGAACTAACAGCTTCCAGGATCCTGCAGGGCCTTCTGGCTGCATCTTCTGGAACT